>NC_092642.1:22741689-23054903 GCF_039555335.1 Amphiura filiformis | reverse complement strand
CCGAGTTTGAGCATGATGCATAAAACATAGATTTCGAGTTTGAGCATGATGCATAAACTCAGGAAATCCCAAAAGGACGCAGCTTTTAAGAGCTGCGCATATCAAGGAATTGCTGGGTTTGAGCAGCTTTGGGATGCGCAAACTCATGATATCACCATTTCCCGCATGCGCATTTTTCTGCGTAAACTCATGAAATACGGTACATTACATACATGGTATGGGGGCAACACTCAGATATCAGATACCGTATTATTGAGAAATGGCAACCCTGCTAAGAATACAGAATTCGGCAGTCGAAGCCGCTACCGGTGAATTATGGGCAAATTATAAAGGCATATTATCCGTGAAAAGAATAAACATATCTTCCACACTCTGGATTAATAGAGAGATATTCTACAGTTCATTGTTTTAACGTATATAATACAATGGTCTTACTTTTCAGTGAGGTCTTTTGGAGCCCCTCCAGAGTTCACAAGATTGGAAAGTTGTTGCTTTATGTTGGCCGCCATGACACTCGAGGATGTAGTAAAATAAAATCCACGAAAATTTATGCTAATTTATCACCATATTTTGATGATAATCTTGATAAAATATATAATACAAAAATATTTTAGGATTTTTTATGTGAAGTGTGAATCAAATAAGATTTATTACGGCTTTTAATAATATAATTTTTTGCAGATAAAAACTAATATTGGCTGAGGCTAATTGTGCTACCATTTTGGATGACTATTTTGGGATAGCGGACAATGGTGGGGCGCGTGATTTTGAACAAACGCCCGATGTGCTAGCCAAAATAAACGGTGAGATTTTCATATTTTGTGAATATATACCCCGATATATATGCATATATATACTTAGTATAAATTATGATCTCTCGGTCTGCCAAATGAAAATTTATTTCGTCCTCAAGTAGTTGAAAAAATCGCCCCAAATCTGGACCCATTTTCAGTCATTTCGCTATAGTTTTATGCCACGCAATGGGTTTTCAATACATGAATAGGCCATACTGTGTTTATGTGTACATAAATTATGTGAAACTAAATATCAGTTTATCGGGTTATAACTGCGAGAAAAGTATAGTTTATCATTGCCCCGTATGTTGCAGAGTTAGAAATTACTTAAAACTCTTCCACTCTATGAATTACATGTTCATGTGTTTACAGCTGAAAAATTTACACCAAAAATTTATTTGGACAAAATGAATTTACTGGATCATTCATGACATGGTATCATCATTCATCATCATGTCCATACCGCAGAATCATGGCATGTTGCGGGGGATCTATAACAGATACCGCATGAGCAAACTCAAAAATAGGGCATGCGTACACAACAAACAAGCAAAAGAAACTAAGTCTAAGTTGTCTTTGCGAGTATGATGAGTAAAAGAAACTTTGCGAGTATGATGAGTGTTGCGCCCAGGTCTAAATGCTGTACCAGCGTCAGCTGAATTCGAGTACGTGGGAGAGAGGGCACAGGTATAGAAAATTCCAATCTGTGACTGTGTTATAAAGCTAAAGGCCAAGGTATGTTGATAAACAGTAGAGAGCTTGCGAAATGAAGTTACTTTAACTTTAACGTCTAGAGGATTATAGAGGATTATGTATTCAAAACCACTCTGCCATTAAAAGCTATTAAAGCCGCTTGAAGTTAAAGTTAACGCCAGAATCTATAGTGTGCCGTAAATTATGATGAAAATACGTCATAATTAAAACCAGTGTCCGATTTACAAATTTTTTCCTACCTGCACTGGTGCATGTAGCCCAAAATTTCTACATGCACAGCAAAAAGTGTGCATGCACCAAAATTAAAGCAAACATAAAATCACATTGAATCACGATCATTGTTAGTTAAGCTTGTAATAATATTCCCAGCTCCACTGTCATTGTCATTTTTATGCCGATCACTCGCCGATTTCTTAGCCAAAACACTGGATGCTGTGGCTCCATCTGTTCTAGAACTAGTCGCCGACGAGGTGCACGATTTCCAGAATGATGCAAGTGTTTTTTGAGCTATTTCCTTTTTTGCTGGACATTATTATGATTATTTTTCGTACGTAGACAAATATTTCCCACGGTTTAAATTCCGGTTCTTTTTTTTTCAATGAAATGAAAATGACTGCTTCTACATGTGCGAGGGTATCGGGAATTGGTGGATGACGTCACATTACGCTAGCCCTCTAAGGGAAGTCATAGTCTCGGACCAGACTGTATGTGGCTATCTCGAATGTTCGTTAGGATCGACAAGTATCAGACCGACGCAAACTGGCTGTGTAGGAGACTAGGGAAGTCAATGAAAAAAAGTGACAGTTCTCACGTGATAGGGGTATCGGGAATTGTCAATTGCGTGATTTGCGCCAGCCCCTCCAGGCCTTCTAATGAAGTCAGGATGTTGCGCTAAAAATAGATTGGGTTTTTCCTAATCGGACTGACTGCTTGTTTACTTTTGTATATTGCCTTGTCATATCGCTAGCGCTAAAATCATACATGCACGCGTGCAGGCAGGTAGTGAAAAGCTGCATGCACAGAGGAAATGTTACATGCACTGGTGCAGGTATGCAGGTGGTAAATCGAACACTGATTAAAACAATGGTTTGCATATTTCCTCATAGATAGGCATGTTCACAAAATTTTCAAGTAGGATATTTCACATTGAAATTATTTTGTTTAAAAAGGTGATCATTTAACTTAAAAAATGAGGGGTCAACCATGTCTGTAGGTCTAAAATTAGCGAAGTTATGGGCAAATATCTGTTTTTAAAAAACTGCACTTTTCTGCGCCCATCGTTGACAATGCCTTACACTGACTTACTGTACAAAAAAGCATTTAATGCACCATTTTTTACCACGATGATCCATTTTACACAAAGGCGATTTTATTTTATGAAATCTAACTTTCACTGCATGCTGACTTCAGTATCAAGGATAAAGTACCAGCACTTTTTAGACTGCGTCGTCAAGTTTCTGGTGTCCAAATTTCAAATTTTTGTATCTCCCTATGGGGATTACACAGTTAAGCCATTGACTGTGAGCTACTGTGGACACAACTTTTTGGATTGAATGTCGCCCTCTATAATAAGCAATGTGGACATGTCTATCATAGACTACATAATTACCACTTATATGTATTGTCTATAGACCAATTATTGGAAATCTAATTTGGTTTGGGTAAAAAACATGCCACATGATGCTAAAAATTACTGATTGAATTAGATCAAAATAAATTTTGTTCCAAACGTCACACTTGATATATACATTTGTGTGTGCTCATGACGTACACCAAATCAGCTTGCGGAACCAAGTTTTTGGCTTGACTTCAACGCCAAGGGGATTAAGTTCCAGTAAAATGGACTGATTTTACGCGACCCAGCAGTGTAGTGAACTTCTGCGAATTGCAGCTACTGTGAACATTTTTTTACAACGTTGCGTGTCTTATAATTACACCTCTATATTTAACCAAATATGTTTGTACTGTTCAGGTATTTTTTCTATTTAATTATTATTTTATTCATTTAGGCCTACATTATGTACCCCAATTCAGCAGAAAGCTGGTCTAACATGTGCCACGCTATTATACGCATAGGCCTATGGGTATTGTATGTCAACCAAATTATTCATTATTAAAAGAGGAGGCCTATTTGTTACAAAAAATAAGAATGTCAGAAAAGGAGCATCCAGAAATATGTTGGTTGAAATTCAAAATTCTGGGAGTTTTTAAAGAACAAAATGAGGATCATTCGGGGAGATATATTTAATTCGATCAGAATGCAAAGAGGAGTCCTTGCCCTCCTAAAAGAAAACACCTGGCAACGCCACTGGGGAGTGGGAAAGTGAGGATAGATGAATAGATGGAGGGAGGGATGATATGGAGAGGTGGTGATGGTGGTGGGGGGGCTAGGGAGAGCAAACAGATAAAATGGGCTTGTGTCCTGATGGAAATATAAAATTGACAAAGCTGACGTTTACTGGAATAATAATTGAGCTTTTATTATAATAATCCGGGACAATAATAGGCATATCACAAGAATATTTAATTGAAACATGTTTAGAAGTATAATATTAGCGTATAGCTCATAACATAGGCCTAATTCCCATTGCATTGGTCATCGCCAAGAGATGTAATCCATGTTTATTCAAACTAAGCGCCTATTGTAATAAGTGTTACCAACAAACCACTTCAGCAAACAAAAGGGAGAAATTTGATGCAGTCGCTTTTACATACCCTTCTTTTGATCACCCATTGATACACTTCCCCTAGTTTAAACAACAAGACGCTGTTGGTACAGAAACCAATCTGACGTTCAAGCGTTGAAGTGAAGTTGAGCAAGAAATCGAATCAATATTTTTGAAGTTGCCGTTAAAGTTCCAGTAACTTCATTCCGCAAGCTCTCTAGTATCTTCGGATACAGAGTGTCACTCAGTCTGCATTTCATTTTCATTTCATTGTATCATGTGTATTGAGTCGGCAGCTTCAACTGTAAGTGTAACCAGTCGTACTCTCGCCAACTTACCCTGAAACCTAGGATTGAGTGCAGATATCAGAACCGGGGATGGCTCTGACACTTTAACGTGCGCAGGGATGAATCCTCCTGAACACGGGACCAACGGCTTTACGTGACTTCCGAATCACGGACGAAGCACATACACTACCTATATCTGCACGTGCTAAGCAGTGTATGGGGGCGAGAGAAAATTTGTCAATTAAATTCTGAAATTAAATTACTGAACTTAATTGAAGGATTCCCGACCATTTGTAGGAACTTTTTGGGAGGGAAGAGAATTTTCACCTAAGGCAAGCCAAGGCTCAAACCCTCGTCGATCGTATCTCCCGGTCGGCAGCGCAACGCCTTAACCACTCGGCCATCTCGCCTTCAGTGCAGTGATGAACGATGATTGGTCACTTGCAGGCATGTGATTTTTCCACGGATTCGCGGAAATCCGTGGATTTGAGACAAAATCCGACCCCCTGAGATCAATGTAAATCGGTTGAGACATTGGGGGGGGGGGTAGGGCCCCCTCTAAGCTCCTGAACATTGGCAAAGAGCATCTCGCTCTTTTTTAACGAACTTCTTGTTTCGGCCGTGTGCGCCGTGGTTGCCAAGTCGTAAGGCAAATACCTGCTGAAAAAAACACACAAAAATTTGCCCAATGTGTTTTTCCTGCGAACATGAATGAAAAAACTGCCGATTCATGAATTACTATTTTAAAAGTCGCCCAAAAAACGCTATTGTAATTTTACTAACGATTTCTATGATTGGTCCATTTTGACGTCACTTGCCGATATAAACCAATCACTGATAAGCTTGCATTCGGTCAACATTGTTCGCCATCTTTAATTTTGACAACTGATATTGCGTGATCGACAGGATTTGTTTATCGGTATCGAACCAAAATCAAGATGAAAACGCTTCAGAAAAATGACGCTTAACGTCGGCGTAGTTGATAAAGATCTAAAAACAAGTTCGCTGGAGCTGGCTGGATCACGAAGTGAAAGTAATACATGTTAAAGATGGTCGCGAATTGAGCTGTACGGTGGAGGAAAATGGTATCAAAAAAATTGCTGTCGCCGGTAAAGCTATATTGCTCACTGGGGGGGGGACATGATATCTTATGGATCCAAGGGAAGAATTGCTTTTTACGGACCATCTAGAAACCCTCTGTAATAAGTAATAAGTGAGGTTAAGTATTTTTCACTCACATTGTACTAAAAAGTGGTATTTTTTCATTCAAATTAAACATTTTGTCTTCATTTATGTGTCTTTTTTTCCTGTAAAATTGCTCTCCTGAGAGGGCCTCAATAGGGTTTTTACAGTGTAGAAGCCCTGGACCCCTGGCCGTGAGGGGTGAGAGCTTCACTCGCTACACTCGTTCCGCTTCGCAAGTTTCCTCCATTCTGAGAATTCCCTAATCACATGCCTGCACATGATGTAGGGAGGAGTCTGGTGGATTTTTGAATTTTTTATAAATCCCTCAATAAATTTGGTATCACTGTAAAGAGCATCGAAAAAGAAATGCAATGGCCAAAAATGAGCTCAATAGGCCAAGAAAAATATCAGAAGGTATCATAAAATTATTATAAAGCTGGAACAAAAATTAAGACCAGCACAATATCCTCCCCGGAAGCCCTTCCGTGATATGCAAATGTCCGATTTTTTCCATGACGTGTTACCATGTGTGGTAGTTAAGGTGGTTATGGAGGCATTATAAAAGTGCTCTAAACATGTTTTTAACAGATTAATTGAGTAGAGCAAAGTACACTGATCAATATGCCTTTTGTTTGGAGTCAATCGGACATTCGGTTTTCAAAATATATCAATTTATATTTTCTTTGTATCTTATTGTTTTTATCAATAATCAATAAAGTTAATGAGCTAAAATGACTGGAGCAGCTCATTAACATATAATTTTTGCCAATATTTTGCTAAAAATCCATGCATAAATGTTCAGGGTACTTTTATTTTGCATAATTTTGCCCTGAAACTTGGTCAAAGTGTTTCTATAATGTTCTAATGTATTATATTGACTAGCCGCCCCCTAATTTGCATATTTGCATAATTAATTAGCATTTATGCAAATTAGCTCATTAATTATGCAAATATGCAAATTTTATCGTAATCTGTGTAAATACGCCGGCGGTGTGTATTTTATTTCTATTTTTAATTTATGTTACAATGCTACGGCGACTTCACTTGAACATTTATGTTACATTGCATTTTATGTTACATGTACATAATTTCTGGACGGGCCGTAAATATTGGAGATCAAAGCTTTTATTTTCTTTCACATGTTTTCATTTTTCTGTGTGCATGAAAACCTCTGAACTGGTATGCAAAAATGAATAAATGCGCTCAAACTTAAAAATATGTGCAGTACGCGCAGAAACGCAGGTTAGCGTTCCCCCTGATTCAATGTGACATGTAAAGGCCAAATCAGGACATAAATTTGAACCCAGTGACCCTTCCATGGGTATCAGTGTTCGATTTACCTGGAATAGCATAGCAAAATGCTACTCACAATTTCGGAATTGCTACTCAAATCTGAAAGTGAGTAGCAGTTTTTGCTATACAAAAAAATATACGAAAATCGATCACTGGCCACTGCATTTGTCTACAAAACTTGCAAGAAGGGAGAAAAAAGATGATAGATATAGACTTTATGGCAGGAATTGAACCAGTTTGGTTCCGATCCATCCGCCTGTTTGTGTGGAGGGAGCGGAACCAAATTGGCTGCGGATAAACTACTTTGACCCATCTGTGTGAATATTGTAATTATAAGATACTTATGCGTACATGCCGCACAGGCTTGGGAGACAAACCTCTTTTTTTTGGACAGTGAAGGTACAAGAATTTTAATCTTGATTGTAATTATTTCTTTGAACAGGCTAGGCATGATATCACATTCAACAGGTGCTACTTAGTAAGTTTAGACCAAGCCTTAAGATTTCTGTTTTGTCAAGGAAGCCACCATCTCCACCAATCAGCTATGGCTAACAGTGAAAACAACCAGGAGACTGATATCACGGCTGGCATCCAAGCAGAACTTGACCACCTGATTGCCTCTGGAACAGCAGCTAACACCACAAGCGGAGTGGTTCTTACACACCCCACCGTCAAATCCAGTATGGCTAATAACGCCAATTCCAACAACACAGTGATGGCTGTGAATTCATTAAGTGCCCCAAATACTTTGCTGATACCCTCACAACAAGGGAACACACTTAGGACAATTGCTTCCAGTGCCAACATGCCTGCAGGGGCCACCCAGATAGTGACTATACCCCAAGGAGCGGCTGCTTCTAAAGTTGTCCAGAATCTGGCTAAAAGAAGCGTTACCTTCCAGCCAGGGACAGGTGGTAACCAAAGTAATAATAACCCGTAATCCTGTCACAAAACAACCCATCTCATCAGCAGCCACAATCTTGACTGCTACATCAACACAAGGGACACCGGCTGTGATAAGGACTGCAGATGGGAGGCAGCTGGTCTCGGCATCAGGCTCGCCTCTCAAATTTGTGACTGTCAGTTCCGGTGCAGGATTGCCGGGAAAGAATGTTGTCATTGCTTCCGCTCCGAGTAAAACAAACAAACTACCCATTGCTCCTTTGAAGAGCCCAACCAAGATGGTTACTATGAAGGCTGTTGGGTCAACGACACCAAAGAAGATTGCTCCAGCTCCGCAGCAGCTCATGATGAGTGTTGCAGGAAGTTCTCCCAAGAGTATTCTGGTATCAAGTACCTCGGGAGGAACAAGAACCATACAAATGGTGTCGGCATCTAATGTAAGTAACACTCAAATTGTTATTATTTTCAGTGTACAATTTTGAATGGTGAGGTTTTCCTGTTATAGTGGGAAATTAAAAACAACAAAAAATGGAGCTTGAACCACTCATTGGAGACAAAACAAATTCAGATCTGCACCTGCCATGTTCAAAATCTCAACCCTTCAGATTTAATTTTGATATATCACACACAAATTTGTACCCCTTCTAGGGTCTGATTTTCGGTAATTTTGTGCCCGGTACCAAGCGATTTTTCGGGCGGGTAACCGGGCACCGAAATTGCAAAAAAGGGTTTTTCGGTTTTGTAGTGTCCCTGGACCTAGACCTAAATGCTAGGATCATGGTTGACCTAAAAAAGAATTTAAAAAAATTAATTTTGCACATTGTTTTGTGTTTTAATCTGAAAATTGATACATAGTTTTCATGTCATACTCTATTAATGATATCAAAATGCATTCAAATTCAATGCATTTTGATATCATTAATAGAGTATGACATAAACACTATGTATCAATTTTCATATTAAAAACACAAAACAATGTGCAAAATTCAATTTTTTTTAAATTTTTTTTTTAGGTCAACCATGATCCTAGCATTTAGGTCTAGGTCCAGAGACACTACAAAACCGAAAAAAAACTTTGAAAAAGTGTGACTCACTCACACCCTTAACCCCTTCTGTGGACGACTACATGTACAAACCTATGCAATGTGCATTCAAGTTATCAAACTGACAAAGATGCCATAAAGAAACAAGTTGAATGTTCTGCCATTTGGTATCTCATTTTAGTGTCCAGCTCAACCATTCCTGCAATGTACATATACAATAGAGTGTATACAATAAACCAAACAGGATCATGGTTCAAATTTCAGCATTTTGGTTGAAGAAAAAAGTAGGGGGTTAATATAGTAGTTCTATTTTCTGGTATGTTTGGTTTTAATTGGTCCAACATGGTCAGAAATTTTCTTTTCATGATTTCACTATTTTTCATGATTTTTGCAATGTTCAGAATTCTGTTACCATGCATAAATGATGATGAAAAGATCAATCACCCACATGACCTTTATTTGTCAGACATGCATTTTGACTTCTTTGTGGGATTGTAATTTCTTTTTTTGAATAATTCAGCCTGGCTTTTTTTTATGTTCGTAGCTGGTGATATTATATGTTGAATTAGTGTTCATCCAACCAAATCACTTCTTTGACATAAGATTCAGGACTTATACAGTGTACAATTCTTTATATCAATTTTGTCATGTGTCATTCGTACATGTATTGCCGATTCATGATTTGTTGTTAACCTGATCTAGGTAAAAGGTTAATTGTTTACATGGGCTCCATTAACAGTGAATTCCAAAATGCAATACATGAACATGTACCAGTAATTTAAGGGGGTACTACACCCCTCGATAAATTTGTGTCTATTTTTGCATTTTTCTCAAAAACTAATAACACGGTGGTAACAAAATTTATGTATATTATAGGGGCAAGGAATGCAGTTACTACACTGGAATTTCAGTGACCCAAGACAATCGGTTCGTTATTTATGATAAGAAAAGAGGTACCGCTAGGATGTACCTCATTTTCTATCATATATACCGAACGACTTGTCTTGGGTCACTGAAATTTCAGTGTAGTATTTGGATTCTTTGCCCCAATAATATACATAACTTTTGTTACCAGTGTGTTATTATTTTTGAGAAAAATGCAAAAATAGTCACAATTTACCACAGGGTGTAGTACCCCTTACTGTTCATTGATCCAAGCTTTTGCTTGAATTGAGTGTTTTTTGGTGGCGTTTTTTTTTTCGGGTCAAAGTGTCAGTACAAGGGTTAAAATGTATGTGCTTCATGACTCTTCCTATGTCTACAGTGCCCTGACTGCCCTGGAAGTTTACATTCCTGACAAACTCCAATGTTCAACAAGGCAAGACTGGTTCTTAGTACAAAACAAAGCTATTTTAACAGGACAATAAAATTGAAAAAAAAAATTATTAAAAGGGGGATTGGAGGGAAGAATGATCTGATCTTAGCTGTGTTTGTACTCAAATATTGAGATAAAGAAAGCTGATACACAAGAGAAATGATACTGGTTCTATAATAGATCCCAAGGCTTGATGGTGTCATTGCCACCACATGTGCATGATTTTTCTCGGAAAGGGGAAAAGACCCAAAAATTTAATATTATTAGCCTTAAAAAAACCCACAAGAGCTGGAAAAAAATGTGATTGATGGCTTCCTTGACTCATTCCATTTTTCACTTAAATGGCGATAACTGGAAAAAAATTATGGCTCCTGCTACCTAGTGGCATTACATTGTAAATATTCTGTAAGTTGTCAACTGATTTCAGGGGAACTACATTTGTACCATAAAATGCTTGAATGCATTTTTTGAAAACAGCAACATTTTTGTATTTGAATGCAGGGTAATATTAAATGTATCATTTTATTGCGTACCATCATACTATGCTGCCAAAAAAAAAAATACAAGTCGGGTTTTTGGAAAATGAAACCTGATGTGCATCTTGTGCATGATATTTGTGTATGTAGAATTTTGAAGATATAATGTGGATGGTTGATTTAAAAAAGTTTTATGATGTGCAGCTTCGAGGTAAGATTTTAAGTTGAGGTAAAGAAAAGGTCAATTTTGTCACTGTGTGTTTGGCCATAGACACTGAATACTGAGTCTATGGTTTGGCAAAGTTTATGTAGTGCCTTTCACATACAATGTATGGTACCGGTAATAAAATCTAAAAACTCCCAAGAGATAATCATGAGCATTAGTCATAAATTTGAGTAATCGTTGCATTGCCTATTTTGGATTGATGGTATGAGAAAATAAAAATGTTGTCATGTGCTATAAATTATAAATTTATACAAATTAAAAATTGAAATGTAAAAATGATTAACAGTAAAACACAGATTTTAAATTGTTTGCATTGCATACACAGTTTAAGAGCGTGTTTCTACAGGCGCACCGCTAAGTTACCGCTAAATGGATAACGCTATCTTACCGTTATCTTACCGTTTAACCTGCTGTTTCCACAGACAGGTTTTTGCCGTTGGCGTGTTCATACCGTTTAATCTGAATGACAAAATTACGGTAGTATGGCCAGAATCTTGCATCGTAGGCCTAGAATTAATGCTAGAATGGATTGTTTAATGGTTGATTATTGCTAAATAACATTTTTTTTGTTATATTTTGCAAATCAACAGAAAAGTTTTACATTTTACACAGTTTTCACTATTTTGTAGCATTTACAAATTTCCGTGAGAAAACCCCGAATTCCGTGAGTTTTTCTGTTTTTCCGTATCACGGAGAAATTGTGGCTTTACATAATAGTTTGGACTTGTTATGTTGCCCAGGCTGTTATTAACGTTTTTGTCATGTCGTCTGTCCAATTAACATGTTGATTAACAGCCATTTTGTTTGATTTTGCTAAATAATCGGCAAGTTACCGCTTCGGTCTGTTTCCACAGAAAAGCTACCCGCTTCATCAACGGCAAAAACCTACTCCAACGAGGTTTCCGTATGGCGATGAAAAAAGCGTTACAAAAAGGCGTTGGAGGCTGTTTCCACAGGAGTGATTAGCGGTTCCATACCGTTTCCAAAACGGTATTTGGCTCTGTAGAAACACGCTCTAAGTGCTCAGTTATCTTGTTGCACTGAAGTTTATTATGATTTGTTAAAAGTACATTTTTAAAGTGAAGCATTTTTCTGAAAAAAGATCTAAAAAAGTACAGTTGCATTATAAATGACAATATAAATTATTAGTACTGGTATGTAGATTAAAGGTACCGTACACAGGCTAACTTGTATTGTATAAATTTGTAATGAGATTCATTATCCTAAAAATAAAAGATGAGATAAAATCAGTTTAACAAATTCCAAAGGAAGTGATCTGCTGACATCTTTCTCATGTATAATTGGTGCTATGGGACTTTCTTATCTCAAGGTGATTTTATGGGGAAAAGTCATGCACTGTTTAATCACTTGATAACAAGTATATTCTAGTGGACTCTAATATAATTGGGGGAAAATTGGCCATTGGCAACTCCTGAAAGCCTTTACATAGGAAACCCAGCCTAGATGTTGTTGTCCTTGCGCAGATCATCTCAGCGCATGTTAGACCAGTCAAATGCAGCCATCATAATTGTGCAGCATCAACATTATCAGCTTTTGGGACTTGAAAAAGTGAATTGAATTTAAAAGAACATGCTACTGTGTCAAGTCAAAGGTTATTGAGATCAAGTTCTCACATGGGCAGTTCTGCTATCCTGTGTTGTTCTACAATTTTAGAGCAAACTTTCGCAGTGACTTGTAATACTATATTTTTCAATTTTGCACATTTTTTTTGTCACCACAGGCAGGTCAAATGTTGTCCGGTGTACCATTTCAAATTCAGAGCGGCCAGTCCATCCTGAAAGCTGCACATAATGTTCAACCCATTCAAGTACCAGGCACAAAGTTTCCATATGTCCGACTTGTCACTGTCACCACCAGTACCACAACAACAACACAAGGTATGTATATCTAGACCACTTTCTTCAACATCAAAGGACACAGCCAATCGTGATAAATTTGCATTTTTTTCTGTTCTAATGGTGCTGACCATTAAAGTGTTTTCAGTACCGTATTAGGTACATGTACCGGTACTTCAGCTCTCGGTAGTAGTGCAAGTGTTCTGTTGTCTGAACATTGCTGAATTAAATGACACTGATCTAATATATAGTGTTCAGTGGCGTACCGTGGCCGCCCCTTCCCCGGGGGGGCTGAAGAAAATCCAATTTTGCCGCCCCTTCCTCAACAGCCCGAAAAGGTTGCCCCAATTTTTTTACGGTCGTTTGAAAAAGTGAAGAGAGAAAAAAAAAGGGATTTATAGGTGCTACCACCCCAAAAGCAACACATTTTGATGTATAGTACAATTTTTTCACATTTTCCGCCCTTTTTTCTTTGCTAATTCTTTTTGTCGCCTTCTTTCGCTGCCCTCTTTTTGCTGCCCTTTTTCTTTCCGCCGCCCTTCGATTTGGTCGCCCCTGCTTTGACTGGGGGGTGCTAGCGCCTTCAAAGCCCCCCAAAATATGTGCATGGTGTTAATTATGTTTTTGAACAATTTGCTGTTTAATCCTTAATTTGTTCTTGTAATGTAGTTAGCACCAATGTAGGACTTAAATGTAGTATACAGAGTATACCCTTTGCAAGAGTATTGGTCAAAAATTTCTAAATTGCAGAAACCTTATTTTTGTTTAATTTTAAACATTGCTTTTAACTTTGAAAATGTCCTTTCTATTCTTTACTAAATAATCAGAACTTCCCCTTGAACTGCGCCTACATGTAGGCAGTAATAACGTTTGGGTGATACGTTATACATAGCCGCTTTTAATGATCACAAATGTTTGCCAAACGTTCACAACATTTGCGAAAAATGTTTGACACACATTTGTGATCAGTAATTGCAGGGCCTATATTTCGGCAAGGATCAAAGAATCGATTCTCATAAGATTCGGTTACGAGAATCAACTTCTCATTGTAGTGCAGTGACTATGATGGATTCTCGCAAACCAAAACAAAATCTAGGCCCTGAATTGTTTGCCAAACATTTGGCGAAAACGGCTGGGTAAAATCTCAAATTTTGCAAAAAAAAAGATGCCAAACATACACCCTTTGAATATAGTCTACAAGAAAATTAATAAATAATGAAAATGACACAAGGTACAAATTTTTGCATATTCGCCAAACTGGATATATCGGATTGAAGCTCAAAATTTTCTTCAAACCTTCGAAAAATCATTTTTTATAACCCTGGCTCAACTTGGTTTAAACTAATAATGTAATTCAAGTATGATAGAATTGTACATTTTAGTATCAGTAATATCCTGTTTGTATACCCTCTGGTCTTATCTGGTTTCCTCTCACTCTATTTCCTACTACCAAAGAATTGGGAATTAATGATCAACTTACTGTTAACTATAGAATGGACTGACTGTCTATTACAAAAGAAAGAGATATTACAATAATTTTTGCCTTTTTTTCTAAATTGCAAGTTGGGATACTTTAGAAAAATTGTTTGCTTTGTGACGAAGCTGGATTAAAATATCTCAGATATGTCACCTTTTAGCCTGAATTCATTTTTTTTTGGTCCAAATTCTTGTGTTTTTATTTTCGGCCCGTTTTTGGGCTTTTTAGCCTCCATTCACGTGGGTTTTTTTTCAAGATTTTCCTCAATAGTTTCAGGTTTTTTTGCCCCATGTATAACATTTTGGTAAATCAGCCATATTGGCTTGTCACTCATAGTGTTTGTCGAGCATTTTTCTAGCATTTTTTTTTAAAAGCTGGAGCATTATAAAGGTTTGTGCACATTTTTGGCGTTATAATATTTTGCAACAAACCTTTGACGAGAGCGTATTTTAACCCTAACCCTACCCGTGGTTTTTGTGCTATCGGAAGGGAAAGAAGGAACGAAAAAGGAGAGAAGATGAGGAAGAAAGTCACTTGGCACCCCCGGGATTCGAACCTCGGACCCCTCGCATGCCACGCAGAAGATCCCCAGCATGTAGCTACACAGGTGACGTTGGCCCCGCCAACGATTCCCTGGGTATATATGACTTGGTCTGATTGCGTCATCAAGTCCCGTGGAATCCATGCACACAGAGCGGTTTTAATAGTGAGCTTTAGTGAGTCCTAGTTGGGTTAGGGTTAAGGAGGCATATAGGAAAAACATGCATATAGCTTAACCCTAACCCTACCCGTGGTTTTTGTGCTATCGGAAGGGAAAGAAGGAACGAAAAAGGAGAGAAGATGAGGAAGAAAGTCACTTGGCACCCCGGATTGAACCTCGGACCCCTCGCATGCCACGCAGAAGATCCCCAGCATGTAGCTACACAGGTGACGTTGGCCCGCCAATGATTCCCTGGGTATATATGACTTGGTCTGATTGCGTCATCAAGTCCCGTGGAATCCATGCACGCAGAGCGGTTTTAATAGTGAGCTTTAGTGAGTCCTAGTTGGGTTAGGGTTAAGCGAACATTGCGTATTTACTGTGTTGAAATCAGGCATGGGATTTTCCAGTGGAAACACTGGAACCAGTCTTTTTTGATGTCAAAATTCCCGAAGTTTTATTTATTTTCAGCCCATTTTCAGGTGTTTTTGTCCAATTTTGCGCGCTTTTCCAGACTTTTTCATAAATGCGTAACTAGTCCCATGCCTGTGAAATGCACTTGTCTCTGATTGGATGCTGAGGCGATATGTTGTTGCTGAGAGGAAATTTATGAATAAACTTTGCACCGTACCGCAGCATACACGTTGTTAGCTCTGACTTTGCAACATCACGGTAGTACGTGCTCGTCAAAGGTTTATTGCAAAATATTATAACACTTACTCTTTGGTCCTACCTCATTGGATATAATACACAGTTTTCTTGTTTCCACTTAACAGAAAATGAAAGTGTACAGTTATTAAAGTGAAACGTTCTAGGAATCATCTCATCAGTTGGCTGAAAATATCTATAATAATTAGATTTTGGCTAGCAATTCTAAGTTAAAAGGCAACACTAATGATTATTTATGAGGTTGCCATTCCACTAAGGTATGAATAATATTGAAATACAATGAAATTGAAAATCTAAATTTAAAAAAAAAATCCTTTTTCTGACAAGCAAGGAAATTGCATATGCATTATTTCACTTTGATTGACAAAACCCAAGTGAATTTTTCTCACTACAATATATATTTCTATTCAACAAAGGACATTTCACAGTTTGCATTGAAGTTTCTTGGTTCATCTGGTTTCAGCAATGATGTTTTTTGCCAGAAAATGTTTCTGGTGAGAATCAAGTCGCATATCTGCCCATCCACCACAAACTGGTCGTAAAGTCGGCATTTTCCATTGTGAGATAAATCAAAAACAGTATATGGATTTAAAATATATTAGGAATTTGACCTTGGATGAACCATATCTTCACTTTCCGATGTCCGATTAAGCTGGTTGAGGTGTCATTTTAAAGCTGAAAGTGAATTCTTTCAAAATCTGCAATAAACAGAAAATGACCTAGAGCCGACTTTGTGGTGGATGGTCACATATTAAGTTTCGAACTTGCTCAGTGTCTTGATACGTGAGTGGGCCAATAGTAGGGACAGTGGCAATCCAGATTGTTGGTGAATTGTTGCGTACCGCCTGGATTCAGCATCTAAACTGTTAACCTTGGTTGGTAAATCCAACCTCAAGAAAATAAATTCTCTTGTCCAAAAAATGTAGTTCATGTACATGTAGCTTGAAATAAACATCGGAAAAGCATGCACATTTTAGCTTGCTACTGACATAACAAAGTGTAAAGTTATTCAATCACCAAAATAATTTTCATTAATTTTTATATTTTCAGCTAAGCCCATAGCACCAGCACCCACAACAATGAGCAGGAGCATAGTGACATCAGCATTAGCAGGTGTACAAACTACAGCACAGGCACAACCACTTAAAATAGCAATACCTCCGGTATGTACATACATGTCACTTTTATGTTTGTAGCCCTGGGCATGGGGGGGGGGGGTAAACTATGGCAAACCAAGACCACTGTTTTCAAACAGTACTTCCTTTCGCATAGTGATTTGGTGTAATTCCTCCTGAAAGCACATATAAAGCAGAGGATGTATTCAGCTCAACCAATAAGATTGTAGTGTAGCATACAATGGAAATGGTGGGGGAGGGGTAGAGATTGAAAATCATCAGTTTTATTTTTCTCTACTCAACTGCAACTTGCTGTAACCATTGTTCTCTCTTTGACAGGTGAGTCGATCAGGCAGCACTGTAACTACCAGCCAACCAAGACTCATCATGCCAGCCAACCTGGCCAACTCTCAGCTGAAGATTGTCACTGCCGGCTCTGGAGGACAGAAATTTGCTAATTTTCCACCGGGCACCACCCTGCTGACTACACCCGGTGGAAATATGATTCCAGTGACAGTGTTACCACAATCTTATATGGGACAGGTATGATGACCAGCCCAACAAACCAAAAAACACACCTTGTGTCACCTTGAGTTTGGTAGTGACGCCCAAAGCGTGTTAAAACAAAATGCCCATTTACGCATCCTAGCGCCACAAGTGTGTTAACAAAACGCCTCTGTATGTGTAAACATGTTGCAGAATTAGGATAACACAAATGTTTCATTACCAGGACCAGTAAACAGCTATGTTACTTCCAAACTCAGGGTGACACAATATATGTAATTACCATTTTTCCCCAAAACTCCAAAATTTCAAAATCGGTTAAAAAACATAAGTAGACTATAATCTGAGACAGAATTAAAAAGACTAATTGGCATCTGATGTCACTTTCAATCAAACTCCCTACATCATCGGAAAACGGGAATCGCACAAAACGCCAAAAAAATCAGGGCAGCTTTACAAGGCAAAAAACACAACTTTTCTAGGCATTGTTGATATGGTGCCCTCAGGAAAGAAAGTTTCCTATTGCAAAGACCTAAGTTTTGAGACATTTTGTATGTTTGAAGGTGCAAAATTAAGTGTAAGGCACGCTGTTTTACCACCACATTCAGAAACTCAACTATCAGTTGAGAGTTTGATAGACAGGAGACATCAGACGCGGCAGCGGCATGACTCTGAAAGCCCATGTTGCTGCTCTGCACCACTTCAAAATCATATTTTGTTTTCATACGTCAGAGCGCCACCGCTCCGAGTTGACTTGAAATCAACTCCTAGCGATGCTGCCGCTTGGTCAAAGTGGTGGAGTGATCGATATATCGGCTTGCCGCTGGCCACCGCTAGCGTTTCTGGTGTGACTGCGCAGTGAAGCAAAATCATTGTCTGAACAGCAAGCGGCAGGAAAGTTTGAAACCAGCATTAGCCGTCGATAGCTTTCCCTGAAGTCATTGGATCTAAAGTTACAAAATGACTGATGAGACATCACTTGTTACTGTGTCTTTTTGTAATTGTACAGGTGCCTCAGCAGACCCAAGCTCGTGTAGCAACCAACCAGCCGAATTTTGTGCCAATAGCCAGCCAGAACCCTGCCCCTGTAGTAGCTCAAGCGCAGCCTCCACCAGCAGCTCCAAGACATGCAGTCAATGGGTGAGTTATTTGTGTAGTTGGCTTGTTCATAAGCTTTTTTTCAAAAGCAGAGATGCCAGTTTTCAGGAAATTTTCTGATTTCAGGAAATTTTCTGATTTCAGGAAAGTGTGTTTAGATTATCCTGTACAACAAAGGTATAGGCAAAGGTACATTTTCTTGAAAAGTCAAATCTTAATTTTCGAAATCTATGTCTTGAGTTTGCAAGTTCATTTAGTTTTTGTGTGTTGAATAGCCATTAGTTGAACTTTAATCAAAAAGTTCCAAAATGTTGAGGTGACAAAATGTCAAGCTCACATAAAACGGTTCTTTTACCCCATTACATAAATTGAAAGCTAGTGTTTTACAAGGTACAGTTTCCTCTTATGATATCTTCCATATTCCATAAAACCAAAGGGTGCTTAACAAAGTAAATCTTCAGTGAACAAACTACTTATTAATAAATTGTCCTTTGCCAACCATTGCTGGTTAGTGCGCCATCTGTTGACAAATAAAAACTAATTTCATGTGTGACCACCATGGTGTGACAAAACAAACCATCAAGGCTCATGCTTTTTAGATTAAATCATATCTTAGTTTCAATCTACTTCAGGATATAAAAATTAGCTGCTAAAGTTGAAATTGCTAGGCAGGGCATATAATAGATAGAGTAACTTGAATAAATTTAGTCAAAGAATCTCTTTCTTGTTCTTCATTTTGAAAAATATTTTGAAGGTCATCAACAAATGACTAGATGGCAGATTGACTTTACTTGTCTCATTGAAAGTTAGAATTCCCTAACCATTTTGTATGTTTGTCTTGTAGGAGAGGACCTCCACCAGACCAGCCAGGAAGCAGGCCCAGGAAACCATGTAACTGTACTAAATCAATGTGTCTCAAATTGTAAGTTGATGTACTTAGTGACTGTGATTGATTTTCTAAACCAATTACATGACTTGACTTGAAATAGTCTTATCTCAGAATAGCCCTATGCATAAACCTATGGTTATCTTACTGTATTTGATTGCCATACATGTGACCAAAATAATGATCCTCAAAATGGAATGATTAAGTGTGGTTTTACTAAGGTGTGTGACCAGTGTTCGAAATAAGCACTTATCCTCTTGTCCTCTTGTCCAAAAATCACTGGGGACAACCATATTGAGCTAGGTACTTATCCCCTGGACAACCACTATATTTTACCTCCAAAAGTATGACACATTTTGGGGACAACCAAAATGTATTGAGGACAAGCAGAATTTATGCTTTAGTTATCCTCTGGATAACCTCCATATTTTCCTTATTTCGGACACTGTGTGTGACTACTGTGCGCATGTAGCACTTCCTGTTAATTATCGGCACAGCGCATTGCAAGCAAAAGGCACTCACATAGAAGAATCATTTGCCAACCGATGGTGCGACAGGAAAACATGGTGGGGTTTCACATCTAAAGTGTTTTTATACAAAACTTCATCGTAGAACTTTCCCCACCGCGTACACATGGCTTACATTGGGTAGGACGTAGACATGAACGCGTGTTAGCGCAAAATGCGATCGGTCAGTTCTAAAAATGTTGCAACTGCGCTGTACGCTCTTGTATTGCTACCCGCAAAGTTGCCGGCGTACGGAGAGTTCCACTATGAACACAAAATTAACAGTTTTCCTTTAGATACTAGCAGGTTGTGACCGACGCAATAATTGCCATTTTTGACCTCACCATTGGATTAACACATCATGAAATCATCACAAACAATCTAAATGTGTTACGTCGTGTCAAAGCAAAATTATGTTATTGTAAAACTGTTGAAGTGCAACAAAGTACCTCACTCTAAGTATGTTGTTTATCAATTTGTAACTGCTAACTGTCTATTTAGCCTGGTACATCTCGTGTCCTATACCGCCTGGTACATCTCGTGTCCTATACCGCCTGGATTCTGGGGTTAATCCCCCAATGTGGTGCCCACTAAATTTTAGTTTTAGTGTTTTAAGTAGTAGAAACAAGAAATAATTGCATTCTTTATTCACACAGATATTGTGACTGTTTTGCAAATGGCGAGTTTTGTAACAACTGTAACTGCAACAATTGTCAGAACAATCTAACCCACGAGGACGAGAGAGCCAAAGCGATCAAGGCATGCTTGGACCGCAACCCGACGGCCTTCCATCCCAAGATTGGCAAAGGTCGCGATGGTCAGACGGACAGGAGGCATAATAAAGGGTGTAACTGCAAACGATCAGGGTGTCTGAAAAACTATTGTGAATGTTATGAGGTGAGGAAATCATGGAGGACTTGTATTCAATCAGCAATTGGGAGTTTTGGCTATTCTTTAAGCTCCCTCTGAACACTGGAGAGAAAGTTTGCTGTTGCGGGGAAAGGAAAAGTTAACAGAATCTGAAACGACAGCCAAATGCTTTCATTCCAACATTGTTCAGTTTGATATTTGCTTAATTTTTGCTCAAGAAAATGTTGATCCATTGTATTGTCAAAACAGAAAGAATGAACAAGACTGATTTCCCTGTACACTCCAATACAAAGATTCACTTCAATTGCAGGGAATAAGAGTGATAGATGGCACGATATTCATCAAACCCTATACTACTTACAGAATAATTATAGTTCAATATTTGATTGAGTGTCCACTGTGACAACAATATATTGAGATGAATCACAAAGCCCGAGCTGAAGTTAATCATTTCAGTGGAAAGTCACAGTGAAGAACCGAAAGTGGCAGCGGACAACAACACAAACCAGTAACAGAAAAATGTACACAAAAAAGGTCACTTCAACTACACACATATATTATACATACTCATTACATTAAGGGGCTTTTGACCTTTTACAGGTTTAACAGGACACTTGGTTACTTTGAGAGTTAATTTTACCATGCAAGACCAAGTCATATGACGACGTACTCAAAACGTTTCTACCGGAAAGTTAACGCTGACTTTTATCTCAATTTTACTACTTTGCATGTAGATTTTTTGTTTAAAAAGTACAGAGACATTTAAAATAGAATATAATGAATTAGAATCTTAGGTTTGATAAAAAAATACTGGATGACAGAGGGCGTAAATAGTCGTAATCGAATTCAACAGAGTCGTCCCGGGGAATTCGTTCGGGCGCATAGTGTAAACACCCACTAAAAACCACAAACACAAATTAATTTATGCTAATCCTCTGTCTTAATCGAATTCAATGTCGAATTTGAATTCGACTTTTCTCTAGTCTAAACGGGGTCTTAATCTCCCACATGGACAAATTCATCTCTTACTGTTCTCTCGAGTGAAAAAACACAACATCTTGGTTGTAACTTGTGCATTTTCTGTGATTTCAAAGATTTTCTGGTGCCAGTCGGGAAGACTCTGTGCCGGATATCCCGGACCGGCGTGGCTAGAACACTGGTTCTCATTCTTAACTTGCTCGGTTCTCTTAAGCAGCAGATTGTATACAATACATGTACATGTACGCGGTCTCTCTAGAAAATTGTACTTGATTTGACAAGAATATTTTGTCAAATAAAATGTGTATAATTGTCATTTCCATTTCCCCCCATTTATTTATTAGGCCAAAATTCTGTGCACAGCATCATGCAAGTGTGTTGGGTGCAAAAACTTTGAAGAGAGTCCGGAGCGCAAGACGCTTATGCACCTTGCTGATGCAGCTGAGGTCAGAGTTCAACAGCAGACAGCGGTTCAGACCAAACTGTCATCACAGATACAGGAATTCCCTGTTAGAGCACAGGAGGTCACTGATTCAGGAGAAAGGTAAGTCAATGCAATCAGTCTACTAATTTACATATGAATAGTTAAGATTCAAAAGGCGATAAACACCATTTTCAAATTTTTTGAGTTAAGGTCACTAACATAATAATAGACATGGTTTTTAGAATTTTGGAGAAAAGTGAAATATATTTCAAGTGAATGTAAATTAATAGCGTAATAAAAGAGATGAATAAAAAGTCCAGGAGAAAGATATATCATGTGATAAAAGTCATGCCAAAGAAACTCATGAATATTAATGAAAAATTACACATGTTATGCAGCTTACAGCAGATAGCCATCTTATTTTTGTTACACCAATATGAAACATGGGTGATGATACGGATCTCATTTGAATATGCATGAGTTGAGATGTTTTTACAACCATTCTAGGCCTGAGGGCAAACATATGTCATATCAATTATCATATGAACACCAAGATAATGCTAAGCTTGTGCTTTCCCGGCACATCAAGTTGAAGTGTATATGTTTGCTAATGGTTCAATAGTTAGTGCTTAAATTTTGTTTTCAGTTGTAAATTTTAATGAACAGCTATTGCCCTGCCACTTTTTGATCACATCTTTGTTTAAAGCGGACACTTTACATATCGAAGCACAAATTTGATCATTTAAAGGACGGGGTTTTTTTAGTGAACTTTTGTTGCAGAAACATATTGTGAAATTTTTATGAAAAACAAACCACTCATTTTTAATTTGTGAGCGTGTTTGCAAAATGGGTGTTTGCATCAGGGTTAACATGTAAGTTGACGGAGAGAGAGGTCATTGAGGGTACTATTACGGTTACCTCAGTTTTTATTTAGTTTTAAGCTTTAATCATCTTGATTTTCATAAAATGTGCACAATATGTGCTTCAAACATGGGGTATATCATACAATCAAGGATAATGCTAACTTGTACCATGGGCCCCTTGTTTGAAAACCTAACACTACCTGTCCTACACGTCAGTGCTTAAGAAGCATGATCAAACGGTATTCAAGCGCTAGTCTGAAGGTTCACTAGACAAAAAATATGGTTCACTGATCCAAAAATCGGTTCACTTGTCCAAAACATAAAAAGGGTTGCTACAGTCTGTCCACATAGAAGTACAAACCAAATCTGTGGCATCGGGGGTCGATGCTTTGCGTCACACGCGAACGCGACGCGTAAAGAGCGTGATGCGCTCGGCAAGTACAAATCGTGCAGCAATTGACGCGCCAAAGAAGCATTGCACTGAAATAGTTATTCTCATACCTCCAGTTTCCGAGGTCTATTTATTTTGTACTTTTATGTGGACAGACTATAGTCCAAAAATTAAGGTAGGGTTCGCTTTAGGGTTAGAGTACTAACAAACCTTTAGTTATAGTGCACCTTGGAGCCGGTTGTAGGTTGATCAAACTATTAATAGTTGGAAGTTGGAAAATGAAACCTATATCAGTTAAATTATTTTTCTGCCTTTCCAGGTTACCATTCTCCTTCATCACAAACGAGGTAGCCGAGGCAACATGTCAGTGCATGCTAGCCCAGGCGGAGGAGGTGGAACGTACCAGCGGCTCCAACATGGTGGCAGAGCGGATGATCCTTGAGGAATTTGGGCGATGTTTACTTCAGGTTATACAGTCAGCAGGAAGGACAAGAGGGTCTATTGTCAAATGATCTTAACATAGGTGTACATAGAAATATATTATAACTATTGAAACCATGTCCCTTTTTTAATGATGTATATCCATAGATCAAGTATTGGAAAAGAACATTCAGTTTTGTTGCATGCTTTGTTGGTTTACTTTTCTGTTTTTCACATGTGGTGTCAAACCCCTGTAATAAGACCTTTGTATGCTGTAAAAGTGGACATGTTCATGAGAAAACATATTGTCACACTCATAGCAGCTTCTTTGAAATCTCTAAATGGACAAAGTATGTGTGACATGATCATGAGGAATGAGTCTTATTCTTTGGTAGTGACGTCGATGCTTTTCTTCAGTTGTGCTTCAAGCGTGTCGACAAACCACCCTTGGTATGCATGCGTGTAGGGCACGCGCTACATGATTAACATTATGCGTACAATTTGATACTGCGACCAGCAAATTATGCACCTATGTCACTACCTAACTTCAGTATTCATTCGCACATTAAAATTACTGAAGCATGGTCCAAGCGTCCAAACCCCAGTAAAAATGTAAAACATGAGAGTGAATCACCTGTTTTATCAATAACTCAACATTAGCAACATTCAACTTATTCTTGATTGTGTAACATAATATTCCTTTGTGTTTAGCCCTAGATGTAAGGGTGCACAAAAATGTTGAATTGTTCTAAATAGCAAACTTTAAGGGGGTACTACACCCCTCGATAAATTTGTGTCTATTTTTGCATTTTTCTCAAAAACTAATAACACATTGGTAACAAAAGTTATGTGTATTATAGGGGCAAGGAATCCAATTACTACACTGGAATTTCAGTGACCCAAGACAAGCGGTTCGTTATTTATGATAAGAAATAAGGTACCGCTAGGATGTACCTCATTTCCTATCATATATGCTGAACCGCTTGTCTTGAGTTACTGAAATTTCAGTGTAGTAATTGGACCCCTTGCCCCAATAATATACATAACTTTTGTTACCAGTGTGTTATTATTTTTTGAGAAAAATGCAAAAATAGTCACAAATTTACCACAGGGGTGTAGTACCCCCTTAAATAAATATGAGGGACAATTTCCTCATTGACAGCACCCATGCCATTGCATTATGCTCTGCATGGTATATGTTCTAGTATACTACTAGGTATATTTTCAAAAACCATTTTGCATTGATATTTATTTTTTCAGTTGTGTTTATGGTGTTGGCCAAAGTACTGGTAACTTATACATCACAATGAGTATACCTATCAACACATCAGTCCACACAAGGTCAATGCACAGGACGTTAGCTACCGAGGGGTAGTAGGTTATTGTTTTTCAGTGTTTCAGAGGACTTTGTTGTTCAGTTCAGTTTGTCAACAAGCACTAGATCTTCCTAGGTTACTAGATTGTCATTGGTCCGTTGTTTAGTTGGATTTCTCAAAAGTAATGCTAGACAAACACACATACACACTTTCATACTTGTCCCTACTATCAAACATATAGGGTTGGAATAAACACTCCAATCAAGGACTCAACTTTTGCACTCTGGTTGGAGACATCGTCAAACCATAGATCTTTTATAGTATAGCCTATAATGTAACATGTTTTCCTCACACTGTTACGTGTATAAAAAATGAGGATAGCTCTCCCTTTGCAGGTATGTTCTTGTGTGGAGAAAATCTGATGTATGTCATTTTTTGGCACCATAAACATACGCTCACCATTACTCTTACGCACATACTCCACACACACTCGCTTTTATAAGGATTTTTGTGCTTTATATACAAATGCTGCCATTCTGTTGATACATTTTCAAGATATTCAAATCTGCTTTTTCTTGATTATTTCCATCTTCTATAGTTACAGTGTTTTCTCGTTATGCAAAAGCTTCAAATATTTTGGTAATATAAACAAAAAGAATAATTTGACTTCACACTTTAAACCAGAACCTTAACTGTGCTATTTCCTAACCATAACCCAATTCTGAGGACTTCTATATTTTATTGTAAGAAGGTGTTATTAACATGGGTAAAAAAGTTGTTAGAATAATAGTTGTTCCCTACTCTAATATAAATAAAACAGTGCTTAATGTTCTTTTCTTCTTATTTTTTCTCTCTCTCTCTCTCTCTCTCTTTATTTTCTTTCTCGCTTTTCTTTCTTTCTCTTTAGAATTCTAGTATGCCACACCTCTCATACACTACAATGGCCTCATCCCAATGCCATAGTCCAATAACCTCATTAAACAATCATAGAGCTAAATATGATCTCAAGTTGCAGAGTATGAGTTTGTGTACCCACATTTTCAATGTTCATTCAGTGAATGTGCAACTGGATTGGGGTTAAAGAAATGTGCCCTGATAGTTGACCATGTTGTGGATCCTAGTGATACTCGTAAAATAAAACACAGCATGTGGATTGGCATACCTTATTAAAAACACCCCTTTCTCTTTCTTTCATCTTATTTTCTTCCTTCTCTTTCATTCTTCTTTTCATCTTAACCTTTTCTTTATTTGTATTTATACAAAGAAATGAATGAAGGCCTTCACCTTCAAAACTTTTGGACCTTAATTAAGCACTTCCAACAATCTGTGACTTTGACATGCTGTAAAAGTGGTCATTTTTGTGTTCAATTTTTTGCACTTTAACAATTTTGAATACTTAGCTTCTTTTTGGTTTCATGTTTTTGAATTTTCTACCTACACATAAAAGAGCGCAAAAATTGTTCCGTAAAAATTTCCACTTTTGCAGGATGTTATATTTTTACCAAATATAAAATGCTGCGTAATGCCATAATGCTTGTTCCACAATCCTGCATCTTGAAGAAGAAAAATGTTGTGTTAGATTAGGGGTTTTTTTGTGTGTGTAAAAAACATTGTTATTTTATTTATTTAGTATTGCATTTTGATTTTATCATGCTGCAAGTTTAAAAAAAAAGCATGCCAGTTATTGTATTGTGTTAGAGAAATTTATAGTCCAAAAACCTACCACTAATAGCAACAGAATTGTTTTCACTGCTATGCATGTCAGAGATGTCCTTTGATCCGCATTCAAAAACTCTACAAAATATACTTGGTGGAAAGGTAGTTTTTTGCGGGGAAAAGTCGTACGGGGTCAAATTTCAAAATTGCTCCAATCATTTTAAAAAAAGCGATACCA
Organism: Amphiura filiformis; assembly: GCF_039555335.1. Classification (NCBI taxonomy): domain Eukaryota; kingdom Metazoa; phylum Echinodermata; class Ophiuroidea; order Amphilepidida; family Amphiuridae; genus Amphiura; species Amphiura filiformis. The sequence goes on along the minus strand of NC_092642.1, from coordinate 23,028,034 downwards.
AATCATTCCTCTAGTGATAAGGATTCAGGAAAAGTGTTGTTTGTCCTATATGAGACGTACGGTTCTCGATTTATAAGCCAAAAAGTCAAATGTTGGGCTCCACAGAAGTCAAAAACTAAAAAAAATTCTAATTTTAACCAAAATGGTCTCAAATTGTTTATCTTACAAACAATTCATTTAAATTGAAGAATATTTGCGCTGTTTAGGATGTTTAATTACATCTAGGTAACATCGAAAAAATAGGTTGTGGCCAATAGAGTTCAATAGTCATTGACCTCTTTTACCCTGCTACGTAAGAAACAAAACATCCAAGATACGGCAAACTATTTTTAAATTGGCGTGTTTTTCAAGGACAAACAAATAGAGACCATTTGTAAGGAAATTAGACCATTTTGTGGAAGTTGACCCACATAGAGCCCAAAATATGACCTTTGAGCTTTAGCTTATAACTTGAGAACAGTACTTTTTCTGAATCTTTATGATGAGAATGGTTTTTTTTTGGTTTTTTAAAAGATTGAGCAATTAAAATTTGACCCCTTGTATGACCTTTTCCCACCAAAAACTACCTTTTCACTAAGTATATTTTAGTATACTTATTCATATGATGTTCAGGGACATCTCTAAAATGCATAACAGTGAAAAAAATTCTGTTGCAGTTAAGTTGCAGGTGACATCACTAATTTGTTTAGATGGACTGGACTATTAGGGTATTTGGGGATTTTGTAAGGTTTGGAGTTTTGTTAGAGATATTGTGAATTTGTGATACCATGAAAAATAAGCCTATTTTTATACCAATGTTTATTTGTATGCCATAATCATAGATTCATTAATCATCCACTCAGTTACTAGTTTATATCCTGCGGAGGTGGCCATGGTAACTGGACTTAATTTTGAATTTAAATGCGTTTTGACACAATATAATGATAATTATCTATTTTTAAACAGCTAGGATAATGTTGACAATCTGATTAGCCTGTCCTTGTGTCTGAGCTGTGTTCTATTACACAATAGAGAACAAAGCGGTTTGACCGGAAATACTAAGTTATGACTCACAGTGCAAGATCTGCTGTCATGGTGTTTGATATTATTATTAACCTGACTGCTTTTGACTGTAAAGTTCCTCACCTTTTGGTAAAATTTAAGGGGGAGAAACTATAAAAAATTTGCATTTTATTCCCAATTGTAATAAAAATTGAATGCAAACAATATGTAAGTCAGATCATGCTTCATGTATCAGTAACCTGTACTTACTAGCAACGCCTATTTGCACATTATTGTAATATAACCCATCACACAAATTTATTAGGATTTGCCAATTTTGTGCACTTGTATCAAACCCGTTGAAAGTTGACATAAATTACATCCAAACATGATTTTATAGTCGATCTGTTTAAGAATGACAATAAAAGTATTGTTTCAAGACCCAGCCATGTATAGAACACAGGAGATATCATTATTTGTATGTGAAATAAATCGGCTTAACGCCACATTGTCTCACTTAAAATAATTTGTTTCCCACATTCTATCAGGCGATATATATTCATGGCTGGACCTCAAAACAAAATTGTATTCTCTAATTACTATTACCACTACCTAGGTTCAGAAAGTTTGAGAAAGAGGAGTGATTTCAATGCTCGTGTTTCACCTGTTACTCATTTGTGACCCACCATGAGTAAATGAGGAATTTTACTTCCTTTAAACTATCCTCCAGTTTGGTAGTAATAATGTCAGTGCTTTTACCCGGTTGCGCCATAAGTGTGCTGAAAAATGGCCCTTGTACGCCTGTGTATACGCTCTGCAGGATTAGGTTTTTAGCACAGTAGATATCTTGCCCTTGCAACATGATATATCACATTTTTGTATCAAATGACACTCCTATTACTTAGTAAAAGTTCCCTTTGTTTTGATTTTGAGCATTTAGACAGTTAAACATGGGTCGATAGTCAAGAAATAAGCATATTTTGCAAGATCTGGATATAGTAAGTACATTTCATCACTATAATTTGGTTCACCCCAAGTTCAGTAGTGAGTGACGTATGCGCGCATTTCGCTCGCCGCAGTATCAAATCGCGCACGTAAAGTTAAACTCGCTTAGTGTACACGCACGCGTACAGGGGCGGCTAGTCCGCACGCTTGTGGCGCAACCGCGAAAAAGTGCTACCGTCACTACCAAACTTGAGTTGAACTAAATTATATCGACCCATCTTGCTCTCGATTGCAAATCAGTACAGGAAATGGGAGTAATGCATTATGGGAAAGAAGTTCAAGATATCTCTGGGTTATTTAGCATACGCTATTCAATAACTGCAACCAGTGAAATATGCACCTGCATCACTACCAAACTGTTGACAAACAGAGTTGACAAATGAGTAGTATTTATTGAATTTATGTAAAGAGGAAACAAATGTTTACTGTCTTTAATTCATATAATGGTAGAAATATAATCACTCAATGTATTGATGCATTGTCCCATTTCACTTGCCATTCCAGCTTGTGAAATGGAACAGTCTGTTGCCTATAATCACTCTGTGAAAAAATATCCCATTTCATGATCCTCCTTTCACATTGTGTTTATTTTACACACACATAGCTCGTTCATATGTTGTTCACTATTTATATAAAATTAAGATGGATTGAGCACAAAATTGGTCAAGCTATGAATTTTTTCCAAATATTTTTAAACTTGTATAAGATCAATAAATGTGTGTATTTTCCAAAAAATCCATCCCAATTTTATCATTATTATGCTTTTAGAACAGCCTACCTGAGTATGCAAATGAGGTTGCTATTGGTGAAATAGTTGGACAACTAGCTTATGTACAAAGGAGGCAAGATTCTGAAAACATAGTGACGTTTAACTCAGTATTCAATCAAACAAAATCAACTTATTCTATAGAATACAAAACGTTTTCCCCTTGGCTAAATTGACTGAATGAACAGCACAATTATCATATTTGTGACCGTACAGCACGAATGAGCCGTAAATGTCCTCAATTGTATTCTGAGTTACAGTGTAAAATGGGCATGAAGGTCATATTCATAGGTATTTCAATTTGGTGCTACGTGTATCTCATTTAATGAGATACACGTAGCCTCAGAATACAATTGAGGACATTTAACATTCATTCGCGTCTGTACGGTCACATTTGTTCCATTTACTGCCCAGGGTCATTTTGGGTGGGCACTAATTTTTTACATTGTTTCATAATTGCAAGTTTAAAAAAATGACCCAAAATATTCATCCATCATCAGTGTGCCAAACCATGATCCAGATTTGCATGGGCAGTTAACTCAGTATTTTGTAAATGGCTTGACATATGTGACGTGTCATGTCAAAAGGAGACACTTTTGGGCAGGTTATCAATTTTGAGGTTTTTACATATCTTAAATATAGGAATATTTTGCTCCACAACGCCGTTGCCCCCAATAAAATCGGACATTCCTAAGCGTAGATATTGAGTTCGTAAGTTATGGTATCATAAAATTGGAAATTGAGATATCGGCCTTTAAAAATATTGTTGACAATGTTGAGAATAGGAATTACCGTGAAAAATGTCTCAAAACATACAAGATGCCGGTTATATTGCGGGCTCGAACTATCACACATATCCTTTATCATTAATAACATCACAAATTCGCAACAAACCCAAATTGTGAAAAAAATCACCCGGGCAGAATTTTGGCTATTTCTCCATTTACGATCCTGCCCAAAAGTGTCTCCTTTTGACATGACACGTCACATATATTCTGACTTGAACCTTGCAATGTATTGGTCATACTTGGCAACTTAGGCCAGATTTGCATGGGCAGTTAACTCAGTATTTTGTAAATGGCTTGACATATATTCTGACTTGAACCTTGCAATGTATTGGTCATACTTGGCAACTTAGGCCAAATTGAGAGCCATCTCGGTAAACACCAAACGTTTTACAGAAAACGTATTATTATTATCGGGTTATATACTTGATATAAAATGTTTTACAATGTTCCAAAAACATGTTTGAAACTAGATTTTCAACATAATGTCATGAAAGAGTTAGCAAAATATTTTACAAAAATGTTTGCCCATAAATATTTTACAATAATATTTTGACAACATTTTTCATATAAAACATTTTAAAAACATTTTCATGACTTTTATATATCCCAACATTTAAATGTTATTAAAACGTGTTTGAATAAAACCAAAAATATGTTTATAAAACGTTTAGGCCAAAATAAAATAATGGTTTGCCTCAAAGCTCACGAGTGATTTAAAAACAAATGCGATTTTTTTTTTTTTTTTTTTTAATTCCCGATTTTTTCATGGTATTTGGAGGAAAAAAATCTGATTTTCGCCGAATTTTTCTGGAAAAACTAAAAAAAAAATTAAAAAATTTGAAATTAAAAAAAAATCTGCATTTCTTTTTTTCCAAATCTCACGATTTTACAAATGCGCGAGCGAGCTTTGAGACAAACCTTTTTTTTTTGGCCTTATAACTATTAAGTCATTTTTTTGAGTTTGCTGGGATGGTTATTAAGAGGAGGTTGATGAACTGTGCAATGCACCATTGGAAATAATGGCCAGATTTTGCTGACTTCATTCAGTCAACTTAAATGAAAAAGCATGTGATGAAATGGGACATCATTCCTGTGACAAATATTTTTTAATACCGGTATATTGCATTTCTGTAAGTCTGTGTTTGATAGACGCTTTAGGCAGTATACAGAGGTTCAACTTGTTTCCTTGCATATACTTGAATAATACAACTATTTATAACTGAATTTCTTCTTTACTCCATGTTACTTTTTGTACTAAATAGTTGTGTTATAGATAAAACAAGTAAACAGATAACAGAACTAAAACGTTTCTCTTTTTATATACTATTACATTACATATACATACATACAAATCTGTATTATCTATTATGTTATAGGTGGTGTATACAGTGGTGTATTTGTATGACAGTTTATCAGCACAAATCATCAGCCGTTGTATATATGAATATTGATTTATTAAAAAGTGGTATGCAGTCCAAAGATAGTTCTGTGTGGTTTTTGTACTTGATTCTGTAGATATCTTAGAAAATACTGTTCCATAGTTCTTTTAAATGATTTTTTTTTTAAATCACATGAAAAATTTCAAATTTGGTCCATCCGCCTGTACACAAGGGGCCGGTTTCTCGAAGCATGGCTACTTGTCAGGCTTCGAAAACCATCAGGCTTAAGCCCAATTAGTCCTATAAACCAGTGCTTACAATTGCACATTTTACATCACCTAGAAAGATAAATCAATAAAATGTATTGGTATGGCTAGCCTGTTGGCTTAGGAAGCCTGACCACTAGCCAAGCTTTAAGAAATCGGACCAAGAAGTCTTTGAGATTGGTTGGTTCAGAATATACACGCAGGTTGGGATACAGGCAAAGAGGGTAGAGCTTGCTTACTGGGCTTCCCGGATACACGTCCTCAAATTGTGCTTTCAGCCGATTGATAAAAGGGTCTCTGCTTGTGAAGGGCTGCACAGCAAAATGCTCACACCTCAGCCTCACACAGCATGTATGTTGGATTAATGTTGAATTTGGCACAGTTACCCTGCAGCTATTAAATACCAGTCTTGAGTATTTTGCTTGATAAAAGCTCTGTATACATTTCTCTGTTTTTTTACATTCCACATTTTCCCATGTTGGGTGGGTTAATGCCAAAATACATATACAGGGTGTCCCAGAAAAAATTACCGGGCAAATAAATTTGGATGTAAGTCGAGAAATAGACCTCTGAATCCAAAAATCTAAATATCAGCGTGTAGCCCATCTTATTGTGCATCTTATAGACGAATCCAACGAGCCATGTCATGGTCAGGATTTGGTCGGCCATTACTGGGTCCCCGCAACACCAAACTGGTGTTGTGACTGCCCAATTAAGTGGATTACATTCTTTTGTGTTGTAAACTGTCATCATTCTTTCAAAATGAGCAGAAATAAATTCTGCTTCCAACGCATTTTACAGAATTGTAATACAATAGCCCCTTTTTGAATAATGGCCATTAGTTAAGGTTAAACAAAGTGTTGAAGGGCTTTACCTCCAGAAAAAATATATTATTACCTTATACGTAAGAAAATATGTCTACTTATCATGTGAAATAAAAAATCCGGAAAAAATGTGTGAAAATGTGTTTTTAGCCTATTTTTTAGCTCTTGTCAAGCACTATTATTCGATTTGTTTACAAGCGCCAAGCAACTGTCGTCTAGGAGAGTGATTGACATCTTTATTATTAGAGAAGAATGGAATCTGTATAGTTCATGAATATTCATGTAGTATTTATACAACCTGTATCCCAGCCATTTTGCTTAGCTATCATAATCGTTCATATAAGACGCCCATATGATCCATGGTGTTAAACTGATATTCAGCAACTTTATATCTCTCGATCTTTGCGATCCGAAATATTGAATTTCAACTTTAGGCACATCTCTAGCAAGATAATTAAATACCTGTCACAAATATAGGTCTTGATATGTTACTTGCAACGTTAAAAATGTGAATAGAGAACAAATCGGGTTCAAACATGCTTCAAAAATATGAAAGTAATTGTCAACGCCTACTACCAGAATAGCCGGAAGAGGGCAGACTTCATAAGGGAGTGTTCATAATATATTTTAGTGGGGGACAAAGAATTTGAAACTTATTTCGGGAAATTTCCTGGGTTTTTGGTTTTGTTTTTTTATTTTATCTTCCTGTTCGGGTGTTTCGGTTGGCACATTTCGGGGCATTTTCATGCACTTCACAGGAGTTTTTTCGTGGCTTCTCTGTAGCTGTCGTGTGTCTTTTTCCCCACGTACAGGGTATAAATAATAAATGAATAATAATATATGAAAAAAAGAATCTGGAACTTCAACGTCAAAAACAAAACAAAAACAAGACAAACTGTACCCTGCTAAAAATATCAACCCCTATCCTCTCTGAGAATAAAAATAATAAGACTCCAACCTCACCTGCAAAAAAATTTTTTTCGGGGGATAATTTGGGATAAGTTCGGGCCTATTTTATTGCGACAATTTTCCAAATCTATAAGGTGAAATACGGTGTCGTGGGGATGTGCGGCAGATTTGGGGTGCATTTTCAGCCATTTAGTTTAGACTCTGTTGCATTTTTAGCCATGATTTTATTGACCCTCAGTGTCTTGAAAATTAGGTTTAAGAATGGTATTTTTCAATGATTTTCTCGAAAAAGTAAAAATTTGCGAAAACTTTCAGTCCAAAAGTTGATACAATTTTGGGTCTGTTTTATTCAAATTTGGTTTAAAATCGTACCGTAGTTTTTCGGAGTCACAGCCTCACATCCTTACCCAAACCAACTTGAGAAGGTTCCCCCTGTGTGTGTGCAAATTTGCAATTTATAGGCCTACACTCATCATTTAAGCCTAAAATCAAAGTGTTAATACCATTAACACTACCATGGCCCGTTTTGTCGTGATGACTGGCTTCCAAAATGTAGGCCTATTTTAAATTATAAATCTGGTCCCGCTAGAGGTGTGTTTTTACCCGCGGAGGTCTCTCCCTCGGGTTCGTGGATGTGCCACAGTTTTGGAGTAGGCCTACCTTTTCAACGACTATGATGGGTGGGTTTACAGCGAAGACCAACTTTTGGGCGCATTTTGGCAAAAGTGCCCTTAAAAAGCGTCAAATTAGGCCAAATGTGGGTGACTTTGATCCCCGCGGTACAAATGTTTTGAAGAGACCCGCCCGAGGTGTTATAAAAAAAATGGTCGGGCCTGCTAAAAATCCTCCCGGAATCAAGCATGGGTGGGCATACCAAAATGCCTTGACCCCCCCCCCCCCCCCAACCCAGCGCCGGGACCTCCATGACATGATATTCTCCGCGAGTCCACCAGAAAATATAAAAATATAACATTTTGATAGGCCTACTAGACCTAGGCCTATATTTGTCTGTAAACCTTTCTTGTAGTTGTAGGCTACCGCGTATGTCTACCGTGATGACAGTAGCGTAGCTGCCGGGGGGGGGGGGCAATTGCAAAAATTGCCTATTTGGGCCCCCCGCCCCCTAGTGCAAGGAAAAAAAAGAGGGAAAGGGGGGGGGGAGAGGAAAAAAAGAGAGGGTGAGAGGAGGGGCAGAGAGATGGGGAATCCAAACGATATGCAATAGGCCTACAGCTCAATAGGCCTACCATATACGATTATTATCAATAAGCCTGGCAAAAATTGTCTATTTGGGCCCCCGCCCCCAGTGGGAAATTTGGTGGATTCGCCCTCAAAAATCCCAGCTACGCCGCTGCGTGATGATGTTGCAAAGTTGCGGAAGTTCATTCATAAATTTCCCATTTCCACTCGACAACAACCCGGGACAACAACAGGCCAGCACGCAGCGCGCAGTAGCTAATCCCCGAGCTAATCAGAGACATGTGCGTTTCTCTTTCAATGTACGCTTCAAATAATTATGCTCTCGGCGTCGAAAGTATGATAATGGAAAATATTTATAATGAACACACCCTTATTTAGCCACACCTCAGTTCCTTTCTCGGGTTGCCTGGTATATCAGCAAAATCCTACACCTATCGCCTTCCCTTGGTAAAATCGCTGATAAAAACTCGTGATATTGAAATTGAATTTCCGCAGCGCCAGAACTTCCGTCATTCTAGCATCATGGATGGATATGCAGTGGCGCCGCTAGGGGGCAGTATTTCCACCAATATTTTTTCTTTCCCACCCAGTTTTTAGGCAAAATCCCCACATTATGTAATTTTCCACTTTTTGCGGCAATTTAGTGCAAAATGATGATTTCAAGTGCCCTGTCTCAAATTCACTTCCCCCATGCCCCGCGAAAAAAATTCTGGTTCCGCCACTACGGGTATGGCCATAGCTAGGGGCTTTCCCACCCACCCCAGTTGCCCTTGGTTATGCTGGACGTATGAGAAATTTAGAGCTTGTTCAATTCCACCAATTTTAGAAATTTTAAAGGTAGGCCTATATACAGTGTATATAGGATCACAGTCAAATAAAATATCGTAGGCCTAATAATTTTACCAATGGCATTTATTGAGCTGCTCCTATGGTTTAATATTGATATTATATAATTGAGCTCCTTGTCAAGCTCCTGAGTACAGTGACTAACTGAGCTCCCGCTATTTTCAGAAATGAAGGCCTGGCCTTAAATGAATAGGCCCTAATTAGGATTGAGGCAGCCTTTTGTTTCATTTTACAGAACTTTTTTTTAATCCCCCAAAATTAGTGGGTTTTTTTTTAATTGGGAGTAGGCTTTTAAAACGAAATTCAAATTTGGCAATATTTTCCATTGCTTAACGAATTGATCTGCGTGAAAATGCCTAAACATGTGGCCAGAGCGGGATGAGTGGTATAAAAATCTTAACTTGTGAGAAAGGACGTAGGCCTATGGGGTTGTATGAGGTTGTGGATCACGAAATGCCCCTTTAATGTGTGCTAGGTAAAGTCATTCTTCCTCCCTTTCGACATGCCAAAATTTATTCCCTCCCCCGGCCCCGGCTTGCCAAAAAATTGCTTTCTCGAAAGGCTGTGCAATCAGTAGGCCTACCGGTATTAGCCTACTAATTATAAGCCAACATTTCCAAGCGACTCGCTAAAAATCGCTTGCCTCCCGTCTCGGCCAGCCAAAAATCGCTTGTCCGCACCCCCCTGGACTGCCAAATTTTTGTGGCCCCTCCCCCTTGGCCTGCCAAAACTGTGCCCCACCCCCTTTGCATAGGCCTAGGCCTATATGCCAATTTTTGGGATCCCCAATTTCCATACCCATACCTTAAACCTGTTGCAAGCGCAGCAAGCATGAAAATGTGCACATTTTTTTTCGCGCCCTAACTACCCCCCCCCCACATTTTCCCCTCCCATGCACCAGGTTCATTGGCGCTAGATTTTAAGCTAGAAAATACCTAAATATTTTAAAATCCAAACTCGGCAACACCACTTTATCGGGCAAATAGAGCCCGTCGTATACGTAAACAGCGTGTTTAAAAAAAAATGAGAGTGTCACTTTTGTCCAAAAAATTTCGAATTTTGGCCTTGAGCAGCGACAATCAGAGGTAAGAAAAACACAGTATGACGCAGCTTGAAATATAGAATCACTATATCAATTTTGAAGTTTGTACTTCAAAGCACGAGCCGAAACGAGGTGAAATGGTTCTAAAAAAAATTGATTTCGCTGTATCTTTTTATCGCGAAACTAGACAATTTGACAGCAGCGAGTCGGAAAAATAGCAAATATCTCAATTTTCTGCTATCGAAATAAAAATTTAAATAGCACCTGCATATAGAAGAGGGTTTATAGAAATAATGTAGGTCAGAATTTTGTCTATGAAATCGTGCACGGAATTGTTATTACTGGTTACAAAACGACATACAAGTGGAGGCCATTTTACTTCAAATTCGGCAAACATGTAAGCTTACTAAAACAAATCGAGACAAGCAATATCAAGAATGAATATGCACATTCTTTTATTGACTTGTTTGTAATGTGCGTCGTAGTTCCCAACAAAATCGCCACTTCCACTGAGAAATTATGGCCGTGTTCCCAAAAATCTTGATGCTCCGGATATTGAAAAAATTTGAAATGTTTGAAAAGTACATTTCTTTTTGAGCCAAGTGGAAAATTCAAGCATAATAATAACCAGTACACTTTCAGCTTTTAGACGTAGTTTGCGTTTTCTCTCTACGATATTTATTTCCAGAAATAGATAATTTTAAAGGGGCTACATGCAGTCTCATTCTGGATCGATCATTACAAAGTTTAGTATAACCTTAAGGGGGTAGTTACTTTTTTTTTAGATACGTATGTTGCTATTCTTATGAAACTAGGTCTGTACGATGGAAGCCATAACGCTGGATGGTTATACAATATAATTATAAATCGTGCATAAATTAACTGTAATGAAGCTCATTTTTTCATTGTGCAGCACACCGTTCAATTATTAGTTCAGTAATTGCACCTATAACAAGACGGTTTAAGCAAAAATATCATGTTTTATCAAAATGAAACACATCCGATCTAAATCCTTTATTTGGTGCACCATTAAATTGGCAACTTTGATAAAGGGTTTTTTAAATACATCAAGTTGCTAGTTGGTCACTTGCGAATTTAAAGGGGCAAAAAGCCACAATTTTTCATGATTGTAGTCACAATATTCAAAGACTTGGCTTAAGTCTAAGCATTCAGAATCGTTGGTATGAGCTATGATATTACTGAAAAAGTGGGGAAAATAGAAATAGGCTGAAGTGGAATTAGACTTTTAATCATACTATTTTATATTTATTTAATATTTGGTTATAAAATAGAATAGAAAATGCAGAAAATATTATAATTTGGTTTTTAGTTTTACTGCAATTATGCCAGTGAGGTCCCATTAGAGGATTGAGCCATGTTGCATTTGGCAAAACAGGATTATATGTTTTTAATAATAATTTTTAAAAAATAGTACTGTTTTGTTTTGGAATCGGGAGTAGTGCAAGGGTACGAGAGAAGTTACATTTCCAAATTTAGTGTTTGATCCTGTTTTGTCTGTTTAGGCCTAATTGATGTTATGTTTTGGTTATTTATTTAGTCTTGTTTTGTTTTTTGTTTCTTTGACAAAAATATATTTACATGTAGGATACAAGGTTTCTGATTGTTCAGAAATATTAACATTTTTAGTAATCCGTACGCGCACGGACCGGGAATCCGTATAGGCTACTACAAAGTAGCGGGCAATGTAGTTTTACTATTACCTGGAACACCATTGGTAACGCAACGTGCAAACATGCAAATACTTAGAACGCAATAACAGCACGAGTGATTCCCGGGGACTTAGTAGTAGCAGGAAAGTTGAAAAGAAGGAGGGAGAACGGAATTATATCCTTGAGATAATCCCGTAGGTAATCCTGTCGCATCTATTCATAGTCCTTTATTCTCAAGTAGTTACACATCTACTTGAAAGTAGCCTTTGATGTGATGTGTGTTGCCGACTATACGGTTGATTAATTTTCACTCCAGAATTGAAACCATATCCAATGTTTCTATAGAGAATCTCTTGAAAGTATGACACGTGTGTGTTAAGTACCTGATGTTGCTCTGAAGGGATACCACACGTGGATACTATAAGAAAGAAAAGTAGTTTTGTAAAGATTCCAAAAAAATCCGCCCATTTTGGAACATATATTAATTATTTAGGAGAGTGTTTTAGGATTTTGTTAGAAAAGGGATGATTTTTGATCATCTATATTTTTATTGTTTTATATATTTTCCTGTCATTTCCTGCAAACCTAATAAAGATATTTTGATAATTGAAAATAGGCTGTATCATAAATCGTAGAGGTTGAAAGCGTAACCAAGCGTGCAAAATTATTATTTGCCATGGAACTTCGGTCATATTTTATTTGAAATAAACTGGATGTTAGGATCTGCATGCATGGTATGCATAGTATTGATGGTATACAGACACTGACCTTTCCCTAAAACTAGTAAGCAGCAACTTGTGTATCACACCCGTCATGGGTTCGAACCCTTTTGTTGTATTTTATTGTTAAACCTAAATAGCGTGATTGCTTTTGAATGAGCGGCAACACACATATTTTGTTTGAGGATAGCTGGATCTATCTCCTTTCTTTACATCTTCTCTGGTAGTAGTAAGAGTATGAGCGGCGTGAGCCGCGAATATTCTTACAAACTAGTAGCACCCACTGAAATGCTCTTATAAGCAGGAGGTGTGCTTTTATGGCCATGTGTCTTGGTTTTAAACTTGTCATCAACTCCAATGTGTCTATCAATAAACCTGTCACCAACTGCAATTCCTTTACCTTTCACAAGAGTTGACCTACATGTGGGGACACAGCAGATAATTGGGTCATTAATTGATTGGGTCTGAGGCTATGGTCTGAGGGAGCAAGGTACATGGTCATTGTATGTGCTTAGATTTATAGGCTGCGTTTGACCGATTGGGGTTGTGTGACAACCTTGACTGCTTATACTAGTAATATTCTTGCCTATCCTTTTTTTAAGTTCCATTCTTTCTTTCCTTCTTCCTCTGCATTTCTTTCAGTCGTTCCTTCTCTTCTTGCGTTCTGGTTTTTCTGTTTTCTGTGCTTCCTTACTTTTTTACCTTACTTTCTTTCTTTATTTATTTCCTTTCTTGTCTTTCCTTTCTTTCTTTTTTCTTGCTTTCTATCTTTTTTCTTAATGCATAATACATCATTTAAGAAGCGTTTTGTGATCACTAGAGGGGCCTACCTCTCAAAACAATAAAATGAAAAGGGCCTCCTCCTCCTTTTTTCTCAGATTTTTCTCCAATAAAAATAGAAAATACAAACCCCTCATCCTCCTAATTTGTACAAACCCGGATGAGAAACATATTTTTCTTTTTACTTCGCCTAAACAATATCTGTTATCACTACTATACTATAATTAAAAGCTGGTCTCTTAGGGAGAACATTCTGTTTCAAAATTTCAAGTAAGGTGAAGGTTAGAGTAGTTGTGTTTGAAAACCAAACTATTAACGAGTATCTTAACCAGCTAGGTCCTTCACATTGTGACGTTTCAAAGATCAGTCAAATCAAAGATTATGTTATTGATTATCTTAGTAGTAGTCAGAGTATGAGCGGCGTGAGCCGCGAATTTTCTTCTACTTTCATTAAAAGGTGCAAGTGGTCGCTTAACAAGAATAACCTGCTTCAGTTCTGTAAGAAGGTGAAGGTCTCCATATGCAAATCCTCAATAAATTATTTGGTTTTGAACCCACCTCTGTTTACAATGTCAATCTGTCTCAACAATCTCTTATCCGTAAAGTATGTCATATGTCTGTTATCACTTATTACTATAATTGAAATGTTCTCTTTAGCAGAATAACCTGGTCCAGATCTGTATGTCATGTGAAGGTCTGAGTAGCTAGTTGTTTGCATGCAAATCCAAAATAAAGGTACTGGTTATGAACCCACCCACGTTTACAATGTTAATCTGTCTCACTATTCTGTCATCGGTCAAGTATGCTACATATCTGTTGTCACTTACTACTGTAATTAAAATGATCTCTTATTGAAAGTTCTCTTAGAAAGACCCGATGCACAGGTCATATTGCATTGTAAAATTTTAATATGGGAAATTATAGCACTGCTGGAAGAGGGTACGGTGTGCTACTAGTGCGGTTATTGAACTGAATCTCACATAATTATGCACTGCTCTTGAACCTTTTTGACAGCTGAATATGACAATAGTGTTGTCTTTGGGTTGAATCATAATAGACTCGTGGCCAAATGCAAGCGATAACATCATTTACCAAGCTTCGCATAACATTATTCGTGCTTAGTGTGCCATATTTGTAATATTCTGTTATTCGTTGTTTTGGTGTGTGTTAGCACAGTGAACTGCAGGATTTGTTTGCTTGCTTGCTTGAAATACGGTATAGTGTGTTTCAGCAGGACTGGAAGTCTGTGGTTGCAGCAGACACCGTGACATTTTGAAGGCATACAGGCCTTTGTCATCATCATCATTATCATCATCATCACTTTCAATCATCATCAGCAGCAACAGTGCAGCAACATGAGCACTCTTACAATGGATTCGCCTCTCTCGCCAGGGGAATATTTCACAATGGGATTGTTTCTTACTGCAGAAGGTAAGACTACGCATATAAGCATCGTGATGCATATTAGGCTGAAAATATAATAAAAATTCCTTTAAAAAGGAACAGGGCGAATCAAGAGGAAGTGCCATGATAAAGGTGTAGTTATTTTATTCGAATTGTTTTTAGAATTATTCATAATAATCACTTGGTGTTTGTCAAATGACAAGTAGGGCATGTAGTAAAAATACACTGGATAATTCTTGATAGGCAATTGTTGGCTAAAAGTTGGTTAAAAGAAACACAAATAATTACTACAGACACATGCAATGTAGTTTTGTAATTTTAATAATACTGGAAATAGAATCTTATAAAGATCGAGATAACATAAAAGCATTATCATAACACAGTAGTTATTACGTTGACATTATTATGTAAATAAGTTTATGTGCATCAGTCATATCCATAACAAAATATGAATGTCATTAGAAGGTTAGTGGTGGTTGGCATATGAATTGTTTTCATGTGTTTGTTAAGTCACTTATAATGAAGATGAAAGACTTAAAAGTGAAAGTTTGGCATTATATTGAGTTTTGTTCGTGCAAAATATATAGTAATTTTAATAATGTACATATTTACATTTGTAACTGGCAGGCTTTTGAAGTTACTGATATATTGTACAAGGAGGAGCATAGTGTTGAAGCTTACGTTTGAAAGTTACAACATTACATAGTATTAAGTGATGGTACATAAATTGCTTAGAATTTTGATATAAATTTTAGACAAGGTGACATTTGTGAACATGGTAGAGAGCTGTTTAAAAAGGAAAGAAATAAGTATTTTGCTGACAAATATGTATTAAGAGTAGAAGTTGTAAAGGTTACACTAATACACATTATGTGATGGCATCAAGCAGAAGTTGGAACTTTGAAATGTTAAATTTGCTATAGGACATTTGTTAAGTTGCTTATAGGATAGTAAGCAGCATTTACAACCCTGCATTTTTCAGAGACTTCATTGAATTTGAATAAGTAGTCCTAAAGATATGAGCAAGTACAGTGTTTCCAAAAGAGGAATGAAAAGGAAATATTGCTTTGGATCATTTTTTCCAATGAAATATGTTTGTTTTTGTTGATGGCATCACATAGTTATTAAGTCGTTAGCTGGATAAAAAAGTATAAAAATATATGTTGATATGTAAATAGTAACTATAGTTATGAGCATACAAGGGTTACGCAATAAGAATGTTATTATTGTGCATGAACGTAATGTCTTTGATACATTGCATATTAATACAATGAAAGTTTAGATAAATACTAACAGCTGATGATATCAAAAATGATTATTAGCATGAGAAAATTTATAAAAGGATGTTCAATTGTTGGCAAATTATAGATATGTGTTTTTATGGGCCTGGTTTTTATTGTGTTATACATGTATTTCTTAATATACTGGATTGAAAAGATTGTACACGTTGATGAAATTCATAAGCATTGAATAATACTTAGTGCAAAAGTCAATGAACGTGAATTGTTAGCATAATAAGCAGTTTAGGTATTGTGTTTATTTAAAGAAATGTGGTTACAAATGAATAACTTTTGTTATATATACATCTACTTCCTATAATACACTGAAAATCTAATAGAAATGAAGAATAAAGAACTATTACAGAACACATATTGGTCATTAAAGTACGTTTTGCAGGGGTAGCGCTAGGTTTTCAAACACGGGGTCCAAAATTTTAAATGTTGTGAAATTGTGGATCTAAAACAATAGAAATAAAAGGTCCAAATGACCCTTTAGTAACCTCTACATTGAAGTTTTGTGCGCCAAAAGCTAAAAGAATGCGTTCAGATTCCAAGCGCAGGTTAGTGCTACCCCTGAGCTATTGGTATACAATATTTACATGATAAGAGCCTATCCCACAATAAGAGCGTTGGTGTTTACATGAAGTAAATGTCTTTGATACATAACCATGATAACACTGTGTATACTTTCATAGCTAGATACTGGTAGTGTACAGTGTTGTCATTAATGATAATTATCATGATAATTTAATATTATTATAAGTGAATGGTCATATTTGTCACATAAACATACTAAAATTATTAGTACAAGCGCAGATTCAACAAAGTCTTTGTCACGATATTGACAAGGCACCCCGATCGATACCGATGCTACTTCAAGTTTATCACCAAAAGTATCCAATGAATACAATTGTAAGTATTGCACATCAACAACAATTGACCAATGAAAACACAGGTAAGAGGAAGTCAAGTGGAAGAAGTGCATGATCAAAGCGTGCCAAGCTACTTCAAGTTTGACACCAAAAGTATCCAATGAATACAATTGTAAGTAATGCACATCAACAACAATTGACCAATGAAAACACAGGTAAGTGAAAGTCAAGTGGAAGAAGTGCGTGATCACATCATGTAATTTACCTGATATCATGATGACTATGATGATGGCTTGCGTGTATTGTGAGATAGAAGTGCATCAATCTTCTAACAATTCAATGCTATTTTATCTCCGTGTTCTAACAATAAATTTCATCCGCAGAATAACATTTTCACATGTAATTTTTGCCTTTAGCCTTAAATGTTTGATAAATATAAATGACGTTCTTTGTAAGTTAACTTCCACGTTTACCCAGATATTTTTACCAGTATCAGATCTCTCAATCTAGTATATCAGATATACAGATTTACGAGTCATCTTACCCCCCTTCAGAAAGTCAAATTGGCACGGTACATGTACAATAATTTACTTCCGAATGGTACCTTGCGCCTTTTAGCTCCACTTATTCATTTACACCGATTAAAGGATTCTCCTTAAACCAGCAAGCCTGAGTGAGGGCGTTACGGTGTTACAAGTGAAGGCGTATAGTATCATTAACACATTCTATACGCTACAGAAAAGCAACAAGCACATGCAAGCAAGTATTTCGACAGTATCAATAAAACTAAATGAGGCTAAATGTAGCCCAACTGTACGTACAATCTGGCAATACCGCTCAGTCTGAAAGAAATGAAAAATATCTGTTGCAATTTTCTGATTTGCATAAAAGTAATGCTAGTTCATGGAAGTTGTAAAACAATTATTTCTTTTAATACAAACACATTTCTTGGTACGACAACTTTATAGCACTGTTTGAATATCAACATGAAGTAGTAATGACAAATTTTAATGGATACTAACGCCTCTGTAGTTTCGTGATTACATAGACAGCACGAATATTTCGTTTTTATTCTGAAACGCCGTGAAGAAGTAAGTAGAACAAAACCCAGCGCAATATGGGTCGAAAATCACTTCGTGATTTTCGCCCAAAAAGGCTAAAAAAAAAGAGAATACTTGAATCGTAGTAGGCTTATTTGTTTCATTTAATTATTGTTACCTTATTTTATATTTTGCAATTAAATTAGTTTTGTGCTAACCACAGTAGATCTTTAATATACGAGATTGTGCCTTATACATATTACATAACATCACTATGATGTAATTGCAATGTAGATTGGCATAATATTATTAAACATCTGTCAGGCGGATGTCAAATAAAATGATGACATTGATATACAAATATCATGAACATGCATAATAACAACTGAGCGTGAAAAAAGTGTCGTTCTTTTATCAATTTAAAGGTCTGGGCTCGTTTTGTTTTTTTACATATTAGATAATATTGCTATAGTTTACATGTACCTATTTGCGATATTTTCGAAGTTACTACGTGCTTTTTTGTTTGATTAGGCCAAGTAAAATAAAAAACATGTTTCACGTCCGGGTTTTTGAAAAAAAGGAGGAAGAGGGGGCTTTTTATATATTATTTTTTATCGCAAAATCAGTGTATAAATACCCATAATTAGAGCTGTTTTAGCGTATACAATAATGCCTGGAAAAAGGAGGAGGCCTCTAGTATTTGTTGTTCTGAGAGATAACCCCCCCCCCCTCTAACTATCACAACACCTTACAGAAGTGTTTCTTGTATATTAGCAAGGCTATAGAAAGCATCTCTACTTCCTAGACATATTTTGTGAAAAGTTATAACTGAATTTCGATAAATAAAAATAAAATTGAAGAAACCTCAAAAAGGAAGCGGGAGGGGACGTGAAACATGTTTATTTTTTTATTTGGCCTTATTTGTTTGTTTTGTTTTTTTAGTTTTGTTTGGTTTGTTTTTTTGTTTTGTTTTGGGTTTTTTTTTTGGGGGGGGGGAGTTGGCATATAGTTATAGAGGACCTGGGGATTCATTTTATTAAAATAAAAAAATATTAACTAAATAAATCAAAGACATCTTGGAGCGAATTAACGTAATTTTAACCAAAGGAAAAATAATTTTGTGATCCATCGAAAAACGAAACTTTTATATTAATTTTAAATAATTTTGTCTATAAGAACATCAAAAATGAGTTAAAAATCCTCCCATTCTCTTTTAGTCAGTCAAGACCGTTTTTTAGTATGAACCAGATAAATAATTGTCGATGCTATTTCAAAAAACATGTAACATATACGCACGCACTAACATGCTCACTTATTTCCCTTGCATAGGCATCTTGGGTGTGTTATGTTGTGGTGTGGTTTTGATGTCATTCTTGGGTAACAACAACAAGATGAGTCCTTCACGGTCATCATTGGTTATCAGTTTGGCTCTGGCTGATATGGGTAAGTATATGGTCCCGGGTGCGAGTCCGGTGTGTTAGGTTTGGGTGTGTTATGTTGTGGTATTGTTTTAATTGATGTCATTCTTGGGAAACAACAACAGGATGAACCCATCACGCACAGTGTCATCGCCCCGATATCTTCATGGCAGAAATCGCCATGGTAGGTTGAATCCACCGCCATGCATGGCCATTTTGTATCGACCTGTTTAATAGTTTTGTGTCGCATAATGGGCCGAAGGACATCTGACTAAGGCTACTGACAATAGCCCCGATTAGGCCGGTGACTGACCTCGCCGAGTCCGAGCATGGTACATGTACGCCATAGGTCATATGCTTTTAGACTACCTTCACGATTGGCCTATAGGCCTACACTGCGCTATATATAATTCGGCACATATAAATCAGAATTATTGTCAGTTTCTGACTCAAGACGCAAGCTTCTATCTCAAGACGCAAGCTAACGACTATCATATCTGTTCAAAATATATATTCAAGTGCAAGGAACCATATCTGGTTTCTTTATACGAACTCATTTACGGGAGATATTCATCATTTTCTACCCCGGTATCCAAAGATTTTCGTCTCATATCAAACTCGTGCATAGGACATTCACGTGTATCGATCCCGGTATTGATTTTAGTATCTCTGCAGAGAAAGTAATTATTAGCCAGGCGATGTCGGTGTGTCACGGTCATCATTGGTTATCAGTTTGGCTCTGGCTGATATGGGTAAGTATATGGTCCCGGGTGCGAATCTAAAATGATCTGTGAAATTCGTTTTAATTGTTGGGTGTTATCTTAGTCCGGCTGCAAACTATTGTTTTACAGTTACATGGTTTTGCCAGTTAAAGTGTTTTTCTTCGCTGATTATTATGCTATAGAATGAGATTATGGGGGTAGAACTGTCACCCCTGGGCAATTCCAGATTTCCAAGGTCAAAGTTTATACAGGGGTCAAAATTCAAACTGCTCATTTGTTTTGGTTAAAACTCATACCATAATTTTCCTATGATCATAAGGATTCGGAAAATACATAGTTTGACCTACCCCCTACTTATTGTTCCGGAGCTACAAGCCAAAATGCCAAAGGTTAAATTTGTAGATACACAGGGGAGGGGTTAAAATAGATAAAATACTCCCGGGGGCACTTCCATGACAGATATGCATCATGTGCCTCGGGATAGACCCCCTTTTTCAAACCGGCTTGTACCCAATGACCCCCTTTTTGTGTTATGGTCCTACCTATTACCCAATGACCCCCTTTTTCTATTTCCTGCTATACCCAATGACCCCCCTTTTAATTCCCAAATTTAGGTGGTATTTGTGTTCTCCTCCAGAAATAATGAGATCTTTCACATTTCCAAGGTGGCCAAGTTGTTTTTACGCAGTTTGACACTTATTTATGTGTACTTAATGATACTCTTTTGGCAATCCTGCACTCAATGACTCCCATTTTACTTTTTGTTACCCCAATGACCATCCTTTTTTCAAAGTTTCATACCGAATGACCCCATTTTTATTCAGGTTGTGTACTGAATGACCCCATATTTTTGTAAGTGTACATTTGACCTGAATGCCCCCTACTTTTAACATGGCCGAGGCACATCCCTGCCATTTCAGATAGGGAGTGCCTCCCCCGGGAAAATACTCCAATTCTGATGAAAATGTTCTCCAATTGTTGATACTGTTACCTCATCGCAAATAAAGAATAGTTATAACTAAAACAGAACTTATAAATAAAAATACTGATGATTATCAAAATTCATATTTTGGTACCTTTGTCATTGTCATAGATGTGCTAATATATGGCTCAGCCGAAAGGCATATATTTAAGGCAAAATAAGAAATTTACATGAATCTGTAATTTATACTGACAGTACTTTAGTATATAGCTATACATGTATTTGAAGGGCTTCAACTTCGTCAATACTGCTGTTTTCGTTTTTTTGGCAAATTTTTCATACCAAAAATACTCATTTCTTTCTTTCTTTCTTTCTTTCTTTCTTTCTTTCTTTCTTTCTTTCTTTCTTTCTTTCTTTCTTTCTTTCTTTCTTTCTTTCTTTCTTTCTTTCTTTCTTTCTTTCTTTCTTTCTTTCTTTCTTTCTTTCTTTCTTTCTTTCTTTCTTTCTTTCTTTCTTTCTTTCTTTCTTTCTTTCTTTCTTTCTTTCTTTCTTTCTTTCTTTCTTTCTTTCTTTCTTTCTTCAATTCCTTCAATTCCTTCAATTCCTTCAATTCCTGCAGGTATTGCAATAATGTGTCCATTCGCTGCCAGTGCAAGTTTTACCGAGTCCTGGCCATTTTGGAGAGACGGGGTGTCAAACATTTGCCTTCTTCTATATATTTCAGATAGGGAGTGCCTCCCGGGAAAATACTCCAATTCTGATGAAAATGTTCTCCAATTGTTGATACTGTTACCTCATCGCAAATAAAGAATAGTTATAACTAAAACAGAACTTATAAATAAAAAATACTGATGATTATCAAAATTCATATTTTGGTACCTTTGTCATTGTCATAGACATGATATATAGATGTGCTAATATATCCTGATAATGGCTCAGCCGAAAGGCATATATTTAAGGCAAAATAAGAAATTTACATTTCTTTCTTTCTTTCTTTCTTTCTTCAATTCCTTCATTTCCTGCAGGTATTGCAATAATGTGTCCATTCGCTGCCAGTGCAAGTTTTACGGAGTCTTGGCCATTTGGAGAGACGGGGTGTCAAACATATGCCTTCTTTGGTATGACTTTCGGGATTGCAAGTGTGACAAATTTAGCAGCACTTACTGTGGACATCTACCACGAAACCCAAGGTAATATTATTGCATATGGTTAAACACCTCTTCTCCCAGAACTCTAGTATATTTTAGGAAATTACCGATTTTCTATGTAATTCATAAAGAATATACAGAAAATAAAGCATGCAACGATAGGTTGCCCACATTTTCAATTCATTATTTCAATTCTCTGCCTTTAAACATGATCAAAAGGCAACTATAAGGAAAAGTCAAATATAAATTACTAAATAGTTAGAACAAAGCTCATTTAGGAAGACAATATATAAGTGCCATTCACCTGCATGGTGAGATGGTGAGAATATAATTATCTTGACACACAAGTATAGCCATAATGTTGCAATTACAATACAATCGTAAAGGTTAGGTCTCAAACGCGAAATCAAAGTTACGAGCGTATGCATGGCAACATTGGGCTATTCCAGAAAATCAATGCACACCCCGTATAAAGGAGTGACTTTATAGGCCTAATCAAAGAAATATCAGGATTTCCAAATCTGCTTTATGAAAACGACTGGAATTCCAGTTGCCAATGTCGCTTGAAAAAGCTTGGAAATCCAATTAAATGAAGGAAAAATCACAGAAATGTCTAAAATGAGCTCTCAAATTCATGATTTCTGACTTATATTTTTCTGCTAGATTTTTCGCCTTCGGACACTTTAAAAGTCTGGATTTCCAACAGTCACGATTGGACAAAAATTCTGGAAATCCGAACTCCTCTATAGGGTTGTGCATCTATTTTCTGGAATAGCACATAGGTAGTGGTTGTAATGCTCATTTACTAACTTGTGCAACGGAAGCATCTAAGTGCCACCCACTTGAAGAGATGCTGAGATAATCTTGACAAGTAAACATTTTTTATGTTGCAAGTATTCGAAACAATCGTCGCAAACGCAAAATCAAAGTTCATTTACTAACTTGTTTACTAACCTGTGCAAAAGTACGGAAGCATCTAAGCGCCGTCTACTTTTTTATTTATTCGTTATTTATTCAGGAAATTCCATCAATACAAATGTACTGGTCTCCCTGGAAGACCTGATTATAATTCTATATACATGAACATAGAAATATATATTATACAGTATGAAAAAACCAGACATAATACAAAACACTAAATGCAGCAATTTTGAGCTCAAATTATTATACAAAACTTACAGACCAATTGCATTTTTGAATTCACCCAAACTCATTGAATTAAAATTGATACGAAGATTGGGAGGAAGCTTGTTCCAAGCAACTGAAGATCTGTAAAGGAAAGTTTTCTTTCCAGAAGAGGTTTTCCATAATGGAACAACCAAGCTGTTTTGAGATTGACCCCTTGTACATTTAGAATGTGTAGATTGATGAGATAGTGAGATTATGCCAAGTGAGATTATGCCAAGTAGACTGTCAAAATTGTGCGTGCTCGTTGACGCTAAAATTGACATCTGTATTATTGATAATGATATCGCCAAAGAGGTTTATTAATAATAAAATTTTCCACGTGCCATGAATACTCTTTTGAATTTCCAGGACATCCGGCCAAATCTAGCAGCTTATTGGTGATGGCAATATGGGTCAACGCCTTGTTTTGGGGAGTAGCACCACTTAATCCTATTCGTTGGGGACGCTATACCGTGGAGCCATTTGGTACCGGGTGTCTATTGGATTTCGAGAGTCGTGACATCATGTATCTGGCATATCTTTTGGTTATGGTGGTTGTGTGTTTCGTCATACCAGTGGGTGCTATGATATATTGCGCCATTAATGTTAAGGTAGGAAGGGGGAAGATTTGTAATGATGGAAAAGTAGAGGATAATAATGTAGAGAGTGCAACCAACTAAAAATAAGCAGCAGCTATTATAGGAGCTATTTTAACGTGCCTTCTATATCCTGGCACGTTCGTGCAGTGAGATTAAAAATCCGTGCAGCGTCAATTAAAAATCCGTGCCTTAAATATACAATAGAGATGCTTGTAGAGCCTTTCTTATGCCTTATTTCAGGTTAAAATATCAAATTTTTTCGCGTGCTTTTAGGAGCAACTTTTGGGCCTTGCGAAATTTGAATACACGACCTGTACCTTGCAATGTTAAGCGATTCAGCATCTGGCCAAGTTCTTCTCTTTCGTGGAACGGTTTGTTCCTTTTTGCCTAAGATCTTGTTGTAATCTCATGTGTAAAAACAACTTATTTCGTCATCCACATCCGGCATGGACCGAACCTATCGAACTCTAATGGGCCTCGAGAGCACATATATTTCAAACAAATTGCCTTTCGAGTAACAATTTTGGTGTAAAAATTAGAATATTGCTTTCTTTTAAACGACACCAAAACTTGACTGTTTCACCTATCATGGACGATTGCCATTTTCAGGATGACAAAGCTTGATCCTTACTTCCTGCTAAACGATTCTCGACTTATAAGAGGGCGTATTACCAGCCAGCAGAGGATCATAAAATGATAAATAAAACTTGGAAAGCGGGTCCCCTCGTCTCTATTCACGACGATAAATCCTCTCCTCTTATAGCTTTCCAATATATTGTTTGATAAACGTCATAATCAATTCAAAATATTTTATGTTTTCTAGACTTGTATGGTGATGACTCTGAGCCTATTGCTCTACTGGGGTGTCTATGGTATCGTCGCTGTCGCAGCCGGTGTTGGTTCTGCGAGTAATGTACCTATACGTCTTTTTGCCTTGGCACCTGTTGTCGCCAAACTTGCACCAATAGGAAACACTATTCTGGTTCATTGGACCAATCAGCAGACGTCTACAATAGGAAAAGCAACAAATCAAGAAGGAAAGAAGACAAAATAACAGTAATTTGTAACAAAAGAAAGGCGGATATAAAACATTAATGTTATTATAATATTGCGTGCGTGAATTACATGAGCTTCAGCTGTGAGCTTTGGATTGCCGTATAGTTTGCCTACACATAAAGTTATGTCTAAAACTAAAAGTAGTGGTCTCGTGTTAAATTTGATCTTTATAATAGTTTCACTTTCGTAACACAAACCATTTTGTGACGAGAGTCCATGTTAAAGCCATAATGTGTGATTTGCTTCACAGCGACGCCCTCAATTTTACTCGGATTTCTACTTTTTGCATAATTATAATGCCCAGTGGTATACTAAAATACCACTTCCAAGCGAGAATAGTAGATCACTCGTTTTCTTCTAGAATATCTTAGTGACTTATTTGTATTCATTGTTCCTATAGCAATTCTAACATCTATAATTGAAAAAAAAACCATCCAAGACTGTTGTCTGGTTTTTGTTATAATTTCAAACAAATCAAGTGGCTCGAACCAAATGTTTCGTAACTAGGCCTACATTTAAAAAATATTTTGTACCCTAATTTATAAGTTCCAAACTTGATATACCGGCTCTATTACGCATAGGGTCTTATCCCGGCATGTAGGCCTATACGGACGCAAACTATTTTGTAACTCGATTAGGCGCAAACTATTTTGTAACTCTATTACAGGCTGTATCAAAATGATCGGTACCCATCAGTTTTGATGTATATTGAAAAGCCGCCTCTTCCAAATCTAAAATTGGATAGGCCTACTTTCGAAAAGTCCACGTGACTTGTTATACTAATGTACTAATTATTTGGATCTTATGTTGATTTTTGATGTGCCAGACTCATCCATTATCAATCATCATTGTCAAAACTGATGGGTATATACCAATCATTTATACAGCTTGTATATATTCATTAAGTATCCAATATGTATAGCTGCCGACCTGTTGTTTATATGGTTCCAGGCATAAGAATGTCATTGCAAATTTTGCTATATTTGTATCTTGTAGCCTCTTTAAACAGTGTTATACACGGTACACTTAAAACAAAAGCGATTTCTTAAAGACTCTACCCTAAAAGAGAAAAGAGATTTGGAACATTTCAAAAGTGACCCGTTTTGATATTTCCTCCTTGATGGCGATTCCCGCCGGATTTTGTTACGGGCTAATTACATCGTGACAGATTATAACAGCTTGATGTGCTTATAATTAACGTGCTTCTTTTTTTCATTCAAGACGCATCGTGCCGAATGAGATATCAAAATACGCAGAACCAATTTCTCCATCTATTGACTACATTACGTCGTAATTTTGGGTTGGTGTCATTTTTAAATGTCTTTACTACACCCCCTGATAAATTTTGTGACTAATTTTGCA
Source organism: Amphiura filiformis (assembly GCF_039555335.1). Lineage (NCBI taxonomy): Eukaryota > Metazoa > Echinodermata > Ophiuroidea > Amphilepidida > Amphiuridae > Amphiura > Amphiura filiformis. Next base: position 23,001,869 of record NC_092642.1, on the reverse strand, counting down.
TTTTTCTCAAAAAATAATTACACACTGGTAACAAAAGTTATGTATATTATAGGGGCAAAGAATCCAATTACTTCACTGAAATTTCAGTGATTCAAGACAAGTGGTTCATTATTATATGTTAAGAAATGAGGTACATTATAGCGGTACCTCTTTTCTTATATAACATACCGCTTGTCTTGAGTCTGAAATTCCAGCGTAGTAACTGGATTCCTTGCCCTTATCATATACATAACTTTTGTTACCAATGTGTTATTAGTTTTTGAGAAAAATGCAAAAATAGTCACAAATTTATCAAGGGGTGTAGTGCCACCTTAAGCTATTGCGTGTGTGTTAAGTATACGGATACCTATTTGCGCCGTATAATTTTATGTAAAATAAACTGACAAGTCGACAACAAAGTTAATGTCACATTTGTTCATTATTTGCCTCTTGTTCAAAATTCATTTATATAGCTCGTCCGTTGGATTCACCATTACCTACTTCTTCTAAACTAGTTTGCGAGAATCAAAATTCTCCTATAAGCAAAGTTCGACGAAATTACAGCACACTAAATGAATCAATTTTGATTTTTTTTTTCTTCATGGAATGTAATACTCAAAATTGCCCCAAATGCGGTTTAACTTTGGTCAGGTTATTTCCAACCCCTAGGGCACCCTTAAAAAATTACAAAAAATCTTTTTCAACTTCAAGGTGTAGAGGGGAACCCTAATGTCCTAAATCACAGTTATAAAAATATAATTGGTTTTGTTTGGAAGCAATCCCAGCAAACACAAAACGTTTTCGACATCATTCGCAAAAAGGTTGCCAGAAAACGTTTGTCGACGGGTTATATAAAGGACATTATATATAAGGGTATAAAACGTTTTCATAACATTCATAAACATTTGTTGATAACCTACTGCAAATATTCTAACATAATGCTATTTAAGTGTTGACGGCAAAAAATTTTCAAAAAATATTTTACAATAACATTTTGAAAACATTTTAAAAATATTGTTGTACATGTAGTGTGTTTTCATGCAAAACGTTTTAAAACGTTTCCTCGATCATTATATAACCCGGCATATAATGCCTTATTAAAACGTTTTTATCTAAACCAAAACCCAAAATATAACGTGTTTAAAACGTATAAAAAACAGTTTCGTGTTTGCTGGGGTGGTTTGAAAACTCTGAAAATTGACCGAAGTTACCCCCATTTTACGGTAAATTGCCACATCTCAACTGAGCCCACGTAAGATGCCCGGACAAGATGATGAGGGACCGTTCACAAACACTTGTTAGGGGGGCCTGATATAAAAGAGGGGGCCTGAATTTTTTTGACCCTCCTAAGGGGGGGGGGGGGCTTGATAAAAATGACCAAAAATTTTCCTGGGAAAATTGAGTTTATATGCTTTTCTATGGGGTTGACCCATAATTTTCATGTCAAAAAGGGGAGGGGGGCCTGAAATTTGTTGAGATCTGTAAAGGGGGCCCGAAAAATTTTCGCGATGAAATTGTTTTGCATCCCCCCCCCCCCCCCCACAAGTGTTTGTGAACGGTCCCTGATCTCACCATTTATTCGGCAGTCATTTTCAAAGATATAGCAATTTCAAAATATGTATAACGGTTATACATATTTTGAAATTGATATATCTAACGTATTGCATTCCGATCATTGAGCACAAATAACTCTGAGAAAAAAAGAAAGGATCAAAGTCGGGTAGTGTTTTTTATTGAAACACCATGTACAATTATATGATTCCCGGGGACGGGACTCAGTGCGGTTATTGCCGGGGGTTATTGAACAATACTGTCAGTGTAAAACCATTGACATTGCATTTATAGCTTGCATTAAAGTCTGCTCTTGAACCTTTCTTAAAAATAAAGTCACGGCCAAATCAAAGCGATAACAATGTTTCCAGGGTCATTGATAGAACTCTACCTCTTCATTCATGCACAATTCAGTCATTCATTGTTTGGTTTGTGTATAGCAGAGCAGAGTGAATTGCAGGTTCAATTCATGTAATGTTATAAAGTGTAATAGCAGGACTGGAAGTCTCTGGTTGCAGACACACACCGTGATATTTTGAAGGCATACAGGCCTTTGTCATCATCATCATCATCATCATCATCAGTATAATCATCATCAGCAGCAACAGTGCAGCAACATGAGCACTCTTACAATGGATTCTCCTCTCTCACCCGGGGAATATTTCACAATGGGGTTGTTTCTTACAGCAGAAGGTATGTAGGCCTATAATTATGTACTAAGTTACACATATCATAAACATGAAAAGTGCATCAAAAGGCTCAACATAATTATAACCCACTGTGTAAACATGGTAAATAAACATAGCAACCGTTTCATGATGGAAATACATCACTTATATAATTTATTTATAACATAATTCGTAACAGAACACAACATAACATAACATATTCAAACACAGCATAACATAACGTATACTCAAACATTAACATTAGTAAAGTAACATACCATATTAGTAAAGTAACATTAGCATACTTCATCAGGCATCTGATTTATGATGGTTTGACATCAGACGCAATACAAGCTGGCAGTAAAGTGAGTAGCAAAATGTTAGTTCCAGTTGTAGATTTAATTTCAAAAATAATGTTTTAAACTGAATAATATACACCATTAACATAGTAACATAACAGAACAGAATACAAATATAACATTACATTATATTTTATAGTATTACAACATACATTGCATGATACATGTATTACATTAATCACATTTACACTGTAGTACATTGCATTACACTTAAATATTTGTATTGCATTACATTTTATTACATAAATACAGCACAGTACGTATTAGATATTCGTTATTACGTTAATTATTACACTCTTTATCGTTTTTCTGTATCGATCAAGGGTACTGGAGTAATTTGAGGTAGGTTTTGGCCTTTCAAAAAATGTTGGCCTTCGTTATTTGGGTGAATTTCGACCTAAAACCCACTTTTATGGTTCAATCATGTGTTCTAAAGTATTTGGACACCACGTTTGGACATTCAAAAATTTTAGCCAAAAATTCCAGTTATAAGAATGTCCGAAATGATGTCAAAATACTCTAGAACACTTGTTAGAAAGTGTTTTTAAGTCGAAATTAGCCGAATAATGAAGGTTCAAAAATTGTGAAATTTTTGGCCAAAATTTTTGAATGTCCAAAAACGGTGTCAAAATACTCAATACTCATGATCGATAATTGTGTCAAAATGAAGAAGACAAAGTGATGCCGATGATGATCATGGTGATGATACAAAATATAATCCATACAACATAGTTTTTTATTGTTATACCTGATCAGCACATTTTGACAAGCACTAACATGCCCACTTATTTCCCTTCCATAGGCATCTTGGGTGTGTTATGTTGTGGTGTTGTTTTGATGTCATTCTTGGGAAACAACAACAGGATGAGTCCTTCACGGTCATCATTGGTTATCAGTTTGGCTCTGGCTGATATGGGTAAGTATATGGTTCCGGGTGCGATCCTGAATGATCGGCGAAGCTAGTAAAAATGTGATGAGTTTTTTGAGGTAAATTGCAAATTATACAGGGTGTCTCAATAAAAACAATACCCAACTTTAAACCCTTATTTCTCAGGTTTATTTATAGTCAATGGTCAAAAATTTTTAAATGTTTGCCGTAAAATTGTGGGATGTGCTGGTAACTTTTTCTTTTGGTATCAATGATTTTTTTTCCTATTCTAATTTTCGGAAAATAGCCCAAGTGTTCCTCACTATTATAGCACGTTTGGATATAACCAATTCAAACATTTGTGTTTTTATAAATTTGGCCGAAAATTTGACTTTTGGTCTGTCAATTGATTCAAATTTCTTTTATCGCTTAAGGAACGATTGAGTGCCATCGGATGATGTCTAGCACGTTTTATTACTGTCTTTATTTTGTACTCTTTTGTGTTTATTTTCAGGTGATCTTTATCCTTTACATTCATACAAAGATACTTTTTCACAACTGCAATGGACATAATTATTTGCAATTTTGAAGCTCACGACCAACTCATTATAAAAATATAATCATGGTTCAGAAATATTTGCAACGGAAATGTAAAAGGCAATGTTTCTTTGTTTCTGTTCTTTTTTTCCTTTATTTATTTATTTATTTATTTATTTATTTATTTATTTATTTTTCCTTCCTTCATTTCTTCCTTTCTTCCAGGTATTGCAATAATATGCCCATTCGCTGCCAGTGCAAGTTTTACAGAGTCTTGGTCTTTTGGAGAGACGGGGTGTCAAACCTATGCGTTATTTGGTATGACGTTTGGGATTGCAAGTGTGACAAATTTGGCAGCACTTACTCTGGACGTCTACCGCGAAACTCAAGGTAATATTATAAACATATGAATAAAGACCTCTTCTCCCAGACTTCTTGTATATAAGATGCAAAATACCGACTGTTTAATTTGAAATATTATACATAATAGAGCGTAAAACAGTATTTGTATTATATTTCACCTCTCCTACCTATAATCATGATGAAAAAGGACAAATGTAGAAGGAAATCGCAAATGGAAGAAAGCTCATTCATGTGTAAAAGATCATGAAAGACTTCAAACAAGAGAAACATATCAAAAGACATTATATTACACAAACACAAATAACATAATATACTCTAACGTTGTGGTCTCAATAAACGAAAATCAAATTTAAGCGCCAACTTTTGATCGCTAACGTTATTTACTAGCTAACTTGTGTAGGCCTATGTAAGACAGGGCTGGGCTTATCATGCTCATTGGCGATATAATTGACATTCTGTAATCTTCATATCACCTAAGAGATTGGTCCTAATTTCTGACTTTAGGAAATCACAGACAGACGTATTATGAATGAAATTTACCACGTGCCATTAATATTCTTTTGAATTTTCAGGACAACCCGCCAAATCTAACCGCTTATTGGTGATGGCAATATGGGTCAACGCCTTGTTTTGGGGAGTAGCACCACTTAATCCTATTCAGTGGGGGCGCTATACCTTGGAGCCATATGGTACCGGGTGTCTTTTGGATTTCGAGAGTCGTGATATCATGGATCTGTCATATCTTTTTGTCATGACGGTTGTATGTTTTGTTATACCAGTGTGTGCTATGCTGTACTGCGCCGTTAACGTTAAGGTAAGAAGGATAAAAAAATTCCTTAAGAGGTGGGGTATGAACGTTTGGACAGTATTTATTGTGGGACATTAGAGCACATCAGACATATCGAATTGCATTCTTAATACGAAGATTGTCCTTCTGATATCAAGTAATTTTAATTTTTTGAAATTCGCAATGTATATTTTATGGTAAATGATTAAAAATTGACATTTTTGATATTTAACAGTACCGAAGTAAACTTTATAAATTTGATGATTTATACTTAAGGTGTATGTAGGTGGGATGAAAAGCCGACGATCAATTGAAACTTTTGACCTTTCGTATTGAAGATATGGGATTTTTTCCCCAAAACACCAAAAAAATAGGTCTTTTTGGGGAAAATCCATATCTTCAATATGAAAGGTCAAAATTTTCAATTGATCGTCGGCTTTTCCACCCAGCTACATACACTTTAAGAATATGTCATTAGATTTATAAAATTTACTTCGAGGACTGTTATATATCAAAAATGTGAAAAATATCAAATTTTAATAATTTGTCATAAAATTTGTATTATATCGTGAATTTCAAAAATGAAAATTATTTGATATCAGAAAGACATTCTTCATATTCAGAATGCAATTCGATATGTCTGATGTGCTCTCATGTCCCAAAAAATACTGTCGAAACGCTCAAAACGCTCATTCCAGATCCCTTATAAGGGATATGGCTCTAGATATGGAATCTTGCCCCAAATATTATTAAGTAGGGGGCCTACGGTAACCTATCATGTTTATTTCCCATGAACTAATATTTTTTCAAATCGCAGTATTCAAAATAAATTATTATCATTATACCATGTATACGGCATACTAAAGTAGTAGGTCTAAGCATTTAATCAGGGAAGATTTGGTGATTTAAAAAAAAAACCTACCGACCTACCCTACTTGCGTCTGTTACTTTTCTTATGCTGCTTTATTTTTCCAGCGTAGAGCCTAGAAAAACTAATTTTTAATTTCTTTTTGTATTATTTATTTATTTATTTATTTATTTATTTATTTATTTATTTATTTATTTATTTATTTATTTATTTATTTTATTTATTTAATGACGTTTTGGGGCTCGAGAGAACAAACACATTTATTTATTTATTTATTTATTTATTTTTCGATTGATTATTTGATGATTGAGTGATTTGATTTTGAATGACATCGCACATTAGTATTGATTTTTCCGTTAAACATTATCAAGAATTAATATCACAGGTTTTAGTGCAGATAGGAAGTTGGCTTATCTGTTGATTCAGAACCGGAAGGTGCCGGGTTCGATTCCCACCTATGTCTATTTTTTTTTAAAGACTTGGAAAATTACTGCAGTAAGTTTATTTGGCGCGCGATCTCAGTTATTCATTTTCTGATGGCTGTGCCTCTTACAGACACCCTCCCTCTGGAATCCAAACCACGGTTCGCTCATACCTCCCTTAAATAGGTAAACATCTAATCAATTCAATTGAATATTTTCTGTTTTCTAGAGTTGTATGGTGATGACTCTGAGCCTATTGTTGTACTGGGGTGTTTATGGTATCGTCGCTGTCGCAGCCGGTGTTGGTTCTGCGAGTAATGTACCTATACGTCTTTATGCCTTGGCACCCGTTATCGCCAAACTTGCACCAATAGGAAACACTATTCTGGTTCATTGGACCAATCAGCAGACGTCTACAATAGGAAAGGCAACCAAAGAAGAATAAAAGAAGGCAAAACACTTTTGCAGTAATTTGTAGCAATTAGCATGGCGGATATGAAACCATTAAGTTAAAATAAAATACTGACAGGCGAGATATAACGTTTTATGTATTGTTTTAATACATAAGGCGTTCGACTATGGTGCGAGAGATTGCGGGTTCGAACCCTGGCGGTGGTTTAGCACGCTCTCGTGGAAAAAATGAGGTAGCTTGTAATTGCCCTTGACAAGGAACTTACTGCTAATTGTTTGCTGAATACTAGAGTTATGAACGTCCAAAATGGTAAAGAGACTTTTGGGACACCATGTATTTAATAGCCGAACGCGCTAGCTGTCATTTAAGGTTGGTTTTAACTCTTAACCCTAGAATTATGGAAACTTCTGATCCTCATAACTGCTAAATTGTTGGTCAGGTCTAAAGTATATAAAAGTAGATATATTTAGAATGGCAAACTTTTGAAGAATCCGCCTGTGACATCAAATTTGGGTTAAAATGCTCAGTTTTGGAGAAAATCACCCAAAAGTATTTCAGGTTTTTTTTTAATTTGTATAAATTGTCAAAAACTAGATATAAATGTCTAGGAAACGCTTTTTAAAAAAATGACTCAAATGTTCGCAATAAATGGCTAAATAAATGCAAAATTTGGTAAAAATTCATAAAAGCATGATTTTCATCCAAATTTCTGCCATTTCAATCATATACAAAAACGTTTCCAAGAAATTTAGATATATATCTAGTATTTGAAAAATTAATAAAACAAATTACTGAAGAGGTTTTTTTGTTGAGTTACCCAAAAATGGGTAAAAAAACCCGGTGTTTGGGGGATTTTTCTCCAAAACTGAGCATTTATACCCACATTTGATGTCACAGATGGTTTCGTCAAGTGTTTTTCATTCTAAATATGAACACTTTTGACTTTTATATACTTCAGACCGACAATGTAGCAGTTATGAGGCCCAACAGTTTTCATAATGATAGGGTTAAGACCAATCTTAAGTATAAATTGCGCCAAGGGTAATAAACTTTCGACAAGAAAGTCAGGGCTGCTACAGAGTCTGAGTATTGGCTCCAAACAAAGGATTTGAGCCGGTGTCCTTCACCGTAGTATGGCGGAGTGCAGTCCATTCAATCAAATGTTGTCATCAACCTATTTGATCGTAGTCATGGTAGTACAGGGTTATGTGTGTGAGACGAACTGTCACGGTAGATTGCAATCATGCTTTTGTTGAATGCATTTGAGTAGTCCGCCATATTTACGGGATGATACGTCAAGGCCTCTATTCAATCTATATTCCCATCTATTTCCAATAATATTTAGCATCTAACGAATGTTTGATGACGTAAAATCGATAGTCGAATATCTGGTGGAAATATATTTATCAATTTTACATCATCAGACATTCGTTTATAGTACTTGTTAAACATCACTGGAAATAGAATGGGAATAGATTAAAATAACGAAGAAGGAGGTTCAATGTTGCCATCGCATTTGACATCAGATTCATTGAATATGGGGGAAAATACACACTTAGCATGCAATAACTTGCAATTTTAAGTACAAGAACTCTGGTTTTAGCTTCAACCATTAACAGTCATTTATTAGAGAAACCAAACATCCAACAACCATACGGTATACACAGTAATTTGTTCAGAAAAAAACATAATGTTCACTAAATATCGTTAATAACCTGATTACCGATGACGAACTTTAAAGTGCCACAACCTGGCACCACAACTATTAAAACAATTTGCTTTAATTTGCTTTTCTCCACTGGAATTTCAAGATTTGTCCCTATACCCGGGGATTATCAACTTTGGTTCAGGCAGGGATGTGCTGCTGAGACTCCGAAAAACTCTCCGACTTTAAACCAAATTTGAAGAACAACAGATACCCAAAATTATACAATTTTAGCAAACTTGTTCGAGAAAGTTAAAAACACCCTTTCTTTCAAACCAAATTTTCATCAAATTGGGGGCTGAAAATGCACCCGACTTTCCACTAAGTGGCTCAAAATGCACCACGGAACTGCAGCACATCCCCGTACCATCATTTACACTAACACCCCCTTATATTTCCTTATTATTACGTCTTATTATAGTTTCTACAGTACAAAAGTTTAAAAGAAAGAAATATCATTTTGCATGGTATACATCATTAACAGTCATTTATTAAAGAAAACTAACCAAACTTACGCAATCAAAAGTTGTTAAAAAACCTTTCTCTTACCAATTAAGTTATAATTAAGTTACAATTAACAAAATAATATGTTCACTAAATATCGTATTACCGATAACAAACTCAAGATAATACATTATTGTACTCGAGTGGCACAACCATTAAAACCGTTTTCTTAGTGCATTTCTATAAGAATTTCACCCATTCCAATATTCTTTTTGTTTCTTTTGGGACAGAAACAGTTTTCTTCTACGTTTAAAAGAAAGAAATGTAAGTTTGCACACATTTTTCAAATCATTAATTAAGCTTTAATGTCCAGAGTAAATGATTGAATCGAGAAAATCACTAAGAAGCAGACATTTTCATGTATATTTCGTGATCCACAGCATCATTCAACCCCCCCTACTTTTTTTCAAAAAACAAAATGAGATTTTTATACCACTGGAAACCTCTGGCTACATGATGTTTGAACAAAACATTATGAACGAAATAACTAACACCACGTTGTCTATTGAGCAGTGTAAATACACATAATCATGCGTAACTCGCATTCGCAAAATTTTGGGAATAAGCTTTTTTCGTAGATGATATCTATTGAAAAATGTCATAAAAAGAGGATGCTAGGATCACGAAATACTCCTTTAAGGCAAAAAAATAACTTTTTCATTTGACCACACGAACAGGACTTTCAATTGGTCATGGGTTTGTGAGGTGGTACCCAAGAAGCATTTCCATGATACAATTTTGAAGTTCCTTTGTTCGTGCATGAATGAGCCCATAAACTCCCGGATAAACTTATAGCTACTTATCAACAAACGTTACCGACAAATGTCACAAACAATACCAGACACAAAATGTTGGAATTTGACTGTAGTAACCCCGAGGGGTCACTCCATTTGTGGCCTGTACACCATCTGCGATAATGAAAACGCGTAAAAAGGGTAGTTTTTCATGGGTAGGCACGATACGCGCGTATCGTGTTAAGGGTGTCAAAAACATGAACAATTGGAAAAAAGGGTAGTAAAATTGCAATTGCTAATACGCGGAAATGAAATTTAGGGTATGAAATTTGATGCAAGGAATGAAATCCCTGTTTAGGGTGTTAAATCAGGCGCTTAGGGTATCGTTTTAAACAAGGGTTAAATCCTTGTTTATAGGGTACTTTTCAAAAGTTGATTATCGCGGATGGTGTACAGGCCACAATGGGAGTGAACCCCCGGGTAGTAACCATGACTTACTCACTGATTATAATTACAATATGATTACACAATTTGATCACAAGAGATGGACAGCATGTAACTATAAGCAATATGACAGCAAACCGAAGTAACGCTATATCGTGCAGTAAAAATAAAATATTAATCCACTTTTGCTATTCCAGTTGTAGACAATATCCATTCCAAAATCAGTATTTTGTTTATAGGACCTGTGATTCTTACTATACTGATAGTCCTAATAAATTTACAGTGGAGCACTCAGATTGCGGTTAGAAAGTAAACACAGATATTCTCAAAGCATAGTATTATTGCAGTTGAGTTTTTTTCCCGTTTTTTTAACAAAATAATATGCCGTTTAACACGGCCCATCCACACAGAACAAAGGAGTGCGCCCGCATACGTTTGACATCAACTGCCGCCGCAGTGGAAGCTAGTGGATATAGGAGTCCGATTTTACAGAGATCTTATTATACATCAACCAAAGCAAAAATGGCTAGAAATCGAAAGATTACCGTAGATTAGAAGGTACTTCATCTGGTTCTGGTTCTGGTTCTGGTTGAGTCGGCATTGCCAGACATGCTGTACTTCACCAACTTCGCGGTCAAAGGTCTATGCGCATTTAATGGCGTCGCGTCGCGAAAAGAGCTAATTAATGAAGCTTATTTTTGAACATTTCCCCGCTCGTCGCTGTCACTGTCGTCTCGTCGAGGTCATTCCAGTCGGTCGTCGTTCTGTGGAAGTAGCTGAATTTGTGCACATCCTTCCTGATCAGCTCCCTTTGAGTTTCCTGCTGTTTCCTCTTGTTTTCAATCCTGCTGTTCCACCCTGTTGAACATAGTCTTCCGCTCTAATTCCAACTTCCCCATTCATGATCCTATACATGAGCTGGAGTCTGGCGTCTTTTCTTCTGTCTTGTAACGCTTCCCATCCCAGCACTCTGGTCATTTCTGTGACACTGCTGAGTTGCTTGTAGTCATTCATACAGAATCTTGCTGCCTTTCTCTGCACTGCCTCGATGGCTACGATGTCCTTCTTCTTGTACGGGTCCCAAGAGCAACCATCTTTGTGTAAAGTTGCATCGACTCTGCTTTTTCCGAATTTGATGGAATCAAGTTTGTTTGCGAGCCTTCGGAATGACACATACAGCGTCATGATGCATGTTTATAACATTGGCAATGATGCTGGTTAGGTTTAATATAAAATTGTGTCATTTTATTGACTTATGGACGCAGCTCGCCATCCAGTCTCACTATTTAGGTTTTCGTTAGAGTTAGGGTTAGGTTAAGGGTTATGGTTAGGGTTAAGGTTTAGGGTTATAATTAGCATGGTTATGATCTACGGCTAGGGTTAAGAATAGGGTTAGGTTTACGATATAAGCGCTGTCGAGATGATGCACGGCGGTTGTATATAAAGGCCATTGCTTTTTTACTCGGTGAATTTACCAAATGCCACCATGTCTCCAGGACAATATCCTTGATTCAAATCAATCAGATTCTTTCCAGGGAAAAGAATATTCTTCAGAGCAAACAAAGAGACTGTTTGGAACTGCTGTTGAAAGATGTTCTTAAGTTGTCCGGGGACATAGGCCTCAAATTTACCGAAAAAAAGAACTTGCAAGTCATGGTCACTTGCCTCACACATACCTGAGGGAGGTTCAATATTGCCATCGCATTTGACATCGGATTCATTGAAGACTATCTGTATTGATTGATCTTGTCCTTCGCCAATGACGTTCAGTGGCATGATACTATTCATAGTGATCTTAACCACGAGCGAATGGTCGTGATAACCGATACTAGTCCAGTCAGACGTCCCAAAGATCGTCATCGATTGTGATCTCGTGCCATACTTGAAGATGTAGTTGTCGTTGGATTCGTACGTCATGTGCAGTTGTCCATTGGCATCCGATTTGAATACCATGTTAGCTAAGGATATAGGAATTTGGTCTCTCTCTACTTTCACCCAACTCTGTAGATGATTCTGAGTGTTGCCAGAATTAAACCATTCATCTGAAACGCAGGTTTCAGGAAACGGAACATTTATTAGACCTGCTGTTGACGTGGCACCCCATTCTTTGTCTTCACCTTCGTTGTCAGCTGGTTCGGGAGAATTCAAGACCAAACCAATTCCACCATCACCAACAGCAATAGGGAGCACCTCTCGGTAGAAAATCTTGGAATTGACGATCAATGAACTCTCGTACTCGCCTGGTACTGGCTCGTCTACAGACATGTACAGATGCGTGTTAGGTTTCAATTCCCCTGTAGTAGCTATGAACAGCTGGAGTAAATCACGATCGCTAGGAGTGTGGAGAACGTTGAATTTGAATGCAGATGGTGTCAAAGACGGGAGGCCCGAGAAATCAGAAAGATCAAGAGTGCCAAGTTTGTAGAACTCGTATCCATCCGGTAAATTCATGAAAAAGGCCTGCAAGGCAGCTGCAAATTCAATCAGGTCTATTCCGGTTTCGAAATTTTCGGTGAGAATGCCCCTTCCCGTAAGTTGACTGTGACATCATGCTGGGAATCGATGTGTCCTTCCATGCTTGCCAAAGCAACATCACCTTGAATGTAACTTTCATCGGACGCTTCAATATCGTAAGATGTGATAGTAATCGGATTGCCTTCGATTTCCATGGTATACTTGTAATGACCAGACAGCACGTACATGAATACGCGGCAGTAGTCGCTGTTGTTGAGGTTGAATTGAAGTAGGGGGCAATCCAGAGTGAAATCGAGTGTTAAAAACGTTGGATATCCGTCAGGGGAAACTCCTTCTTCCGTATATTTGATCTCTCTCAGAAATTCTGGCTGTCCTTCACGATCTTCATACTGCAATCGTAGCTGTTCATTCACTTGTTCGGCTGTCATTGAGAAGACCACATCCCAGCCGCTGCATACACTCTTGCCAGACATCAAGCTCAGAACCTCTGCTGTGCTCATCGCATCAGAAGCAGATAGTGCCCTTGCTGAAGGTAGATGATGCTTTTCTGTCCCTTGACAACTGGTCTTTCGTTTCCTTCCTCTTAGCATTGCCACCTTTTGTTTCACATCTTTCACTTGTTGCATGTACGGTCGTTGCTTCTTTCTAGATCCACCAGGCATTGTCGCAGTCTCCTTTTTGGCTTTCTTTCGTTCCATGTACGGTCTTCGGAGAAGAAGCTGACGAGACCTCTGCCAGTTTCGCGCATCATTAGCATTTACATACTTCGTTTCTTTTAGCTGTGCATAGATGTGAAAAACAAGACGAATAGTCACACCTCGTGAATCGTCATCAAACACGATGCCTTCATTGCTGGGAGCTGTCGAAGGAAGACTTACACGCCATGTAGAAAACGGAGTGATATTGGAGATCTTGTTATCAAAATCTGTTGGTTTTGCTCGTTTTGGTATATATTCATGGCTGCTAGTGTCTACGTTCTGTAGGCCAGTGTAGAATCGTGAAGTTGTTTGGAATGTTAGCATCTCTCTGTCAAAGCCTCGGTCGTAGAAAGGAACTCCATCGAAATACAGCTCCGTGTAGTATTTGCCACTATTTGTTGACGAGATTCCACCTATCTCAACTTCCACGCCAGTTACACGGACGTAATTGTACGACATAAACTCGCGCTTGTTTAACGCAATGTCAAAGTTGTACCAATTGTTGTTGGTGATGCTCTCTGCTTTTACTCCCTGAACTTCGTATATGATTGGAAACTTGACTTCGCTCGGTGTCGGCTGAACATTCAGACCGTCGTTGATGCTCATCGATTGCTTCAAAATGGTCTGTTGTAAGTTCAGCAAAGTAAAGGAACCGATTGGTGTTGGAGGTCGGAGATACTCATACTGTAAAGCCCTGTCCTGTAGAACGATGGTGTTGGCAAGTGTCATCAACATCTGCCGCTGGAAGAAAATCAGTTGTCCAGAGAGCCCAACCAGATCGATATTGGCGACATCAAGATCTTCCGGTTTTGCGCTTAAATCCACCTTCAAGTCTTCCAGACGTTCTTCTTGCATCTTAGCAAGTTCAAGCTGTTGTTCGGCTCCAGACAAATCTGCACAAATTTGTTGCACTGTATCTTGACATTGAATGAGATTTTTTCCTCGAAGAACCAACACAGCGAAGGCAGCAGAAACATCGTTCTTCTCACTTATGTCGGGTCCAGTAGCGAGAGTAGCTTCCATTTGTACCTCCATTTCATCCCATTCGAGTGCAGTAGGCATATCTAATCCATCGAGTCCAGCAGCATCTAAAGCGTCGATAACCTGTTGTGGATCGTCCGGTAATTCCTCAAATTTTTTGTAGGTCTTGATTACAGCATCGAGGATATCTACAGCCTTTTGTATTTTCTGCACTGTTCTACCGAGAGATTCCAGTGCCTCAATGGAACCAGATGGAGTGATAAAGGCAAACCCCAATGTAAAGAGGCTTATGCAAATGTCGAAACATGCCTTGATCATTTGTTCATTCACCCATTCTTTAACTGCCTCTTTGTACCTCTCAATACTGTCTTCAACTACTGTACGTTGTTCAGATAGTTTAGCATTCATCTCATCCATTTGGCTGAGAGCTTGATCCAACTCCTTCTTCTTATCGTCAATGATTTGAGAATACATTGCTGCTATGTCTTTCTGATAATCTGCTTGGGCACTGATGTACTCTTCTAAGAGTTTACCTGAATTGATGATGTTCTGGTTTATCTCATCTTGTCGCTCAATTTCCCGCTCTTCTGCTTTTCTGGCTCGGATCTGATTTTGGAAGTCTGTCAGCTTAAGAGATGCTGTCTCGAGGACGTTCTGAACATTGGTGACAACATCTTTGTAAGCATCGTACTTGAGATATGGTATGGGCACGCCAGCATTACATGGGCTTGCTGTCACTTTTGCAAGGTATATTGCTCTTGCTTGAAGGGCACATAATTCTTGGGACTGATTCTCACTACTTAATATATCAGCTAACCAAAGTAGAAAACCCTGCATTACCTTTCGCGCTGGATTATCTTTGTCGTTTGATTGCAACACATAATTCAGGCGAGCTGCTGCAGCGCAAAGTCCAAACTGAATATCAGTAATGCGCTCTTCTTTGATGTTATCTGGCGGAGAGCTACGCACATCTTTCACGACTGATACCTTACCCTCTTGGTATTCGAATACCAAGCCATTCATGACGACAAACGACTCCCCACTGTCAGTACTACAAGCTCGTAGTCCTCCATAGAATTCACCGCAAGACAGTCGCCCGGCTTTGAATTCGTTGTAAGCTGCATCGCTAAGCTTCAGATTGGGTGGTTCTGCGCAAGCAGTGCTTCCTCCAACTGATATGATGTAGGACAAAAAGGTGACCGTTGACAACCCAGGAACCTGGATAGTTCTGCCACTGTCAGTCTCACCTCCACTTGAAGCAGACAGGATCTGTAAAACATAATGAAGTTTATATTGTGATTTCAAAAAATACATAATTATAGAGCATTCATAGATTGATCTCTCCTTATTTAAAACAATTCTAGCATGAATCAAAACCTTAAAAAAATCATAGATGATTAACTTTCTAAATTCATTATTTTTACCAATAATAAAATCGAAATTTCAATTTTTTGACGAGGAAAACCAGGACAATGACGTTGTAGCCTATAGGCTGTTATATTATATGCAGATTGTCCCACTATTCATTGAGTGGACTGCGGGCCAGGAATAACCTGTGCCGTTATCATATTGCTCTTTCGCTTAAAAATTTAAACATCAATAATAATGAGTATGAGTATATAAACTTACCTGAAGAGCATTTGCAAAGATGCTGAACTCTTGCACTAACTCAGGAAACTGCAATTTGATGTCGCTGAAATCAATAAGTTCTTGCCACATAGCAACAGTGGGAGTTGCAAGAGTGGAAAGTAGACCGTCTCCATCTAGAGGATCGTTGCAGTCTTTGAACACCTCGTCGAGATCGTATGGACAGTTGTTGCTGAAGTATGGAGCCACACCTGAACCACCAGCGTATTTAGCATACATAGCTCCCGCGAAGACCCGGCGCCAGATTTTCTTGCGATCATATCCTGAGAAGATTTCCACTGAGGCCAGTTCGGTTAATATTACCGCTGTCATCTTCAAAACGTCGTTTGCATTGACTGAATCAGGACTGATGTATGGTGTAAAGATACTATCGGTTTCAGTGTAGGTGTCATCTTTCCAAAGACCTTTTGCAAGGATGTTGTCTAATTCAGGATCTCTACTTGCTATACCTATTGTCCCAATAGCAGCAGTGTAACCGTATCCAAGATCATTTTTTGGCGCGGTGAAGATCGCAAATGCTTCAGAACCTGGTCCACTGGTGTGATTATTTGGATTTTCGTAGGCCTTTACGATCCGCTCGTATTCAGTCTCATTATAGGCAAATACTTGGAAGAGGCAATCGCCGATGTTAACACTGGACACGAAATGGGATCCGAATGTTCATGTATGTAGTTACTCCATTTCCGGAGGTTCTGCGCCCGAGCGCAAAACCTCCAAAACCGGAGGTTCTGCGTATAACGTGCGCAGAAACTCCGTTTTTTGGAGGTTTTGCGCATGGACGACAGTGACTATTATTAGCCTATAGTTAATAAACCACCACAGCGTGCGCAAAACCTCCAAAATCGGAGTTTCTGCGCCCGTCGCAAAACCTCCGATATTGGAGTTTTTGCGTATCAAAACTAACATTATAATAAATGTTTAAACATGCTTAACTTCATTACTTTTAGTATACGCAAAACCTCCAAAATCGAAGTTTTTGCGCCCGTCGCAAAACCTCCGATATTGGAGTTTTTGCGTATCAAAACTAATGTTATAAAAATTGTTTAAACATGCTTAACTTCATTACTTTTAGTATACGCAAAACCTCCAAAATCGGAGTTTTTGCGCCCGTCGCAAAACCTCCGATATTGGAGTTTTTGCGTATCAAAACTAATATTATAATAAATGTTTAAACATGCTTAAACTTCATTACTTTTAGTATACGCAAAACCTCCAAAATCGGAGTTTTTGCGCCCGTCGCAAAACCTCCGATATTGGAGTTTTGCGTATCAAAACTAATATTATAATAAATGTTTAAACATGCTTAACTTCATTACTTTTAGTATACGCAAAACCTCCAAAATCGGAGTTTTTGCGCCCGTCGCAAAACCTCCGATATTGGAGTTTTTGCGTATCAAAACTAATGTTATAAAAATTGTTTAAACATGCTTAACTTCATTACTTTTAGTATACGCAAAACCTCCAAAATCGGAGTTTTTGCGCCCGTCGCAAACCGTATCAAAACTAATATTATAATAAATGTTTAAACATGCTTAACTTCATTACTTTTAGTATACGCAAAACCTCCAAAATCGGAGTTTTTGCGCCCGTCGCAAAACCTCCGATATTGGAGTTTTTGCGTATCAAAACTAATATTATAATAAATGTTTAAACATGCTTAACTTCATTACTTTTAGTATACGCAAAACCTCCAAAATCGGAGTTTTTGCGCCCGTCGCAAAAACCTCCGATATTGGAGTTTTTGCGTATCAAAACTAATGTTATAAAAATTGTTTAAACATGCTTAACTTCATTACTTTTAGTATACGCAAAACCTCCAAAATCTGAGTTTTTGCGCCCGTCGCAAAACCTCCGATATTGGAGTTTTTGCGTATCAAAACTAATATTATAATAAATGTTTAAACATGCTTAACTTCATTACTTTTAGTATACGCAAAACCTCCAAAATCGGAGTTTTTGCGCCCGTCGCAAAACCTCCGATATTGGAGTTTTTGCGTATCAAAACTAATGTTATAAAATTGTTTAAACATGCTTAATCTTAATTACTTTTAGTAATAGTATACGCAAAAACTCCAAAATCGGAAAACCTCCATTTTTTAAATTGAATATATCGGACCCTTGAAACGTCGATAATGTATTCAAGTCATTACAATTGAGAAATCTTTTGTCGGTATATGTGATGCAACCTCATTGAATTAGTCATTCATGCAGCACTTTTAAGTTTCATGAAAGTTTTGGCAAATATAAAAAGAAAGGGGAAATATTGTTCAGATTTAACCAAAAAAATAATGATAAATAAAGGATAATAAAACATATTTCAAGTTGAATTAAATGGTGGATTTGCGTATCCACACGAATAGCATAATTATATATTTAAACTTCCGAAATGTAATATACTTTTAAACATGCTTAATCTTAATTACTTTTAGTATACGCAAAACCTCCAAAATCGGAGTTTTTTGCGCCCGTCGTAAAACCTCCGATATTGGAGTTTTGCGTATCAAAACTAATGTTATAAAAATTGTTTAAACATGCTTAACTTCATTACTTTTAGTATACGCAAAACCTCCAAAATCGGAGTTTTTGCGCCCGTCGCAAAACCTCCGATATTGGAGTTTTTGCGTATCAAAACTAATATTATAATAAATGTTTAAACATGCTTAACTTCATTACTTTTAGTATACGCAAAACCTCCAAAATCGGAGTTTTTGCGCCTGTCGCAAAACCTCCGATATTGGAGTTTTTGCGTATCAAAACTAATGTTATAAAAATTGTTTAAACATGCTTAACTTCATTACTTTTAGTATACGCAAAACCTCCAAAATCTGAGTTTTTGCGCCCGTCGCAAAACCTCCGATATTGGAGTTTTTGCGTATCAAAACTAATATTATAATAAATGTTTAAACATGCTTAACTTCATTACTTTTAGTATACGCAAAACCTCCAAAATCGGAGTTTTTGCGCCCGTCGTAAAACCTCCGATATTGGAGTTTTTGCGTATCAAAACTAATGTTATAAAATTGTTTAAACATGCTTAATCTTAATTACTTTTAGTAATAGTATACGCAAAAACTCCAAAATCGGAAAACCTCCATTTTTTAAAATTGAATATATCGGACCCCTTGAAACGTCGATAATGTATTCAAGTCATTACAATTGAGAAATCTTTTGTCGGTATATGTGATGCAACCTCATTGAAACCTCAATAATATATTCAAGTCATTGCAATTGGGACATCATTTGTCAATATACGTGTGATCTGCCGACAATAAACACCGCTGAGTTTCCTATTCACCTTGGCTTCTCTTATAGGAGAGTAAGACGCTCTTTATGGGATTAGCTTATAAGACGTTCTTTATGGCAACAATTATTCCTACTTTACCCAAGGTTATTTAGGATAAGCCAAAGTTTATCGACGTTCTTTTGAATTAGTCATTCATGCAGCACTTTTAAGTTTCATGAAAGTTTTGGCAAATAAAAAGAAAGGGGAAATATTGTTCAGATTTAACCAAAAAAATAATGATAAATAAAGGATAATAAAACATATTTCAAGTTGAATTAAATGGTGGATTTGCGTATCCACACGAATAGCATAATTATATATTTAAACTTCCGAAATGTAATATACTTTTAAACATGCTTAATCTTAATTACTTTTAGTATACGCAAAACCTCCAAAATCGGAGTTTTTGCGCCCGTCATAAAACCTCCGATATTGGAGTTTTGCGTATCAAAACTAATGTTATAAAAATTGTTTAAACATGCTTAACTTCATTACTTTAGTATACGCAAAACCTCCAAAATCGGAGTTTTTGCGCCCGTCGCTATTCCTCCGATATTGGAGTTTTTGCGTATCAAAACTAATATTATAATAAATGTTTAAACATGCTTAACTTCATTACTTTTAGTATACGCAAAACCTCCAAAATCGGAGTTTTTGCGCCCGTCGCAAAACCTCCGATATTGGAGTTTTTGCGTATCAAAACTAATGTTATAAAAATTGTTTAAACATGCTTAACTTCATTACTTTTAGTATACGCAAAACCTCCAAAATCTGAGTTTTTGCGCCCGTCGCAAAACCTCCGATATTGGAGTTTTTGCGTATCAAAACTAATATTATAATAAATGTTTAAACATGCTTAACTTCATTACTTTTAGTATACGCAAAACCTCCAAAATCGGAGTTTTTGCGCCCGTCGCAAAACCTCCGATATTGGAGTTTTTGCGTATCAAAACTAATGTTATAAAATTGTTTAAACATGCTTAATCTTAATTACTTTTAGTAATAGTATACGCAAAAACTCCAAAATCGGAAAACCTCCATTTTTTAAAATTGAATATATCGGACCCCTTGAAACGTCGATAATGTATTCAAGTCATTACAATTGAGAAATCTTTTGTCGGTATATGTGATGCAACCTCATTGAAACCTCAATAATATATTCAAGTCATTGCAATTGGGACATCATTTGTCAATATACGTGTGATCTGCCGACAATAAACACCGCTAATGAGTTTCCTATTCACCTTGGCTTCTCTTATAGGAGAGTAAGACGCTCTTTATGGGATTAGCTTATAAGACGTTCTTTATGGCAACAATTATTCCTACTTTACCCAAGGTTATTTAGGATAAGCCAAAGTTTATCGACGTTCTTTTGAATTAGTCATTCATGCAGCACTTTTAAGTTTCATGAAAGTTTTGGCAAATATAAAAAGAAAGGGGAAATATTGTTCAGATTTAACCAAAAAAATAATGATAAATAAAGGATAATAAAACATATTTCAAGTTGAATTAAATGGTGGATTTGCGTATCCACACGAATAGCATAATTATATATTTAAACTTCCGAAATGTAATATACTTTTAAACATGCTTAATCTTAATTACTTTTAGTATACGCAAAACCTCCAAAATCGGAGTTTTTGCGCCCGTCGCAAAACCTCCGATATTGGAGTTTTTGCGTATCAAAACTAATGTTATAAAAATTGTTTAAACATGCTTAACTTCATTACTTTTAGTATACGCAAAACCTCCAAAATCGGAGTTTTGCGCCCGTCGCTAAAACCTCCGATATTGGAGTTTTTGCGTATCAAAACTAATATTATAATAAATGTTTAAACATGCTTAACTTCATTACTTTTAGTATACGCAAAACCTCCAAAATCGGAGTTTTTGCGCCCGTCGCAAAACCTCCGATATTGGAGTTTTTGCGTATCAAAACTAATGTTATAAAAATTGTTTAAACATGCTTAACTTCATTACTTTTAGTATACGCAAAACCTCCAAAATCTGAGTTTTTGCGCCCGTCGCAAAACCTCCGATATTGGAGTTTTTGCGTATCAAAACTAATATTATAATAAATGTTTAAACATGCTTAACTTCATTACTTTTAGTATACGCAAAACCTCCAAAATCGGAGTTTTTGCGCATCAAAACTAATGTTATAAAATTGTTTAAACATGCTTAATCTTAATTACTTTTAGTAATAGTATACGCAAAACTCCAAAATCGGAAAACCTCCATTTTTTAAATTGAATATATCGGACCCCTTGAAACGTCGATAATGTATTCAAGTCATTACAATTGAGAAATCTTTTGTCGGTATATGTGATGCAACCTCATTGAAACCTCAATAATATATTCAAGTCATTGCAATTGGGACATCATTTGTCAATATACGTGTGATCTGCCGACAATAAACACCGCTGAGTTTCCTATTCACCTTGGCTTCTCTTATAGGAGAGTAAGACGCTCTTTATGGGATTAGCTTATAAGACGTTCTTTATGGCAACAATTATTCCTACTTTACCCAAGGTTATTTAGGATAAGCCAAAGTTTATCGACGTTCTTTTGAATTAGTCATTCATGCAGCACTTTTAAGTTTCATGAAAGTTTTGGCAAATATAAAAAGAAAGGGGAAATATTGTTCAGATTTAACCAAAAAAATAATGATAAATAAAGGATAATAAAACATATTTCAAGTTGAATTAAATGGTGGATTTGCGTATCCACACGAATAGCATAATTATATATTTAAACTTCCGAAATGTAATATACTTTTAAACATGCTTAATCTTAATTACTTTTAGTATACGCAAAACCTCCAAAATCGGAGTTTTTGCGCCCGTCGCAAAACCTCCGATATTGGAGTTTTTACGTATCAAAACTAATGTTATAAAAATTGTTTAAACATGCTTAACTTCATTACTTTTAGTATACGCAAAACCTCCAAAATCGGAGTTTTTGCGCCCGTCGCAAAACCTCCGATATTGGAGTTTTTGCGTATCAAAACTAATATTATAATAAATGTTTAAACATGCTTAACTTCATTACTTTTAGTATACGCAAAACCTCCAAAATCGGAGTTTTTGCGCCCGTCGCAAAACCTCCGATATTGGAGTTTTTGCGTATCAAAACTAATGTTATAAAAATTGTTTAAACATGCTTAACTTCATTACTTTTAGTATACGCAAAACCTCCAAAATCGGAGGTTTTGCGCCCGTCGCAAAACCTCCGATATTGGAGTTTTTGCGTATCAAAACTAATATTATAATAAATGTTTAAACATGCTTAACTTCATTACTTTTAGTATACGCAAAACCTCCAAAATCGGAGTTTTTGCGCCCGTCGCAAAACCTCCGATATTGGAGTTTTTGCGTATCAAAACTAATGTTATAAAATTGAATACCTGAGTGGAAGAAGGGCCCAACTCCATCAAAACTGTTTTTGAGATATTAAGGAAAAACTTAAAATATTTGGACAAGTTTTATAGGCAGAACGTTTTCATCTTCAGTGGACCTTTAATACATGAATATACAATATTACATACATTCAAAATTAAATATGATGTTTCCATGGCAACGATACAGGTCTTAATACGAGCTGGAGTTGGGCCCTTCTTCCACTAATATACTGCAAGTGCCAGTTTCGTAAGCAGATGTGTTATAAATAGAATAGAAATTTGGTAATTATCCATTAATTGCACAAGTAGAAGCATGTCAAGAAAGTTTATTGTAGTAAAAAGCAGATTTCATGGATGAACAAAATTCGTGTTTAACCCAGTATTTGTGGAAGAAGGGCCCAACTCCATGGAGTTGGGCCTTTCTTCCATGAAAACCATGATTAAGTGTACTTGAAAGACTATTTGGAGCGTTGATTTTGGCTCATCTTTCACACACAAGGAAGAACAATCTGCTGGCAATGAAACTCATTTTTGTAAAAAATTGGAGTTGGGCCCTTCTTCCACTCAGGTATTCAATTGTTTAAACATGCTTAATCTTAATTACTTTTAGTAATAGTATACGCAAAAACTCCAAAATCGGAAAACCTCAATTTTTTAAATTGAATATATCGGACCCCTTGAAACGTCGATAATGTATTCAAGTCATTACAATTGAGAAATCTTTGAGTTTTTGCGTATACTAAAAGTAATTAAGATTAAGCATGTTTAAAAGTATTACATTTCGGAAGTTTAAATATTATTATGCTATTCGTGTGGATACGCAAATCCACCATTTAATTCAACTTGAAATATGTATTATTATCCTCTATTTTATCATTATTTTTTTGGTGAAATCTTAACAATATTTTCCCTTTCTTTTTATATTTGCCAAAAACTTTCATGAAACTTAAAAGTGCTGCATGAATGACTAATTCAAAAGAACGTCGATAAACTTTGGCTTATCCTAAATAACCTTGGGTAAAGTAGGAATAATTGTTGCCATAAAGAGCGTCTTATAAGCTAATCCCATAAAGAGCGTCTTACTCTCCTATAAGATAAGCCAAGGTGAATAGGAAACTTATAGCGGTGTTTATTGTCGGCGGATCACACGTACCGACAAATGATCTCCCAATTGCAATGACTTGAATACATTATCGACGTTTCAAGGGGTCCGATATATTCAATACCAGGTCTGTCACCCCCACAAAAAAAAATCTCATCCGATTTTGGAGTATTTGCGTATATACTAAAAAAATTGAGGTTTTCCGATTTTGGAGTTAGGGCTGGGGTATGAACGTTTGGACAGTATTTATTTTGGGACATTAGAGCACATCAGACATATCGAATTGCATTCTGAATACGAAGAATGTCATTCTGATATCAAATAATTTTGATTTTTGAATTTCGCAATTTAATACACATTTTATGGCAAATCATTAAAAATTGATATTTTTGATATTTAACAGTACTTGAAGTAAACTTTATAAATCTGATGATTTATATTTAAAGTGTATGTAGGTGGGATGAAAAATTGAAAATTTTGACCTTTCGTATTGAAGATATGGAATTTTTTCCCCAAAACACCAAAAAAAATTAGGTCTTTTTGGGAAAAAAATCCATATCTTCAAATGAAAGGTCAAAATTTTCAATTGACCGTCGGCTTTTCCTCCCTGCTACATACACTTTAAGAATATATCATTAGATTTATATAATTTACTTCGAGGACTGTCATATATCAAAAATTTGAAAAATATCAAATTTTTATAATTTGTCATAAAATTTATATTATATTGTGATTTTCAAAAAATGAAAATTATTTGATATCAGAAAGACATTCTGCGTATTCAGAATGCAATTCGATAGGTCTGAGGTGCTCTCATGTCCCACAAAAAATACTGTTGAAACGCCATAAACGCTCATTCTAGATCCCTTAAACAATTTTTATAACATTGTTTTGATACGCAAAACTCCAATATCGGAGGTTTTAGGATCGGCGCAAAAAACTCCGATTTTGGAGTTTTTGCGTATACTAAAAGTAATTAAGATTAAGCATGTTTAAACAATTTTTATAACATTAGTTTTGATACGCAAAAACTCCAATATTAGTTTTGATACGCAAAAACTCCGATTTTGGAGTTTTTGCGTATACTAAAAGTAATTAAGATTAAGCATGTTTAAACAATTTTTATAACATTAGCTTTGATACGCAAAAACTCCAATATCGGAGGTTTTGCGCCCGGCGCAAAAACTCCGATTTTGGAGTTTTTGCGTATACTAAAAGTAATTAAGATTAAGCATGTTTAAACAATTTTTATAACATTGTTTTGATACGCAAAACTCCAATATCGGAGGTTTTAGACGGGCGCAAAAACTCCGATTTTGGAGTTTTTGCGTATACTAAAAGTAATTAAGATTAAGCATGTTTAAAAGTATTACATTTCGGAAGTTTAAATATTATTATGCTATTCGTGTGAATACGCAAATCCACCATTTAATTCAACTTGAAATATGTTTTATTATCCTCTATTTTATCATTATTTTTTGGTGAAATCTTAACAATATTTCCCTTTCTTTTTATATTTGCCAAAAACTTTCATGAAACTTAAAAGTGCTGCATGAATGACTAATTCAAAAGAACGTCGATAAACTTTGGCTTATCCTAAATAACCTTGGGTAAAGTAGGAATAATTGTTGCCATAAAGAGCGTCTTATAAGCTAATCCCATAAAGAGCGTCTTACTCTCCTATAAGATAAGCCAAGGTGAATAGGAAACTCATTAGCGGTGTTTATTGTCGGCAGATCACACGTATATTGACAAATGATGTCCCAATTGCAATGAGTTGAATATATTATTGAGGTTTCAATGAGGTTGCATCATATACCGACAAAAGATTTCTCAATTGTAATGACTTGAATACATTATCGACGTTTCAAGGGGTCCGATATATTCAATTAAAAAAAATGGAGGTTTTTCGATTTTGGAGTTTTTGCGTATACTACTACTAAAAGTAATGAAGTTAAGCATGTTTAAACAATTTTTATAACATTAGTTTTGATACGCAAAAACTCCAATATCGGAGGTTTTGCGACCGGCGCAAAAACTCCGATTTTGGAGTTTTTGCGTATACTAAAAGTAATGAAGTTAAGCATGTTTAAACAATTTTTATAACATTAGTTTTGATACGCAAAAACTCCAATATCGGAGGTTTTATGACGGGCGCAAAAACTCCGATTTTGGAGGTTTTGCGTATACTAAAAGTAATGAAGTTAAGCATGTTTAAACAATTTTTATAACATTAGTTTTGATACGCAAAAACTCCAATATCGGAGGTTTTGCGACGGGCGCAAAAACTCCGATTCTGGAGGTTTTGCGCACGTTGTGGTGGTTTATTAACTATAATAATAGTCACTGTCGTCCATGCGCAAAACCTCCAAAACCGGAGTTTCTGCGCACGTTATACGCAGAACCTCCGGTTTTGGAGGTTTTGCGCTCGGGCGCAGAACCTCCGGAAATGGAGTAACTTCATACCTCGAAAAAGTTAATATAATTATATTAGTGACAGTAAAAGTAAAGTGGCTTATATTATTGAATGCAACATATCATAATGTCATAATTGTATTGGCACTTCAGTACTGAACAATTCTGATTTTAGAATCTGCCAGTTTATTAATCGCGAAATTCCAGGTTAAAAATAGACTATGGACATTCAATTAAAAACGTGATTTTGAACAGGCAAATCTCCCTAACACTCACACTGTCAATCATACTTGTTTATCAATCAAATTTAACCGCAAGCAAATACAAGACGCGCTCATTGACTTACTGACGCGTTCATGCAATTACACAACACAAAGGCGGCGTAGGCCACATACTTGTGTACCATGTAGTTATTAATGGTAATGACAGGTACCCGGAGGATTTAAACCATAACGAGATCTGGGCGACCAATCACAAGCCAGATCCATTTAAAGATGCATTACATCATCGCCAATTTTAGTAGGCCAGATTTCCGACAATCTCATCCATAGAAGCTCATAGACAGCCGTGTTAAGCATGTAAACCGCAATCCAATGTCAGTAGTCCACTTGGGAAGCTAACAAACAGAGGGAGTAGGGTGACTGAAAAGATCAGATGTGAAAATCTATCAATTGTGCACACATTAATTAAATCAGAGTTTTAAGCTTAAATACAATATCCAGAGTATGCACAATGGGCAAGTGGACTACGGGGTAGTCTACCCCAATAACAGCATGTTTTCCGGCCAAATAGGGCAAAATGGTAATTTTTTTCGCGCTTCGCGCGCATTCAAATAACAAAATTCATGTTGATCTAGGGCTAAAATAGTATCAAATTGAATTTTCTCGCGTGCTTTGCGCGCAAATGTCCTTGCAATATGGGAACAAAATATGTTAGTCCCCCTCTATATTATACGTAAACCAAAACTTGGCCACTGACTTGAGTACACATGCCTTCCTCGGCACTTGAGTTCGGGGCCTCCAAATTTTGGCCTGACCCAGGGCCCCCATAAGGTAAATCCCTGCCTGGTTAGAAGGGCCCGTACTGCTCCTTGTCCATGGGCCCCTGATGCTCTTGCTACGCCCCTGGACATGGACCTAGTGGGACATGGACCTAGTGGGACATGGCCTAAGTGGGACATGGCCCTAGTGGGACATGGACCTAATTGGACATGGCCTAAGTGGGACATGGCCTAAGTGGGACATGGCCCTAGTGGGAATGACCTAAGTGGGACATGGCTAAGTGGGACATGGACTAAGTGGGACATGGCCCAAGTGGGACATGGACTAAGTGAGATTGGACTAACTGGGTCTGGACAAAGTGGGATTTGGACCAAATGGGATTGGACTAAGTGGGATTGGACCAAATGGGATTGGACCAAGTGGGAAATGCCGGGTGCAAAGTATACAGTTTTGGAAAGGAAATTGGTCAAGGTTAAGTGTAATTTTTTTTTTTTTTTTGCCTAAAATTTTTTTTAAAAAGGAAAAATCAGAAATTGTGCTGGGTGTGTGTGTGAGGGGGGGGGTGTTTTGTTGTTGTTGTTTTTGGACATTTATACATTACATTCCAGGAAGGTTTTTATTTTTCATTTTTGGATATTGGCTTTAATTTTTGAATTATTGACCAAATTAGACCAAAAATGTATTTTCACCATTTTGACTAAAACAAGTACTTTTTATATCGAGAAAGTACAAATTTAAACAAAGTTCTCACGACTTACATTGCGGAGGTTGGTGGCCTGCGACCAGCATGCACTGGTCTTCAATGCCGACTGATATCATGATATTGATTTTGTTGGTAGCGGGAGATTGGGTCATCTGACCGGAAGTAGCAACGGATGAATGGATGACCGAGTCATAGGTGGGTGGGAGGTGGTGGCGCCCCTTGTCTCTGTTAAGATCACTCTCATTGCGTTTGATATATATCTTCCTTGACGCCTCTGCGAAACCAGTTCTCTTCCCTGTCCAAAAAAGTACTTTTTAGTCGAAAATTGGCCTTGGTCAATAACAACATACGGCCAATATCCAAAAAAAAAAAAAAAAAGAAGAAGAAAAAAAAAAAAAAATGAAAATGAAAACCCGACTCGCACATTACCGGTATGCACCCATTTCAAACATGTTGCTTATTCAATGTTTTGGCACATTTACTACATTCCGAATGTCTCCAGGAAACGTTCCACCTTTTGCATGTTTTGTGCAAAATCAAAAAGCAAAAAAATTGATCAATCATGTCAATAATCGAATTACTTTTTCGCCTGGAACTGTACTTTTAATAACAATACAAATCGGATGTGGTATTATAATACCAAATCTAATCACCATGGAATTCACCATATCCCGTCCAGCTCACATTGGGCGCCACATTCCTTTTTTAAAGGAATTTTTATTGAGAAGTGACGCTACAAAGTTGTACGATGTATTTTATCATTTTACCAATATTCAATGCATGCCACAGGCGCGTAAGCCTACAGAAATTCAGCAACCGGGGGCGCAAATTGTCTTGGGGAGCTGAGAAAGGGTCATGAAACCAAAAATATATAACATTGAAGCTGAAATGGTCAAAGTATGGTTTAAAGCCCCACATAACAATAACAGATATGGAAATAAGAGTATAAACTGACCAATATAGATGATTTCTCACCCAAACATACCCAGATTCATCCTCACTGCCACGTAATCAGTGGCATAGATTTCTTTTTGACATGGGGGATGGGATTGGCACATTATTTTTTGAAGTAGGCCTATAATGAAAGCAGCCCCTTTTGGCGACCAAAGAAATTTATGGTACAAATGCGCATAAAAATTTTGGCATATTGAAGCTCAGAACTAGTGAAATATGGTACAAAAGTGGAATAAATGCGTGCGAAGCGCGCAAAAATTGGTTTTTTTAGGTTTAAATTTCGTCAAAAACCCACATACATGCGCCGAGGCGTTAAAACATTGTGGGATGATTGTATGGACCACCCCCTATATAGCAAAACATTGGGGGGTTATCCCCCATCCCCCCGGGATCTGCGCGTATGCTCCCAATCAGTCATGTGGCCCCGGCATAGGCCTATGGCACAGATTTCGATTGACATTAGGGTGCATGGAATTTGGTGAAAATCTGTGAAGTAGAATAGAATAACTTTTCACAAACAAATGCGCACAAAATACGGACCAGTTTGAAATGAATATTCTTGATTCTAAAATGAATATTCTTGATGAAAAATGGAGCAAATTCGCGCGAAGCGCGACAAATTATGCAATTTAAAAGGTAACCCCTAAACATTGACATCAAATCTTTTTTTTCTAGTCCGAGGTGGAGCAATTTTTTTTTGTCTGAGGTGGAGCAAATTTGAAGCAATTTTTTTTGCTCAGATGGTGCAACAATTTTTTTTTTTCAAAAAACTACCCAGCCTCCCTTGATCATGTTGATATCTAATGGTGCGTCCCTAATGTAGTTTTCAATTATAAGTACTCTCCCCCCCCCCCCCATCCTAGCTGATTGTAATTTTAGGACAAAAGTCCCTGACCCCCAGGGACCCCTGTAGGCATTACATACTCCCACCAACCCGTTGTTTTTTATCCCGGGTTGCCGAGGGTGTTATATGGGTGCGTTACCTCGGGGCCCGGGGTCCAAGGGGGTCCGCGTATATAAAGTAAAGAAAACGTACTTTAATATGGGCCCCTAAAAGCAAAGAAAAGGGATCTTAGGGTGCCCGTAAAAAAGTAAAGAAAAGATACCTTGTAGTTATTAAAGAGGGTACTACACCCTTAGGCCCCTGCCCAATTTTGTGGCTATTTTTGTATTTTTCTCAAAAATTATAAAGCATTGGTGACAAGTAAGATATTTATATTATAGGGGCAAGGACTACAACTACTACACTGGAAATTTTTATTTCAGCACAGACAACAGTTGTGGAGTTACAGTCAAAAATGATGGAAACCAATATTTGATCAATAAATCAATAACTACTTGCGTTGAGTTGCTGAATTTTCAGTGCAGTAGTCATAGTTGTAGTTCTTGCCCCTATAATATACATATCATCACCCAGTCGAGCTATGTGTCATTACATTTAAGGCCAAACGGCCGGGCTAATGGACGCGTCCGTTAGGGCAAAAAAGGCCAAACGGCCGTAGGGAAATGGCCTAACGGACGCGGTAATGACCGTGGCGCTATAACCCTATTGTGACAACGGCCATCGCAATGGACGCGTCCGTTAATTCGAAAATGGCCAAACAGCCGTGCAAAAATGGTCAAACGGCCGGGCAAAATTCAAAATCCAGTCAATTCGGCCACACGCCAATTCGGCCCCTGTATAAAACCTCATAGGGTTTCAATGAGAAGATGTTATGTTTTATTAAAGGGCGAAATTAAAGAGGATAATATAAAAAGGGGGATATGCCATAATTAAAGAAACAATATAGTCACATGTTTAATGTAATTTAAAGCATAATTTTAAAAAGTATAATCATTTGTGGAATATATTTTCATGTTTTGTTTGTTGTTGTGAAAATCTGATTTGGCATCACCCAGCTACAGATGTGATCCACTCTGGCTTTCATGCATGTGCATAATAATAAATGGAGTATAAAAATATAATAATAATAATAATTGATAATAATAATTATTATTATCATTGTTAGGCCAAGTTTTATTATTATAGAGCACTATAGCAATATTTTGTTAGGCCTACTGTCCACTTGATAAGGTGAATAGCACATTGTCACTTTATATAAAAGCAGAATGTCGTAGTAGGTTAAATATATATATTTATAGTATATTTATTAAAAACACCTTGCAGCCAAGTGGCTGAATTACATGAATTTTACTATTTGATTTAAATAGTATAAAAAACATCAAATAACATTTTAAAGACACATTTAGAAATTGTAAAAACATCAACATAATGCACATTGGTGGGCAACGGAACCCATGCATGCATACATGTAGTCTAAAAGGCACGCTGGTGGGCAACGGAACCCACGCATAGCATGTGCGCGTTCGGGGGGCCGCAGAGTACGGGATTTGTGTTTTATTTGATATCACTTCAATACGTTTGACATATGAACGGGAATAGATGATGTTTCATGCATGTATTTTCGCTATCTACTGAAAATATTATTTAGGGTCCAATAACAACAGATATTAATGCACACATTTGGCAGAATGTGTGATAGGAAAAACTTGGTATTATTGTGATATTTCGTGTTTGTTTTGTTTTGTTTTTTCGTTATCTACTGAAGATAGCGTTTTGCGGCGCGGCGGCACTATATCAACTTAATATAGAACATTGAAAAAGTTAAAAAGCCTACCTTTAATATTTGGCAAATTTGAAAAGTTGAAAAAGCCGAATTTCGGATTTGAAAAAGATTGATAAGACCACAAAGGTTGAACAAGCCGACTTTCAATGATTGAAACATTCTTTTGAATCTATAACTTGAGTCTTTTGGTTGCACATGTAGAAACTTTACAACTTTCAGTTTTGAATGAAATAAAGATATGATATAGTCAGTTGTTTCTATTACATGTATTATGTTTCTTTCATTTATCATGCTATGCCATCCTTTTCTGCCCATTATACATCCCGGCATGCACATTGCACATCATATTTCTTTACTGATTTCTAGCACACACCACACCAATATTAGCTTATATTAATGTATTAATCATACGTAATGAAAAAAGGGTGTAATATGACTATTCTGTTTGTAAATGATTGACATTTATTTGATCATGCCGATGAGTATATATGCATGCTATACATGCTGCAGTGCATTGTACTGCGCTGGTGCTCCTTTGTTGAAAGGGAAATCCTAGATCGGAGACAGTCAAAGAGCTTACTTTGTTGGGGTGATTAATAGCATTTTCATGAATGAAACAGAGCACTAGCCTATACATAATAACTTTAGAATGTAATGACTATTATCATTACCAGTATAATGATTAGGGGGAGCTTAAAATGTGACATGCATAATTATATGCATGTCTTCCCAATCTAGGTATATCAAACACCCAGATTTGGAAGTTTTACGAAGTGGTCCTTTACTGTTACCAAAAATAGGTAAGTGTTGTTTGAATTGGCGAAATTAAAAATACCATTGCTGATGATGATTGCTGTGTCCGTGTCATCATGGCAGTTGTTATTTTAACAACTTTGGATGAAACTGAGTTTCTCTTATTTTTCAGAAAATTAATTTAGAGGATGTCGTTTGCATGTATGATCAGGCTGGAATTCAATTGTTATTATTATTATTGTTATGTTTCTTTCTTTCATCTATCATGTGTATGACTATACCTTCCTGCACAGGGCACATCATATTTCTTTACTGATTTCTAACAAACGTACACCACCGTCAAATACCGAGAAAGAAAACTCAAATTCGGATTTATGCGCGCAAAAGTAACATTTTCCATTTCCGCGCTCGATTCTTCGAGGGGGTGTGTTCGTGAAGGTGTGTGTTGTATATGGGGGTGGGGTGGGTGCGTTTGGGGTGTGTGTGCGGGAGTGGATGTAGAGAGAACAAATAAACAACCCAAGGTCAATGAGAACGATTATAGAACTACAGGAGAAAGAAAACAAAACACGCGCGCAAAAGTAACATTTTCCATTTCTGCGCTCAATTCTTCGAATACAG
This sequence comes from Amphiura filiformis, assembly GCF_039555335.1. Taxonomy (NCBI): domain Eukaryota; kingdom Metazoa; phylum Echinodermata; class Ophiuroidea; order Amphilepidida; family Amphiuridae; genus Amphiura; species Amphiura filiformis. Next base: position 22,969,008 of record NC_092642.1, on the reverse strand, counting down.
GGTATAACAATAAAATGTATACAATTGAATTTCGACTTTTCAGAAAAAACTAAAAGAGTTATGCCACAAATGTTATATGCAATATAATTAGTAATATCTCAGCTAAAAGAAGACGTTTAGTTGGTCTCTCTACCGGCATTGGTTCAAAAGCTATGTCCGATAAACTAAACCGTCCAGAAAACGTGTTGGGCCACTTTTGCCATATCAAGTTTGCACCGCGTAAAATGCTAATTGTGCATTAAACATCAAGAGCTGACACAAAGAATCATAAGTAGTTTTTTCTTCTTATAATTAACATTAACTAAATAAAAACATGATATTTCTTTAAATGAAGTCATGATATTTCTTTCAAAATATCTTATAAATAACGTAATTTCTCACATCCCTGAGATATCATCATGGGTAAAACTAAGAACAGTTTTTGCATCCATAAGTACAAAACAAACGGTAAAAATGCTTTGAAATGAAATTCAGCTGGGATTCTAGCTGTTCTGGGGCGACCACTATTGCTAGCATTTCTGTTGGTACTCTTACTGAATTCTACATACTTCTCCTATTTAAACGTAATTGTAGGCCTATGACTTGATGGAAGATGTGATTAGGCCTATACACGTGAAAATGGATGAAAACCATGATGCAATAATAATAATAGTAACAGGCACGAAAGAAACATAGGCCTAAGTATTTTATGTCAGTTATAATTATACTAATATTTTAGTGTATAAGCCTATATTGGCCTGAACATGCAAACGACTTAACGCCGACCCACTTTCTATGCTTCCAAATCTGGGTGTTTGATATACCAAGATATGGAAGACCTGTATAATGTGTGCTCGTTAACAGAAACGTGTTTTCAATAATTTTAAATTTAATTTACCGGGCGCAAATCATTGAGCAGAAACTATATAGGAAAATAATGAGAGACACAAAAGGCACGAAAGAAACATAGGGCTAAGTATTTTATGTCAATCATAATAAGTATTTTAGTGTGATAGGCCTAAGCCTATAATAGGCATATGGCTAGCCTGAGCTGAACATGCAAACGACATAAAGCCGACCCACTTTCTACGCTTCCAAATCTGGGTGTTTGATATACCAAGATGGAAGACCTGCATGTATGTGTGCTCGTCACAGAAAATTGTTTTCAATAATTTAATTTATCATGTTTGGGGAGGCACAAATGTGATACCAGCACACAAAAAGCACGAATGAAAAAAAACACGTAATAAATATTTTTGACAAGTGCCAATTATGTATAGGCCTAGCCTATATCTGAACATGTAAACGACATAAAGCCGACCTATTTTCTATGCTTCCAAATCTGGGTTAATATACCTAGATATGGATGTGTGCTCGTGTATATGAAAAATAACGAACTAAGAAAAAACTAGAAGTGTTTTTAATAATTTAATTTATCATGTTTATATGAGGCACAAATGTGATATCACCAGAAACTAGAAGATAATAATGAGAGAAACAATAGGCACGAATGAAAAATGCCTATATGAAACAAGTAGTATAGGGTTAAGATGACTTTTATATTGACCCGTTTAAGGTCCAAGAACAGAGAAAATGTAGAAAATTAAAACCCGATCTTAAATCAAGGTGTATGAAATAGATTTGGAAGGCTATGTCTACTAGGCCTATACATAATTATTATCATGATTATAATAATTATTATCTATGCATGTAGCTCACTGGTTTATATGGATGAAAGAAAAACAAAAATGTGCACGAATTGAGAAAAAAACAAAGCAAAGAATGAATAGTAAGACTGATAGCCTGGACGAATAAAATAATTAAATAGGCAAAATTATGGTAAGGCCTATAATACGGTAATCGTTAACTTTGCATACATGTAGTCCTACGTGAATGAAAGAAAACTAAACAAGAATGTGCACGACTATAAGAAAAAAACCAAGCAATACTAAAGACTGATTGAATGGGTGAAATATTCCCCGTTACCCATCAACGTGCCTGCGGCCGGGATAATAATAATTATAGCTAAACTATAGGCAAATTCATCAAATGGGTAACACCGTGCATCATGATATATAATTTTTTTTTATACGCCTGTCTTTTCTGTGCAGTTGTCACCACTAATCGTTTTTCTGTTAAAGCAAAGTAGAAAATGACGTAGGCCTATCTCAACTAAACAGACACAATCTTGTCAAATTTCGTTTCGGCCCAAGTCAATACAAAAATGTTAGTATGAAATAATAACTAAACTGTAAACGACTGCAAAAAAAGACTAACACGTTATAGCGCCACGGTCATTACCGCGTCCGTTAGGCCATTTCCCTACGGCCGTTTGGGTTTTTTTGCACTAACGGACGCGTCCATTACAACGTCCGTTACGGGGTTTTGAGTAATTTAGATACCTGCCCAGTCCCTAAAGCACAACAGAAGTGGAAGGTTGAATTTGAGGTCAATGATATGAATTGGAATTTGATTTATGCTATGCCATATAGATGTACATTGGATACCAAAACACGGTATTTACAATTTCGTTTTATTCATAGAATCCTTCCAACAAATAAGTTTCTCTATAAAATTGGCTTAATTAATGAGTATAAATGCTCCTTTTGTAAGGAGGAAGAAGAAACCATGAAGCATCTGATGTGGTCATGTAAATTTGCCAAAGCAATGTGGAATGATATTTTTGGCTGGTTGAGAGAATTAAATATTACCGTGAATATTACCTATCGGGAAGTATGTTTTGGTATTTATGATGACAAATATGCCACTTTTTTGAACTTGATTCTATTATTGACAAAAAGATTTATTTATAAATGTAGAGTTCAAGAAATTAACCCTATCTTTAATGATTTTAAACACTGGGTTTTTTTCATTGAAAAGTAGAGAAGGAAATTGCAAATAAAAAAGATACTTATGGTTATCATGTAAAGAAATGGGAACCATTATTAATATTAAGATGAGTTCTGTCCAAAAGATGTCAGAAAAAAAGTTGTTTGTAATAATTTTGGTATCGTGTTTGATGGTTGTTTGTAAACTTGTGTGTTTTATTTCATTTTGTATGCAAATAGAAATATTAAGGTACATTGTATTTACTTTATGATATTATTGTATTTGCATTTTATGTAATGTTTGTGAGTTAAAAAAAAAAAAAAAATAAAGACCCTCACGGGCTTTGAAAGACAAAAAAAAATACATATCTTACTTGTCACCAATGCGCTATAATTTTTGAGAAAAATGCCAAAATAATCACAACATTGGCCACCCCCTTAAGGCATCTTTTCTTTGCTTCTCGGCCAACTAAGGTCTCTTTAAAGCTTTTCTTGTCCATTATAGATATCTCTTCTTTGCTTTTCATACGGCCCTCTAACTCTAAGGTTTCCTTTTTCTTTTACGGGTCCATTAAGGTATCGTTTCTTTGCTTGCGCTTATTAAGGTCTATTTCCTTCCTTTTACGGGTCCATGGTATATTTTCTTTGCTTTTTAAGGGACGCACCATTTGATACTCAGGGTGGGGGTAGGAAGTTTAAAAAAAAAAAAAAACTTCACCCACTACATGAGCAAAAAAAAAAAAAACTTTCCCCACCAACACTAAAAAAAAAAAAAAAAAAAAAATCCCCACCTAACTGTGTATAATGCATGAAATTAAAAAAAAAAACATGCCGCCTTCGGCGGCAAAAAAAAACAACTTCGCTGTCCCCGGCGGCGAAAAAAATTCTTTCCCCGACCCCAACTTCCTACCCCCCCTGAGTATCAAATGGTGCGTCCCTAAGGGCCCACTATTCTCTGTTCTAAAGGGGGAGTGCCCCCAATTTGCAAAAGTATTTTTTTTAAGTCGGGTTTTTTTTCGCTTTTTTTGGTTTAAAAAGGTCCACATTTTGGGAAGAAAGTACACTTTTCATAAAATCGCCACCCCACTTGGAAAAAGGTCCACTTTGTCAAAATCAGCACCCCCCCCCCCCAAAAGAATCATGCGTACGGGCCTGCCTTTACGGGTCCATTATAAGGTATCATTTCTTTGCTCTTTTACGGCCTATAAAAAGCAAACAGAGACGTAGGCCTCTACATTAACAAGATACAAGATATAAATATTTCATTGGAATTATGTTTATACTGTCTGCTTTTGCCACAATAATACTCGATAGGCCTATAATGAAAACTTCGAAAAACCAGTGAGCAGTTTAATCATGGGAATACCTCCTGGAGGAATCTTTTAAGGGGGAGATGAATTTTGCCGCTTACGATGAGATTAGACTTGAAAACCGTTTCTCCACGATACGCCCACACCCGGACCCCAACCCATAATATGAAGAAAATTTACCTTGGTTATGGCTACTCTGTGTAACGTGTTTTTTTCTTCAAAATCTCGCCCTTCTATCGGGCAAATTTCTCCATGGAAGCAATTAGAAAAAGTTAGTCAAGGAATCAAGAACCTGTCTAGAACCTGGGGTAGGCCTATGCAGTTATCAGCCAATGTTATGCAAATGAGTGTTCCTGGCCAAATTTAGGCTAATATGTTAGCCAGTGACGTAGCGTTTGTCATCATGGGGGGGCACCGACCATGATTTGACGGCAATTTTCCTATGGGATTTTCTAAATTTTGCAATCGATTGGGGAGGGGCACATGCCCACTGTGCCCCCTATAACGCTACGCCACTGATCTTAGCCGACAAATAATTGCAAATTTTCGCGCGATTTGTTCCATTGATCATTATTAGCTTAAAATTGCCATTTTTTCACGGTTTCGCGCGGAGTTTGTTCCGAAAAGTTTAATATGGGAGCAAAATATAGCTATACTTTCGAATTGCAGATTTTCGCGCGCATTCAATGGTCATACTTGATCATTTTATCGTGAAATTAGCATTGAAATTGGTAAATTTTCTGCAAAACACCACTTTAAGATTGCAAATTGGCATTGGTCTCCTTCAACGTTCATATGTGATCTGTATTTGATCATTGGCAGCTATTAAAACGCGCTACTTTCGCTCCGCTTCAACATGTGTTCAAGGATTTGTACCATGCAGCCTCCCCAATGTCACAAAGTAATTTACGCCACTGTTGCCCCCCCCCCTACACACCCCCTACTTAGTTATGAAGTCCTGCACCGTCATCGCTGATCAAAGGGCCCGTGCATGCGTTCATTTCGAGTCCGGCGCCCGGAATGGCTCTCGGCGGCACTGGTACATGGTATTAATACTGACTTTGGTGACAAAATGTGACGGGTCCTGCATATCGATGGGCCCACAGTAATATTCACAGGCTTTTGGGCCGAGGACACGCCTTCAAGAAATGCCTAAAATAATCACAGGCACATTGTAATACTTACGATTGACCAGACTGGTTTTTTTTAAAGCATATAGGCGGGGTGATAGGCCTACTCAATTATATGTATAACTTATTTTTTTCTCTTCTCTTCTCTTTTTCTCCCTTTCTCTTCTCTTTTTATCATTGTTATTTTGTTCCCTTTCTCTTTCTCTTTGCCAATCCCCCAGCTAAATCCGCACCTAAGGTGGAGGAGGAAGGGTTAGACTTGACTTGAATCTTAACGGAAATATAGCCATATCGAGAGCTTATAGAGCCAGAAGCCCGAGGGGCACTCCAACTTTGGAGGTGACGCGTATGTAGGGCTGTTAAGACCCCCTTTTCAGCGTCGCTGTCACCCAAAGACCCCATATTTTTTTACGAACACATGTTCTGTCACCCGAAGACCCCTTATTTTTTCAATTGATCTGTCACCCAAAGACCCTTACTTGTTCAATTTGAACAGCAACTTTCATTTATCACTGATTTTGTCACTTATTTTGAAAAAACAAAGAAATTTGAAGCCATTTAGAACTAGAAATTCGATTTTCGAGGTTTCTGAGGCGCAATTTCGGCTCTCACCCAAAGATGCCATTTAAAAAAAGGTCATGTTCTCACCCAATGACCCCATATTTTTTTGCTCTCACCGAATGCCCAAAATCAAGCTCTCACCCAATGACCCCATATTTTTTACATTTTGCTCTCACCGAAATGCCCTTAGTGCGGAAGCGCCAGCCCTACACCTATATCCATTTCAAATTGAAGTGCCCCCCCCGGGCCAGAAGTAGCTATGTCCACAATTACATGTTACTCATTTCGGCAACAAACATACAGATGGATTGTTAATTCTGCCCTCCATAATAAATGCAAGTGAATTTAGTGTATATGCCCCCATATGCATGGTCACTAAACAGTTAGCATGGTTAGTCAGAGGCACGGTGAAGTTGGCTCGAGATTAGAGATTAGAGATTAGACATTCGTTATTACGTTGAATATTACACTTTTAATCGTTTTTCTGCATCGATCAAGGGTACTGGAGTCATTTAAGACCGTTTTTGGACTTTCAAAAATTTTGGCCCAAAAATTTCAAAATTTTTGAACTTCGTTATTTGCGCGAATTTCGACCTAAAACCCACTTTAATGTATCGGTCAAGTGTTCTCGAGTATTTTACACCATTTTGGACATTCAAAATTTTAGCCAAAAAATTCAAAATTTTTGACCTTCGTTATTTGGGCTTATTCCGACCTAATAACCACTTTTATGTATCGATTAAGTGTTCCGGAGTATTTTGACACTATTTTTGGACATTTAAAAATGTAAGCCAAAAATTTCAAAATTTTTGAACTTCGTTATTTTTGGTGAATTTCGACCTAAAACCCACTTTAATGTATCGGTCAAGTGTTCTCGAGTATTTTTACACCATTTTTGGACATTCAAAAATTTTAGCCAGAAAATTCAAAATTTTTGAACTTCGTTATTTGGGCTTATTCCGACCTAATAACCACTTTTATGTATCGATTAAGTGTTCCGGAGTATTTTGACACTATTTTTGGACATTTAAAAATTTCAGCCAAAAATTTCAAAATTTGTGAACTTCGTTATTTTTGGTGAATTTCGACCTAAAACCCACTTTTATGTATCGGTCGAGTGTTCTCGAGTATTTTTACACCATTTTTGGACATTCAACAATTTTAGCCAAAATTTCAAAATTTTTGAACTTCGTTATTTGGGGAATTTCGACCTAAAACCCACTTTTATGTATCGGTCGAGTGTTCTCGAGTATTTTTACTCCAACATTTGGACATTCAAAAATTTTGGCCCAAAAATTTCAAAATTTTTGAACTTCGTTACTTGGGCGAATTTCGACCTAAAACCCACTTTAATGTATCGGTCAAGTGTTCTCGAGTATTTTTACACCATTTTTGGACATTCAAAAATTTTAGCCAAAAAATTCAAAATTTTTGATCTTCGTTATTTGGGCTTATTCCGACCTAATAACCACTTTTATGTATCGATTAAGTGTTCCGGAGTATTTTGACACTATTTTTGGACATTTAAAAATGTCAGCCAAAAATTTCAAAATTTTTGAACTTCGTTATTTTTGGTGAATTTCGACCTAAAACCCACTTTAATGTATCGGTCAAGTGTTCTCGAGTATTTTTACACCATTTTTGGACATTCAAAAATTTTAGCCAAAAAATTCAAAATTTTTGAACTTCGTTATTTGGGCTTATTCCGACCTAATAACCACTTTTATGTATCGATTAAGTGTTCCGGAGTATTTTGACACTATTTTTGGACATTTAAAAATTTCAGCCAAAAATTTCAAAATTTGTGAACTTCGTTATTTTTGGTGAATTTCGACCTAAACCCACTTTTATGTATCGGTCGAGTGTTCACGAGTATTTTTACTCCAAATTTGGACATTCAAAATTTTAGCCAAAAATTTCAAAATTTTTGAACTTCGTTATTTGGGCGAATTTCGACCTAAAACCCACTTTAATGTATCGGTCCAACTGTTCTCGAGTATTTTTACACCATTTTTGGACATTCAAAAATTTTCGCCAAAAATTTCAAAATTTTTGAACTTCGTTATTTTTGGTGAATTTCGACCTAAAACCCACTTTTATGTATCGGTCGAGTGTTCTCGAGTATTTTTACTCCAAATTTGGACATTCAAAAATTTTTGCCAAAAATTTCAAAATTTTTGAACTTCGTTATTTGGGCTAATTTCGACATAATAACCACTTTTATGTATCGATTAAGTGTTCCGGAGTATTTTAACACTATTTTTGGACATTAAAAATTTCAGCCAAAATTTCAAAACTTTTGAACTTCGTTATTTTGGTGAATTTCGACCTAAAACCCACTTTTATGCATCGGTCGAGTGTTCTCGAGTATTTTTACACCATTTTTGGACATTCAAAAATGTTAGCCAAAAATTTCAAAATTTTTGAACTTCGTTATTTGGGGGAATTTCGACTTAAAACCCACTTTTATGTATCGGTGGAGTGCTCTCGAGTATTTTTACACCAAATTTTAGCCAAAAATTTCAAAACTTTCATAACTTCGTTATTTTGAGGAGTGAATTTTGACATCATAACCACTTTCATGTATCGATCAAGTGTTCATGAATATTTTGACACTATTTTGGACATTCAAAATTTTAGCCAAAAATTTCAAAATTTTTGAATATTGTTATTTTGGGTGAATTTCGACCTAAAACTCACCTTTGTGTATCGGTCGAGTGTATGGCAAGTATATTGCACAATAGAACAGAAAAACCTGGTTTTTCGTAGATAAACCTGGTTTTTCTATCGAGATACCGGGTTTTTCGGTGAAAAACCAGGTTTTTCGGCCGAGAAACCTGGTTTTTCGCCGATAAACTTGGTTTTTCACTGATAAACCTGGTTTTTCAAACGAAAAACCAGGTTTTTTGAATTCGATTGTCATAGTTTTTCGAAAAACCTGGTTTCTCGGTCGATAAACCTGGTTTATCAAAAACTATGACAATCGAATTTGAAAAACCTGGTTTTTCGATTGAAAAACCAGGTTTATCAAAAAAAACTATGACAATCGATTTGAAAAACCAAGTTTATCGGCGAAAAACCAGGTTTCTCGGTCGATAAACCTGGTTTTTCAAAAACTATGACAATCGAATTCGAAAACCTGGTTTTCGACTGAAAACCAGGTTTATCAAAAAAACTATGACAATCGATTTGAAAAACCAAGTTTATCGGCGAAAAAACAGGTTTCTCGGTCGATAAACCTGTTTTTCAAAAACTATGACAATCGAATTCGAAAAACCTGGTTTTTTGATTGAAAAACCAGGTTTATCAATAAAAACTATGACAATCGAATTGAAAAACCAAGTTTATCAGTGAAAAACCAGGTTTCTCGGCCGATAAACCTGGTTTCTCAAAACTATGACAATCAAATTCGAAAACCTGGTTTTCGATTGAAAACCAGGTTTATCAAATCGAAAACCAAGTTTATCGATTGGATTGTCATAGTTTTGATAAACCTGGTTTATCAGCCGAAAAACCAAGTTTATCAAAAACTTTGACAATCGAATTGATAAACCTGGTTTTTTCGATTTGAAAAACCTGGTTTTTCGATCAAAAACCAGGTTTTTCGATTGAAAAATCAGGTTTATCGACGAAAAACCAGGTTTTTCTGTTCTATTGTGCAATATACTTGCCATACGAGTGTTCTCGAGTATTTTTACACAATTTTTGGACATTCAAAAATTTTGGCCAAAAATTTTAAAAAATTTTGAACTTCGTTATTTTTAGTGAATTTTGACCTAATAACCACTTTTATGTATCGATCAAGTGTTCTGGAGTATTTCAACACCATTTTTTATATTCAAACATCTTAGTAAAAAATTTCAATTTCATTTTTAGACATTCAAATATTTTTGCCAAAAAACATGTCCTGGAGTCATATAACACCTTTTCTGAGCTTCGAAAATTTAAGACCAGCAAAAATTGCATTTTTAGACATTCGAGATTAGAAATTAGACAATCGTTTATCCGCAGAATTTCGATCTAAAATCCACTTTTTTACACCGATCACGTGTCATGGAGTCATTTGACATCATTTTTGGACATTCGATATCACTTTAGACATTCCAAAAATTTTGACCGAAAAATCTCAATTTTTAGACATTCGTTATTTCGCAGAATTTCGATCTAACCACTTTTGATCACCAAACACAGATCACGTGTCCTGGAGTAATATAACACCATTTTTGACCCAAAAAATAGAATTTTTAGACATTTGAGAATAGAAATTAGACATTCGTGATTTCCGAAAATTGTCATATAAAAACCACTTTTCTACGCCGATCAGGTGCCATGGAGTCATCTGACAGCACTTTTGACATCAAAAAATTTTGACCCAAAAATTGCATTTTTAGACATTCGAGATTAGAAATTAGACATTCGTAATTTCGCAGAATTTCGATCTAAAAACCACTTTTCTACACAGATCACGTGTCCTGGAGTAATATGACACCATTTTTGACCTTCACGAAAATTTTTGACCCAAAAATTGCATTTTTAGACAAACATTAGAAATTAGACATTCGTGATTTCCGAAAATTGTCATATAAAAACCACTTTTTTACACCGATCAAGTGCCATGGAGTCATCTGACACCACTTTCTGACATCAAAATTTTTTGACCCAAAAAATTACATTTTTAGAGACATTCGAGATTAGAAATTAGACATTCGTTATTCCGCAGAATTTCGATCGAAAATCCACTTTTCTACACCGATCACGTGTCATGGAGTCATTTGATATCATTTTTAGACATTCGACATCACTTTAGACATTCCAAAATTTTGACCAAAAATCTCAATTTTTAGACATTTTGACCTTCCCGAAAATTTTTGACCCAAAAAAATGCATTTTGAGACATTCGAGATTAGAAATTAGACATTCGTGATTTCCAAAAATTGTCATATAAAAACCGCTTTTCTACACCGATCAAGTGCCATGGAGTCATCTGACACCACTTTTTGACATCAAAAACTTTTTGGCCCAAAAAATTGCATTTTTAGACATTCGCGATTAGAAATTAGACATTCGTGCTTTCCAAAAATTGTCATATAAAAACCACTTTTCTACACCGATCAAGTGCCATGGAGTCATCTGACACCACTTTTTGACATCAAAAAATTTTTGACCCAAAAAATTGCATTTTTAGACATTCGCGATTAGAAATTAGACATTCGTGATTTCCAAAATTGTCATATAAAACCACTTTTCTATACCGATCAAGTGCCATGGAGTCATCTGACACCACTTTTTGACATCAAAAAATTTTTGACCCAAAAATTTAATTTTTAGACATTCAAGATTAGAAATTAGACACTCGTTATTCCGCAGAATTTCGATCTAAAATCCACTTTTCTACACCGATCACGTGTCATGGAGTCATATGACATCATTTTTAGACATTCGACACCACTTTAGACATTCCAAAATTTTGACCAAAAATCTCAATTTTAGACATTCGTTATTTCGCAGAATTTCGATCCGAAAACCACTTTTCTATACAGATCACGTGTCCTGGAGCAATATGACACCATTTTTGACCTTCCCGAAAATTTTTAACCCAAAAAATTGCATTTTTAGACATTCGAGATTAGAAATTAGACATTCGTGATTTCCGAAAATTGTCATATAAAAACCACTTTTCTACATCGATCAAGTGCCATGGAGTCATCTGACACCACTTTTTGACCTCAAAAATTTTTTGAACCAAAAAATTGGATTTTTAGACATTCGAGATTAGAAATTAGACATTCGTTATTCCGCAGAATTTCGATCTAAAATCCACTTTTCTACACCGATCACGTGTCATGGAGTCATTTGACATCATTTTTAGACATTCGACATCACTTTAGATTTGACCAAAAAATCTCAATTTTCGAAAATTGTCATATAAAAACCACTTTTCTACATCGATCAAGTGCCATGGAGTCATCTGACACCACTTTCTGACATCAAAAAATTTTTGACCCAAAAAACTGCATTTTTAGACATTCGAGATTAGAAATTAGACATTCGTTATTCCGCAGAATTTCGATCGAAAATCCACTTTTCTACACCGATCACGTGTCTTGGAGTCATATGACATCATTTTTTACCTTCCCGAAAATTTTTGACCCAAAAAATTGCATTTTTAGACATTCGAGATTAGAAATTAGACATTCGTGATTTCCGAAAATTGTCATATAAAAACCACTTTTCTACACCGATCAAGTGCCATGGAGTCATCTGACACCACTTTTTGACATCAACAAATTTTTGACCCAAAAAATTGCATTTTTAGACATTCAAGATTAGAAATTAGACATTCGTAATTTCGCAGAATTTCGATCTAAAACCACTTTTCTACACAGATCACGTGTCCTGGAGTAATATGACACCATTTTGACCTTCCGAATATTTTTGAACCAAAAATTGCATTTTTAGACATTCGAGATTAGAAATTAGACATTCGTGATTTCCGAAAATTGTCATATAAAAACCACTTTTCTACATCGATCAAGTGCCATGGAGTCATCTGACACCACTTTTTGACATCAAAAATTTTTTGACCCAAAAATTATTCCGCAGAATTTCGATCTAAAATCCACTTTTCTACACCGATCACGTGTCATGGAGTCATTTGACATCATTTTTAAACATTCGACATCACTTTAGACATTCCAAAAATTTTGTCCAAAAAATCTCAATTTTTAGACTTTCGTTATTTCGCAGAAGTTCGATCTAAAAACCACTTTTCTACACAGATCACGTGTCCTGGAGTAATATGACACCATTTTTGACCTTCCCGAAAATTTTGACCCAAAAAATTGCAGTTTTAGACATTCGAGATTAGAAATTAGACATTCGTTATTCCGCAGGATTTCGATCTAAAATCCACTTTTCTACACCGATCACGTGTCAGGCAGTCTTTTGACACCATTTTTAGACATTAGAAAATTTTTATATTAACAAAATACACTTTTCTACACCGAAAATTTTAGGTCTTTGGGGGGAAAAAGCTATATCTTCAACTTCAATACAAAGCGTCAAAATTTTCGGGTTTCTTCCCAACTACATTCTCTAAGTATATGTCATTAGTTTTTAACGTTTACTTCAAGGACTGTTAAATATCAAAAATATAAATTTTTAATAATTTGCCATACAATTTGTATTATATTGCGAATTAAAAAAAAAATCAAAATTATTTGACATCAGGAGGACATTCCTCGTTTTTAAAATGTAATTTGCTATATGTGCTCTCAGGATATTGGAATGTCATCTTTCCCTGCGTAAGATCTGACACCAGGCCAGCCCATGGCCAGAGGGTAACATGAGTATGTTTGTTTCACCTTGAAGGCAAGGATAGTCTTGCTAATATGGGTTATCTTTCCCCAAGGCCATCCAATATGCCATGAATTTAGGACTACAACTGGTATCTACTGTTCAGTTTATACTCCTATTTCCACATCTGTTAATTTTATATGGGCCTTTAAAGTTGCTATCAGATCCCTTAAGCTTTTTTTCATATGATAATATTTTACTCCGTGTATTCGCGGGTAGTCTAGCTTGTCGCAGCTGAGCTTGTCGTGTAACTTTGAAAACGACCCCTTTTTTTAACGATCACTTTTCTGACATCCACTTTTCGGGCCCGGGTTTTCGGGAAGTCCAGTTTGCGAGATCAACATAACGACATCCTCATTTTGAAAAGAGAACATTATAAATAACTCTCCTTGTCGACTTGAAAAGGCCAGGAAGTTGACATGGTGAGATAAATAATATTATCATCATCTCGCCATGCACTCGTATAAAATACCGGTATTTGCGTAAATAAATTTCTGACTTAATATGTAACGGCAAGCAGAAATATGCGATCATGCGAAGAGAACCATTTAACATCTTATAACTTTTCTGCAGACTTACACTTATTGAATTTCAGTATTTTGAGTAGTACTTAGTCTTTATTACCAGTCGTTTAATACCCAATTTAATCGTTCTCATTCCTGGTAATCAATCTGGATATTTTGAATGCTCAGATATGGAACAACTATTACAACGGAATATTCCCTGCCACCGCGGATACGTATGGAAATTTAAAGTTGTGCTTGTAAAAAAAAAAAGACAAACACTTCTTTTATTAGTATTTATACATGTATACAAAATACGAAATTCATGGATGATGTACATATACAATAAGTGAAAATAGGCATACATTGTCTTGTAAGGGACCTTCTGTTTATGCTTTGGTTAATTTTTTATTCACCATATCAAGTTTAGATGATTCTATAGATTTAGTGGTGGATCCAGGGATTGCAAGGGATCAGCTGCCCCGGCAACTATCCAAGGAAAGAAAGAAAAAGAACACGAAGGGGCATCGGGGTATCCCCCCTCCGTGGTCTTGAGCTTTGCCGCCAGTTGCCCCTGTCAATTCTATTATATATGACAATTTTCGGAAATCACGAATGTCTTGGGCTTACCCCGGTACCCTCATGCACTGTCAAATAAGGACGGAACGAAGGAGACAATGGGGTATTTGTCTCTCATTTATGGACTTTGACGGCAGAGTCCCCTTTTAAATATAGGGGAAACACAAAGCCTTGGTGGAATGGACATTTGCAGCTATTTGCCAACTCAGTCTTGAGGAAAAGTTTCCACCTTTGAGGGAAAATAAATACACAATATTATATTCAACATGAATCCCCCATGTCAAAATATGGCTGGATTTTCCCCGGTTGCCCGCCCTGTAAATTGACCCCCCCTCATTGCTGTCGTTTCAACTCAATTTCAATCATTTTGCATCAAATATACGCATGGGAGGGAATGTCGGACCCCTTCCCCACGCACCTCTTTTGTATCTTGCGCACATGACCTTCGCTACTATTCGGAATAATGGAGCGGGAGGAGTTTTTTGCGGATTGAAATCCTTCTTTCCCGGCTGAAATAATGGTTACGGTTCGCTATCTCTAAGGTTCGCTATCTCTAAGGTTCGCTATCTCTAAGGTTCGTTATCACTAATTACGAAAAAGGTTCGCTATACCTAAGGTTCGATATCACTAATTTTGAAAAAGGTTCGGTATTTCTAAGGTTCGATATCACTAATTTTATTAAAATAAGGTTCGCTATCTCTAATTTTAAATAAGGTCCGCTATCACTAATTTATGGAAGGTTCGCTATCTCTAAGGTTCGCTATCACTAATTTAAAATAAGGCCCGCTATCTCTAATTTTAACAATCCCGGTATCCCTAAGGTTCGCTATCTCTAATTTGAAATAAGGTCCGCTATCTCTAAGGTTCGCTATCTCTAAGGTTCGCTATCTCTAAGGTTCGCTATCACTAACTTCAAATAAGGTTCGCTATCTCTAATTTTAAATAAGGTTCGCTATCTCTAATTTTAAATAAGGTTCGCTATCTCTAATTTCAAATAAGGTTCGCTATAGCGGTCCTTATTTAAAATTAGAGATAGCAGACCTTATTTGAAATTAGAGATAGCGGACCTTATCTAAAATTAGAGATAGTGGACCTTATTTAAGATTAGTGATAACGAACCTTAGGTATAGCGAACCTTAATCGAAATTAGTGATAGCGAACCTTAGAGATAGCGAACCTTAATTAATTAGGGATAGCGAACCTGAAACAAAATTAGTGATAGCGAACCTTAGGTATAGCGGACCTTTATTGGAATTAGTGATAACGAACCTTAGAGATAGCGAACCTTCAATAAATTAGTGATAGCGGACCTTATTCAAAATTAGTGATAGCGAACCTTATTTTAAATTAGTGATAGCGAACCTTATTTATAATTAGTGATATCGAACCTTAGAACTAGCGAACCTTATTCTAAATTAGTGATATCGAACCTTAGAAGTAGCGGACCTTTTTTAGGTATAGCGAACACTTACCGTCGTTTTATCTTTTCTGTTTCTGTTTCGGTTTCGGTTTCAGTTTTCGGTTTTGGATCTCATTGTTATTTGGAAGTGTTAGCATGGTACGTGCACTCATAGAAATGACTTGTTCGCCTTGTTGGCGCAATTCAAAAGGAGTAAGTTTGGACAACTAAAAAATAGTGTAAAAGTTGCCAAAACAAAATTCATTTTAGTTATCCGAACTTAAAAAATGCTGAAAAAGCTCAAAAAGTTCCGTCAACTAATCAACTTTGTTGGCATTACTGAAAAAGTTGATGTAAGTCGTTGCGTCAACTTTTTAAGTAATGCCAACTTCTGAATTCAAGTTCAGGGAACTTAGAAAAATAAACAAGGTTTAAAGAACCAATTAGTTGAGTTATTGTAACTCAACATGTAAGTTGATGTAACTCGTTCATATTAAGTTACTGGTACTTACTGTTTTGAGTTATTCCAATTTAGTACTTTGTTACTTAATTCACGTAATCGGATAATTTTCTGCACAATTAGCAGTATTCAAATATTTATTTTTGTAATCAGTGCAAAATTTTGTATACTATAGCACACCTCTAGAAAATTATGCTAACCTAGTTTTATTTTCTGAGTTATAACAACTCAATAAAGTAAGTGCAAATGAGTGCGACCAACATAATGATATCGAGTCAGCGTTACTCTATATTGTACGCGTTGGCATTACTCGGAAAGTTGACGCAACGACCCTTTTCCATCAAAATTCACCCCGATCATGGGCCGAAATAGTGTAAAATACAGAATTTTTGTGCGCTGCGCGCGCACATTGTCACATTAAGGCTTTTTTTTTTATCTCGATCATGGGCAAAGATGCTGTCAAATTCAAAAATTTTTCGTGCTGCGTACGCACATCGTCCCCAAAAGGCTATTTTCGGAAGCTCGAAGACATGTAGGCCTACAGTCTCCCTAAAAACAAAAATTGCATGTTGCAACTGCAATTTTTTTCAGCTATGCCCCTAAAATTTTATTTTGACCCCCCCCCCCGACCAAGAAAGCTGGCTACGCCCCTGGGCGGGATTTACCTTATGGGGGCCCTGGCCCAGGCCAAAATTTGGAGGCCGCGAACTCACGTGCCGAGGAAGGCATGTACACTAAAGTCAGTGGCTAAGTTTTGGTTTACGTATATACAGGGTGTCCCAGAATGATTTGTACCGTGTTTGCAAAAAAAACTAAAAATAGAAGACGGGCAGTGTATCTATTTTTGATACATGCATTATAATGCTGGACATGTCTCCTACTTATTCTGTGAATTTCAGCACGCTACCTTTATTTGTTTTGGCGTGGCATGCAATAATGTAAAATCAATGAAAACTGCTTTTCATTTTCAGCGCAAACGACTCGCATACCCTTGAAAATGGCACGATACGATTAAATAAAGAACGTGGGATGTTTGGCACAGCATTTCGACGACAACTACTGTTGGGGTTGGGCCTTAAAGCTTGCCAGACAGCTGCAATCTTCGCTCTAGTTCTTACAGTCTTACGAGCACCTGAAGCTTCACTCTGCCGATTCCTGACAGTTCTGTGCTCGTCAAACTTCTTTACGTTATACACTATCGCTCCTTTGACTGGAACGCGTGCTCGCGGAAATCGTCTAATGAATCTTCTTTGCGTCTCAACATAGCTGCCGGTTTGCCAGTAAGTTTTTGAAAGGAATCTACGCTGCTGCACAATAAATTGAGGAGCCATCTTTTCTGTACCACAACCAGTTCGACCTCTGCAAGCATTTAGTGGAAATATGAACAGGGCACAACTAAAATACCTGCATAACTTTTTCCAAATAACTTTGTGCTGAACGGTTAGTAATGTTACAGATTTTCAAAATAGGTTGCGTTGTCAAAACTTAGAATTCACCATTTTTACGCAATCTTCTATAACTTCTACTAGAAACGTCCAATTTTAAAATCTAAAAAATCTGAGAAAGCTAAATATATGTAAAACTTAAAATGTAAAACAATATGAACATTTAACATGCCCTTCATACCTAAAAAATTCCATCTTTCCCGGTACAGATCATTCTGGGACACCCTGTATAATAGAGGGGGACTAATATATTTTGTTCCAATGTTCCAATGACATTTGCGCACACAGCACGCGAAAAAATTCAATTCCAGACTATTTTAGCCCCATATTAACTTGAATTTTGTTATTTATGCGTGTGAAGCGCGCAAAATATTTACAATTTTGCCCTATTGGCCAAATAACATGATGTTTGTTATTGGGGTTAAAAGAAAGATGCATAAGGCAATTTTGGGCCCCTAAATTTTGGGGGGCCCTGGACCCTGGTCGATCTGGTCCAATGGCAAATCTGGCCCTATGCTCTCTATTATCAGCCCTTATTTAATTTTCACTTTTGTGCTCTGGGCCCCTAATCCCACGGGGCCGATGGACTTCGTCCACCCTGTCCCCCGCTTGCTACGTCCCTGGGGCTGGATTAACCACTGCTTATGGGTAGTAGTGCATTATTATGTGTACCCCTGGAGTGGTGAATTATAGGGGGAAAAGATATTTGGCAGGCCAGGGGGGCAAGCATTGTTGGCAGGTCGATAGGGGGAACAAGCGATTTTTTGAAGGTCGAAGAGGATGGGGGAGCGAGTTTTGGTATGCACAGATGTTCTGGGCACCATTTCTATATTACGCCGCAAAAGTACGAAAACGTTATAGGAACACATTCAAATATGAAATTTCTAGGCCCTGTATGAAGAGACATTTTGAATTTTTAAAGGTTTTAAATTTGGTTCCCAAATTCTTGCGCTTGCATGTTTAAGGGGGGTGGAGGTCATTGGCACGTCAATGGGGGACAAAGGTGTTTTGGCACGTCATCGTCAAAAGGAGCAAAGATATTATGGCATGGTCAAGGGGAGGCAAGCGATTTTGGCATACCATTTTGAGAATTCACCACCTTGGGCATGTTGGGTGTACACATATATATTGCATAGCCCATCTCCACAAATCAACAAGCAAAATAAAAACTGTCTTCCCTTTAATAGGGGCTGTGCAATAATCCGGGGGGTCACTCCCATTGTGGCCTGTACACCATCCGCGATAATCAACTTTTGAAAAGCACCCTAAACAAGGATTTAACCCTTGGCTAAAACGACACCCTAAACAGGGATTTCATTCCTAACATCAAATTTCATACCCTAAATTTCATTTCCTCGTATTTAGAAATTGCAATTTTGCTACCCGTTTTTCCAATTTTTCATGTTTTTGACACCCTAAACGCGATACGCGCGTATCGTGCCTACCCACGAAAAACGACCCTTTTTACGCGTTTTCATTATCGCGGATGGTGTACAGGCCACAATGTGAGTGACCAACCGGGGCAATAATTATGAGCCCTTGGGAAGGGCCAGGGTAGAATTGGGATGGGGTTCCGGCCGGGGCCACTCTTACTGTGGAGTTGACACGCTTATGAAGGGCCGTTAAGACCCCCTTTTCAGCATTTGATTCGAGCGAATATGAGACTTCATCACAACTATACGGTCCTAAAAATAATTAGAGCCGCTTTATCTGATCGAATTATAATTGTGATGTTTAGAGTATGGTTTGTATAACTTCGTTGTAGATTCACTGAAATGTTAATTTTATTGCTGGTTTTATATCATGAAATTTGATTTATATCACTCAAATTTATTCGATATGCGTTAGATTCTATATACTTTGTTAACGTTATAATGAACGAACGTAATCAGGCCCGTAGCCAGGGGGTGGGGGAGGTGCGACGCGACACCCCCCTGCAAAAAAGCCAAAGGCCCAAAAATACACCTTTTTTACCCAAAAAGTCCCATTTTGGGGGATTTTGAGATGGTGTGTCTTTTGGATCTGATGGCGTAAAAGGGGTCTTTGGAGCTGCGAACAAGTAAAATTGAGACTTTTGGAGCTGCGACCTGGTTAAAAATCGCCTGAAAATACAGAAATATGAGGTTTAAGGAATGAGCAATTTTTTAGTCTCTTATTAAAAAGCTTAAATGATAAAAATCAAGGGTCTTTTGGAGTTGTATTTTGGCAAATATAGGGGTCTTTCGAAGCTGCGAAATCCAAAAAGGGGGGTCATTCCGGGAAAAAATACCTGTATGGTCATTTGTGTTATTGTGCCCCCCGGATCTGCCCCCCGCTCATAATTATTGCACAGCCCCGTAACTTGGTGGAAAAAAACAGACTGTAACAGTTTGTAAAAAAAAAAATCAATTGAAAATAAGCCAAAATATCAGGCACTAAAGATCCACTCATCCTCATATATTTATAGGGCAAATAAAAAAAATAAACATGTTTCACGTCCCTCCCGCTTCCTTTTTTGAGGTTTCTTCAATTATATTTTTATTTTTTGAAATTCAGTTATAACTTTTCAAAATAAGATGTCTAGGAAGTAGAGATGCTTTCTATAGCCTTGTTAATAATAAAAGAAAACTTTTGGATGGTTTTGTGATGAGGGGGGCTACCTCTCTGAACAACAAATAAAAAGAGGCCTCCTCCTTTTCCAGGCATTATTGTGTACGCTATTCAGCTCTAATATGAACAAAAAAATTTTTCATATTAGACTTTAAAAAATCTTCTTTTTTTTTCAGTTGAGCACAATCGGGCAGTTGATGTTGTTGTTGCAAACTGTGCGCGCAGTAATAAAACAATAATTTGTTTTAAATATTTTGTTTTTCTGATGACTTGCAGTTAATGTAAGATTTCTATTTGTGTGGCTATACACCAATCCGAGAAGCGTTTACTGTATTTGGCCCTCTATTGACGGCAACACAGATGTACCAGAGCGGGAGATTTAATTCGTAATTCAATACTCATGATTGTGTATTGAATATCACTGTTGTGTACAATTCCCGGGTACAATTCTGTATAGCACACAATAAATAATGGATGGAACCCCCGACCTCGGGACACCGCAGTTTTACATCGGGGACACCGCAGTAATGGCGAAGTCGGATAGGTGTATAGTGTAAATGATGATGATGACGACGACGATGATGATGATGATGATGATGATGATGATGATGATGATGATGATGATGATGATGATGGTGATGATGATGATGGTGTAGATGATGATGATGATGATGATGATTATGATGATGGTGTTGTTGTTGTTGTTGTTGATGATGATGATGATGGTGGTGATGTTGTTGTTGATGATGATGATGATGATGATGGTGATGGTGATGGTGATGTTGTTGTTGTTGTTGTTGTTGTTGATGATGATGATGATGATGATGATGATGATGATGATGATGAGTCGTGATGGTGACGATGATGGCAGTGATGAAGGATTTAATTTAGTAATAAATTTTCAACACCCTCCGCACCACCCAGTCAATGTTGTTTTGATACTGAGACAGGAACGGACAATTGGTCTAGTATTGGCTCCAACATTGCTTTGGGGGAGGGGGGGGGGCTTGCAAGCAATATGAAACATTAATGTTTGCCACTCATGTTACTTGTAATGTTTAAACAAAGAGCACGTTTCTATGGTATCACTCACAGTAACCTGCTTACTTCTCATGTATGTTTTTGCTTAACACGTGTGCTATGAGCCATCATCTCCAAATACACAGTTCAGTGACCTCGAGGCCTCCATTCAACAAGAAAGTAAACCTGCTGTTATAGAGGATGAGGCCCACGTGCCAAGGCCAAATCGACTTTTACAATGTTTATTGAAGAGATAAAATATGCATAATCTTAGTTTGCGAGAAGATAAGAGGTCAAATTTTTCCATGTTAAAAATAGAATTACATGCTAGGCATGTTTGTTCCTCTTTGTCGTTTGTGTATTAATTATCATCATCATCATCATCATCATCATCATCATCATCATCATCATCATCATCATCATCATCGTCATCGTCATCATTATCATCATCATCGTCGTCGTCGTCGTCGTCATATCATCATCATCATCATCGCCTTCATCATTACCTGACTACTAGCCACAAACCCATACCAAGGAAAATAAAATATCAATTTTGTTGCAAGCCCTCAGAGAAAATTAATATACAAATATTTAAAATCATGTTTTATTACAACGTATCTAATAGTAATAGTAATTTACACACAACCATGACAACTGCTAAATTAAGCTGAAATGAAACAAATATAGACTATAAAAAGTCTATAATGAAAATAAATGTTGTTAATGGGTATTTACACCGATTTTGCGACAAAAAATTAAAAATAAAAAGCCCCCCCCCCCTCCTCCTTTTTTCAAAAATCCGGATTAGCACTGGCTTCTGTGCTGTACTCTGATACCTGTATGATGATTTTCCAACTGTAGGATAGTAGCTGATAGTTCTACGCTCGGTGCTCCCTTCGGTCGCTATTCGAGAGGCGTCGCGGTTTGTGGAACGGGGCTAGTTCTAATCCGGATGTGAAACATGTTTTTTATTTTACTTGGCCTTTATCAATGAATACACACTATAGGCCTACATAGTGCACTTTTGTGCATCACCATGGACAAGTACAAAATACAAGACACAAGGCCATACAGGTCAAGTTTATCCTTTCTCTGTAGGACCATGGTGGGATCATAGTGGATTACATCATTTTGAAGGCCTATGGTCCAAACATGTTTAAAGCAGTATACAGACTTTTTATTGTACGTACAATATTGGATGTACAATATGTACGTTATTTAATCTATTGCCATTCTATTTCCAGTACTGTTTAAGTTCTAACGAATGTTTGATGACGTAAAATCGATAATATATTTCTGCTAGGTATTGTATGTAACATATTATCGATTTTTCGTCATCAAACATGCGTTAGAACTTAAACATTACTGGAAATTGAATGGCAATAGATTAAATAACGTACATATTGTACATACAATATTGTACGTACAATACTCGGAGTCTGAAGCGCGCTTAATAGTGTTACATAATTTAGTAAAGGGCACCATAAATTATGTGTTCAGCAATAAAGCATAAACATGATAAAAGTAGCGGTAGCTGTAAAAGACAGAAAACAGAAATGACAAAAAGACAGAAAAGTTTGTTATGAATTAGATAGTTGACAGGAAGCTCTGGCAGTTAGAATGTTGGGAGTTAATATTTAAGGGTGCATGGTGCAAATTGATGGTTTGCTGGATTGACATCAGATTTGGTGGATAGGATGATTAGGATCACCATCGAGTGCCACAAATGGTCAGAGGCTGTGCAATAATTATCACCCCCCGAGGGGTAAAATTTTCGAACGGCTCGCCAAAAATCGCTTGCCCCCCCCTCGGCCCGCAAAAAATCGCTTGCACCCCCTCTCGGCCCGTCAAAATTATTCTTTTGTCATATCTCTTGCCGGATCTCTTGTGCAAACATGGTGCATATCATGTCTTTCATGATAGGCTTGTTCAGACGATCGCTTGTAAAGTCGCTTGTAACTACATTCAAATGTAAACTTATATGTAGCGCCCGTCTAAACGCACTCCCATGTAGCTACATGCAAATTACAAGTGACAATTTTACATGTAAGATATCTTACATGTAGCGAGTAACATTCAAATGTAAGGCCAGTGTGAACAAGACTTGCATGTTAGCTCGCTTGTAAGCATGACCTTGATGACCCAATCCTATTCTGATTGTGCATAATCATGGCATAATTTACCAGTGAAGGTCACTCTTACTTGTGAGTTGGCTTTGTGGACACACACTCGCTTGTAGCATAATTTAATTGCTGGCTCGCTTGTAAGTAACATTCAAATGTAAGCTACTGTCTAAACACACCTAGAATTATATCAAAACTGCGTATATTAGGCCTACTCATATTAACATTTTTATTATATATTAGAAAAGTAGTTTTTATATGACAATTTTCGGAAATCACGAATGTCTAATTTCTACAATTTTTTGGGTCAAAAATGCTCGGGAAGGTCAAAAATGGTGTCATATTACTCCAGGACACGTGATCTGTGTAGAAAAGTGGTTTTTAGATCGAAATTCTGCGAAATTACGAATGTCTAATTTCTAATCTCGAATGT
Source organism: Amphiura filiformis (assembly GCF_039555335.1). NCBI lineage: Eukaryota > Metazoa > Echinodermata > Ophiuroidea > Amphilepidida > Amphiuridae > Amphiura > Amphiura filiformis. The sequence continues at coordinate 22,945,293 of NC_092642.1, read as the reverse complement.
CTAAAAATGCAATTTTTTGGGCCAACAATGTTTTGATGTCAAAAAGTGGTGTCAGATGACACCATGGCACTTGATCGGTGTAGAAAAGTGGTTTTTATATGACAATTTTCGGAAATCACGAATGTCTAATTTCTAATCTCGAATGTCTAAAAATGCTATTTTTTGGGTCAAAAATGGTGTCATATTACTCCAGGACACGTGATCTGTGTAGAAAAGTGGTTTTTAGATCGACATTCTGCGAAATAACGAATGTCTAAAAATTGAGATGTTTTGGTCAAAATTTTTGGAACGTCTAAAGTGATGTCGAATGTCTAAAAATGATGTCAAATGACTCCATGACACGTGATCGGTGTAGAAAAGTGTATTTTAGATCGAAATTCTGCGGAATAACGAATGTCTAATTTCTCATCTCGAATGTCTAAAAATGCAATTTTTTGGGTCAAAAAATTTTTGATGTCAAAAAGTGGTGTCAGATGACTCCATGGCACTTGATCGATGTAGAAAAGTGGTTTTTATATGACAATTTTCGGAAATCACGAATGTCTAATTTCTAATCTCGAATGTCTAAAAATGCTATTTTTTGGGTCAAAAATGGTGTCGTATTACTCCAGAACACGTGATCTGTGTAGAAAAGTGGTTTTTAGATCGAAATTCTGCGAAATTACGAATGTCTAATTTCTAATCTTGAATGTCTAAAATGCAATTTTCTGGGTCAACGCTTTTTTGATGTCAAGAAGTGGTGTCAGATGACTCCATGGCACTTGATCGGTGTAGAAAAGTGGTTTTTATATGACAATTTTCGGAAATCACGAATGTCAAATTTCTAATCTCGAATGTCTAAAACTGCAATTTTGGGTCAAAAATTTTCGGGAAGGTCAAAAATGGTGCCATATTACTCCAGAACACGTGATCTGTGTAGAAAAGTGGTTTTTAGATCGAAATTCTGCGAAATTACGAATGTCTAATTTCTAATCTCGAATGTCTAAAAATGCAATTTTTGGGGTCAAAAATTTTCGGGAAGGTAAAAAATGGTGTCATATTACTCCAGGACACGTGATCTGTGTAGAAAAGTGGTTTTAGATCGACATTCTGCGAAATAACGAATGTCTAAAAATTGAGATGTTTTGGTCAAAATTTTTGGAATGTCTAAAGTGATGTCGAAAGTATTAAAATGATGTCAAATGACTCCATGACACGTGATCGGTGTAGAAAAGTGTATTTTAGATCGAAATTCTGCGGAATAACGAATGTCTAATTTCTCATCTCGAATGTCTAAAATGCAATTTTTGGGTCAAAAATTTTGATGTCAAAAAGTGGTGTCAGATGACTCCATGGCACTTGATCGATGTAGAAAAGTGGTTTTTATATGACAATTTTCGGAAATCACGAATGTCTAATTTCTAATCTCGAATGTCTAAAAATGCAATTTTTGGGTCAAAAATTTTCGGAAGGTCAAAATGGTGTCGTATTACTCCAGAACACGTGATCTGTGTAGAAAAGTGGTTTTAGATCGAAATTCTGCGAAATTACGAATGTCTAATTTCTAATCTTGAATGTCTAAAATGCAATTTTTGGGTCAACAATTTTTGATGTCAAAAGTGGTGTCAGATGACTCCATGGCACTTGATCGATGTAGAAAAGTGGTTTTTATATGACAATTTTCGGAAAGCACGAATGTCTAATTTCTAATCTCGAATGTCTAAAATGCAATTTTTGGGTTAAAAATGTTCGGGAAGGTCAAAATGGTGTCATTACTCCAGGACACGTGATCTGTGTAGAAAAGTGGTTTTAGATCGAAATTCTGCGAAATTACGAATGTCTAATTTCTAATCTCGAATGTCTAAAATGCAATTTTTGGGTCAAAAATTTTTGATGTCAAAAGTGGTGTCAGATGACTCCATGGCACTTGATCGGTGTAATAAAAGTGGTTTTTATGACAATTTTCGGAAATCACGAATGTCTAATTTCTAATCTCGAATGTCTAAAATGCAATTTTTGGGTCAAAAATTTTCGGGAAGGTCAAAAATGGTGCCATATTACTCCAGAACACGTGATCTGTGTAGAAAAGTGGTTTTTAGATCGAAATTCTGCGAAATTACGAATGTCTAATTTCTAATCTCGAATGTCTAAAAATGCAATTTTTTGGGTCAAAAATTTTCGGGAAGGTAAAAAATGGTGTCATATTACTCCAGGACACGTGATCTGAGTAGAACAGTGGTTTTTAGATCGACATTCTGCGAAATAACGAATGTCTAAAAATTGAGATGTTTTGGTCAAAATTTTTGGAATGTCTAAAGTGATGTCGAATGTCTAAAAATGATGTCAAATGACTCCATGACACGTGATCGGTGTAGAAAAGTGTATTTTAGATTGAAATTCTGCGGAATAACGAATGTCTAATTTCTCATCTCGAATGTCTAAAAATGCAATTTTTTGGGTCAAAAATTTTCGGGAAGGTCAAAAATGGTGTCGTATTACTCCAGAACACGTGATCTGTGTAGAAAAGTGGTTTTTAGATCGAAATTCTGCGAAATTACGAATGTCTAATTTCTAATCTTGAATGTCTAAAAATGCAATTTTTTGGGTCAACAATTTTTTGATGTCAAAAAGTGGTGTCAGATGACTCCATGGCACTTGATCGATGTAGAAAAGTGGTTTTTATATGACAATTTTCGGAAATCACGAATGTCTAATTTCTAATCTCGAATGTCTAAAAATGCAATTTTTTGGGTCAAAAATTTTCGGGAAGGTCAAAAATGGTGTCCTATTACTCCAGGACACGTGATCGGTGTAGAAAAGTGGTTTTTAGATCGAGATTCTGCGAAATTACGAATGTCTAATTTCTAATCTCGAATGTCTAAAATGCAATTTTTGGGTCAAAAATTTTTGATGTCAAAAAGTGGTGTCAGATGACTCCATGGCACTTGATCGGTGTAGAAAAGTGGTTTTTATATGACAATTTTCGGAAATCACGAATGTCTAATTTCTAATCTCGAATGTCTAAAAATGCAATTTTTGGGTCAAAAATTTTCGGAAGGTCAAAATGGTGCCATATTACTCCAGAACACGTGATCTGTGTAGAAAAGTGGTTTTTAGATCGAAATTCTGCGAAGTAACGAATGTCTAAAAATTGAGATTTTTGGTCAAAATTTTGGAATGTCTAAAGTGATGTCGAATGTCTAAAAATGATGTCAAATGACTCCATGACACGTGATCGGTGTAGAAAAGTGGATTTTAGATCGAAATTCTGCGGAATAACGAATGCCTAATTTCTAATGTCTAAAAATGCAATTTTTTGGGTCAAAAAATTTTTGATGTCCAAAAGTGGTGTCAGATGACTCCATGGCACTTGATCGATGTAGAAAAGTGGTTTTTATATGACAATTTTCGGAAATCACGAATGTCTAATTTCTAATCTCGAATGTCTAAAAATGCAATTTTTTGGGTCAAAAATTTTCGGGAAGGTCAAAAATGGTGTCATATTACTCCAGGACACGTGATCTGTGTAGAAAAGTGGTTTTTAGATCGAAATTTTGCGAAATTACGAATGTCTAATTTCTAATCTCGAATGTCTAAAAATGCAATTTTTTGGTTCAAAAATTTTTGATGTCAAAAAGTGGTGTCAGATGACTCCATGGCACTTGATCGATGTAGAAAAGTGGTTTTTATATGACAATTTTCGGAAATCACGAATGTATAATTTCTAGTCTCGAATGTCTAAAAATGCAATTTTTGGGTCAAAAATTTTCGGGAAGGTCAAAAATGGTGTCATATTACTCCAGGACACGTGATCTGTGTAGAAAAGTGGTTTTTAGATCGAAATTCTGCGAAATTACGAATGTCTAATTTCTAATCTCGAATGTCTAAAAATGCAATTTTTGGGTCAAAAATTTTTGATGTCAAAAGTGGTGTCAGATGACTCCATGGCACTTGATCGGTGTAGAAAAGTGGTTTTATATGACAATTTTCGGAAATCACGAATGTCGAATTTCTAATCTCGAATGTCTAAAAATGCAATTTTTGGGTTAAAAATTTTCAGGAAGGTCAAAATGGTGTTATATTACTCCAGGGCACGTGATATGTGTAGAAAAGTGGTTTTAGATCGAAATTCTGCGAAATAACGAATGTCTAAAATTGAGATTTTTGGTCAAAATTTTTGGAATGTCTAAAGTGATGTCGAATGTCTAAAAATGATGTCAAATGACTCCATGACACGTGATCGGTGTAGAAAAGTGGATTTTAGATCGAAATTCTGCGGAATAACGAATGTCTAATTTCTAATCTCGAATGTCTAAAATGCAATTTTTGGGTCAAACATTTTCGTGATGGTCATAAATGGTGTCATATTACTCCAGGACACGTGATCTGTGTAGAAAAGTGGTTTTTAGATCGAAATTTTGCGAAATTACGAATGTCCAATTTCTAATCTCGAATGTCTAAAAATGCAATTTTTTGGGTCAAAAATTTTTCTTAAGAAGACTTAAACTATACATAACAATTTATTTTGGCCAAAATTTTCGGATGTCCAAAAATGGTGTCAAAAGACTTAAGAAGACTTAAACTATGCATAACAGTTGTTTTAGGTCGAAATTTTGGTCAGATAACGAAGATACAAAATTTTGAGTATTTTGGCCAAAATTTTCGGATGTCCAAAAATGGTGTCAAAAGACATAAGAAGACTTAAACTATACATAACAGTTGTTTTTAGGTCGAAATTTGGCCAGTTAACGAAGATACAAAATTTTGAGTATTTTGGCCAAAATTTTCGGATGTCCAAAAATGGTGTCAAAAGACATAAGAAGACTTAAACTATACATAACAGTTGTTTTAGGTCGAAATTTGGCCAGTTAACGAAGATACAAAATTTTGAGTATTTTGGCCAAAATTTTCGGATGTCCAAAAATGGTGTCAAAAGACATAAGAAGACTTAAACTATACATAACAGTTGTTTTTAGGTCGAAATTTGGCCAGTTAACGAAGATACAAAATTTTGAGTATTTTGGCCAAAATTTTCGGATGTCCAAAATGGTGTCAAAAGACATAAGAAGACTTAAACTATACATAACAGTTGTTTTTAGGTCGAAATTTGGCCAGTTAACGAAGATACAAAATTTTGAGTATTTGGCCAAAATTTTCGGATGTCCAAAATGGTGTCAAAAGACTTAAGAAGACTTGAACTATACATAACAGTTGTTTTTAGGTCGAAATTTGGCCAGGTAACGAAGATACAAAATTTTGAGTATTTTGGCAAAAATTTTCGGATCTCCAAAAATGGTGTCAAAAGACTTAAGACTTAAACTATGCATAACAGTTGTTTTTAGGTCGAAATTTGGTCAGATAACGAAGATACAAAATTTTGACATTTTTGGTCAATTTTTCGGATGTCCAAAATGGTGTCAAAAGATTGTAGAAGACTTAAACTATACATATAAGTTAATTTGAGGTCGAAATTTTGCCAAATAACGAAGATCCAAAATTTTGAATATTTTGGCAAAAAATTTCCGATGTCCAAAAATAGTGTTAAAACATTGTAGAAGACTTGAACTATACATGACAGTTGTTTTTAGGTCGAAATTTGGCCAGATAACGAAGATACAAAACTTTTGAGTATTTTGGCCAAAATTTTGGATGTCAAAAATGGTGTTAAAACATTGTAGAAGACTTGAACTATACATGACAGTTGTTTTTAGGTCGAAATTTGGCCAGATAACGAAGATACAAAACTTTTGAGTATTTTGGCCAAAATTTTTGGATGTCAAAAAATGGTGTCAAAAGACTTAAGAAGACTTGTACTATACATAACAGTTGTTGTTAGGTCGAAATTTGGTCAGATAACGAAGATACAAAATTTTGACATTTTTGGCCAAATTTTTCGGATGTCCAAAAATGGTGTCAAAAGATTGTAGAAGACTTAAACTATACATATAAGTTGATTTGAAGTCGAAATTTGGCCAAATAACGAAGATCCAAAATTTTGAATATTTTGGCAAAAATTTTCCAATGTCCAAAAAATAAAAAAAAAAACTGTAGAAGACTTGAACTATACATATAAATTGTTTTTAGGTCGAAATTCATAAAAATAAGGAATTTCAAAAACTTTATATTCAACGTATAGAATTATTCAATTGCGAATGTCTAATCTCTAATCTCTAATATCGAGCCAACTTCACCTCGCTTAGTCAGACGCAAGTGACCATGTACATCCAAAGTCACTTTATACATTATTATTATAGAGCGCAGAATTAACCGTCCATTTGTTGCCGAAATGAGTAACATAGCTTCGGAACTAATAATTGTTTTCAAATTATTTCAACATAAAAAGACGGATGGTTTATTTACGCGCACTTTGATACCTAATTTGTCAAATTTTGTTCAATATTAACAATGCAGCAGTGTTTTGGAAGAAAAATAGCCGAATATAAAAGTTGCAGCTATTTGTATTGATTTTGAAGTGAGCGTGAAGATAATGGCGGGCTTTACGTGCTACCGTGCTGGCATAATAACCATTGATCGCTGTAAACTGCAACTTTTAAAATCGGGTATTTTTCTTTAAAAACACTGCTGTGTTGTTAATATTGAATAACATTTGACAAATGTGGCATCAAAATGCGTGTAAATAATTCATCCTTCCCTCTATGTTAAAATATTGTGAAAACAATTATTAGTTCTGAAGCTATAGTCGTGTTTATAACAGCTGAGTTTCTTTTTGTGCAGACTTTTATATCAGCCAGGTAAAAGAAATCAAGCCGAGTGGTTAAAATCTAAGCTGCATAATGAAAAGCGTGTTCTCAATTTAAGCGGGAAAACATATATTATGCTCATCGTAAAAAGGCACCGTATCATTTTGTGCAGATAGGCGTTTGTGAATTTTAAAAAGTTCAGTTTGATGCCTTATTATGGTCAATTTAAAAAAACAAACTTTTTTTGGAATGTAACCACAAGATTAACATGATTAAGAAAAAAAACTCGAAAATGAACATTTTTGTGTGATTTTCTTCATAATAGTTGTTTTTACACCAAATCTGTATTTATATATAGGGCCTATTTAGATCCATTGATGTCTTGCCTTAAAAATTTACACTGTCTTGCGTGATTAATTACAAAGTAAATGCACTTTTACCATGTTTACTTCATGCATGTCTGAGAGTACACAGGTGCCTTAAAGTCATAAACCGAAATTGTATCAAATAAATGTGGTTTTACCACATTTCACACTTATTCTCTAAGTTACACAAATACTACTTTCCAGTTTGTTTGTACATTATTTCTGCTTTGAACATTGCCGGGGAACATTAATAAACCATGAAAAGAGAGTCTGAACAGGTAAAACACATCTTGAAGTTTCAGCATTGTCACAGTATTTTGCTTCATATTCTGATAATTAAATAAACAACCCTGGTGAGAACTGCAATACCGGATAAAATATAATGTGTTTGACCACCCACTCTAATTCCTATGTTCTTCTTTAGTATAGTGTGCACGCTATATGAGTCACTGGAAACTAAGAATATGATAATAGTGAGAAGATATGGCGAAGATGAGCATATTGGGCATGCCAACATTGTACGGGGTAGAAGGGATATACCATTTCCAATAATAAATGTAGGCCTAATATTAGTGAAAAATGGTCCATTTTCAAAACATTTCAAACTGTTCCAACAAATTTTTGTCCTCTTAATTTAATAAATTGATGATCCTACCAATCAAGAATTCGTGGCTACGTGTCACGCGTAGACCTAGGCTATTATAGTTCGGCAGTTTTCATCAGTTTCTGAAGCTGTGGCACATACTCTTAAATGTTTATATTTTCATATCCATTCAAGAAAAGGGGACATTTTAATTAAGGCAATGTATGACAAACGGATAAAAGTTGCAAAAACTGATGCAATTATCTCAAATTGTCCATTTTTGTGATAGACCACTATGTCATCCGCGCATAGAATTTCAGAATTTGGTATCGGTAAAAGAGTGTGACCAACATTACCAAAACGACAAGTTACAGACATAATGCATGATTTCGGTCAAATTTTAATGTTGTTATTCTTTGCCAACAATATTAGTAACATTAAGGGGGTACTACATCCCTCGATAAATTTGTGTATATTTTTGCATTTTTCTCAAAAACTAATAACACAGTGGTAACAAAAGTTATGTATATTATAGGGGCAAGGAATCCAATTACTATACACGGGAATTTCAGTGACCCAAGACTAGTGGTTTGTTATTTATGATAAGAAATAAGGTACCGCTAGGATGTACCTCTTTTACTATCGTATATACTGAACCTCTTGTCTTGAGTCACTGTAATTTCAGTGTAGTAATTTGATTCCTTGCCCCAATAATATACATAACTGTTGTTACCAATGCGTTATTATTTTTTGAGAAAAATGAAAAAACAGTCAAAAAGAAACAAATATACCACAGGGGTGTAGTACCCCCTTAAGGTTATTAATTATTTTAAACTGTTGTGATTTGGTAGTCACAGCATCTTACGAATGGTAGTGAGCTTTGGCAAAAACTGCATTGCTCAATTCATAGCGAGCGTGTAGAAGAATTAAAATATCACAGATATACTTTTATAGGTGCTGCGGTTCTTGAGTTACGTTGTAAAGAGGGCTGAAACATCAACACTTTTGTAAAACGTACCGGTACATAACTCATTAACAGCAATAAATTAAGCAAGTTTGCAAAGTACACGATTTGTAGAATGAACCGTAAAATGGGGTAACTTTGGGCACTTTTCAGACTTTTTAAACCACAGCTTCCAAACAAAACCAATTATATTTCTAATTTACTCTTTTTTGTGACATTAGGGTTCCCTTCCACACCTTGAAGTTGAAAAAGATTTTTTAATAATTTTGTAAAGGTGTCCTAGGGGTTAGAAATAGCCTGACCAAAGTTACCCCGCATTTGGGGCAACTTTGGTCACAGTATTACATTCCATGAAGGAAAAAAAATATAAAAAATTGATCTTCGCTGTATATGGGCAAGTTGTTGTTTTTTGTGACATTTGACCCCTTGCAAAATTAATCAAGCACACATCCTTGCTCACAAATATCGATTTTTATTTTTTCTGAAAAAAATGTAAAAAAATTCTCATTTTTGGTCAAAAATCCCACTTTTTTCGTAAATTTCAAGAAAAGTGGACATGAGCGACTATTATTTCTTCCAAACATATTTCTTAACAAATTGACACCAAATATGACTAAAAACAATATTGCTGTACGAAAATATGACCATTTAAAAAAATATATTTGACCGACCAAAGTTACCCCGCTGACCGAAGTTACCCCATTTTACGGAACTTTTGCAAAACATCAAGGTGTTAATTTTCAATAATATGATCTAGATAATGCCAATCGATTTTTGGGTTGCTTCGACCAACAATACCTCGCCTACCCTTAAGAAAACCACTTAGCCGCTTAACTGTGGAGCTCTGTGCAATGATATAATTATGGGGAATTGGCAAATAAAACCGGGGAAAAACTCTAAATTTGACTAAATTCACAAAATTTAAGTACTTCAGGCTTAGTGTTTCACATGGCATTTTAGTACACCATTTGGGCATCACAAATAGGCCTACAACTAGTGGCAAATGGTGGTCATAGACCACAAACCTAGCTGGGGCGTGTTGGTGTTGTAGAGGTATCTTGCCCCTGCAAAATGTTCCAAAAATGTTCCCCTGGTAATGAGGTTTGTTGTCACCGAGTTTGAGTCCGGTACTCCTTACAGAAAATGCAATTTTAAAATTTGACCCCAGATGACCTTTGACCTGACCCCTGCAAAATGTTCAAAAATGTACCCGTGGTTATCAGATGTCCAGAAAAGACATTCTAAGATTTGACCTCTACATGACCTTTGACCTTACCCCAAAATGTTCCCCTGGTCATGAGATTTGTTGTCACTGAATTTGAGCCCCATACCCCTTACAGGTATCCAGAAAGTGAAATTCTAAGATTTGACCCCAGATAACATTTGACCTGACCCCTGCAAAGTGTTCCAAATTGTTCCCCAGATCATTAAGTTTGTTGTCACCAAGTTTGAGCCCCGTGCCCCTTACAGATGTACAGGAAATGCATTTCTAAAATTTGACTTCTGCATGACCTTTGACCTGACCCCTACAAAATGCTCCCCTGGTCATGAGATTTGTTGTCACCATGTTTTAGCCCCATACCCCTTACAGATGTCCAGATAATGCAATTGTAAGATTTTACCCCCTTAATGACCTTTGACTCCAATTCTGTATGCAAATTATAGGCGTGTGGTATAGCCGATGCATAATCAAATGACATCATTGTGCTATATAATATGTGACAGAAGAAGCATTTTGACGGTGTTTGGTTAAATACCGGAAATTCCCCATTAATGAATTCATTAATTCATAGACCACAAACCTAGCTGGGGTATGTTGGTGTTGTGAAGGTATCTGACTCCTGCAAAATGTTCCCCTGGTCATGAGGTTTGTAGTCACCGAGTTTGAGTCCCGTACTCCTAACAAATGTCCAGAAAATGCAATTATAAGATTTGACCCCAGATGACCTTTGACCTGACTCCCGCATGATATTCCATAATGTTCTCCTGGTCTTGAAGTTTGTTGTCACTGAATTTGAGCCCAGTACGTCTTACAGATGTCTAGAAAATGATAACCTTTGACATGACACTTGCACAGTGTTTCAAAATGTTCCCCTGGTCAGTAAGTTTGTTGTCACAGAGTTTGAGCCCTGTACCCCTTACAGATGTCCAGAAAATACATTTCGAAGATAATGCAATTGTAAGATTTTACCCCCTTAATGATCTTTGACCCCAATTCTGTATGCAAGTTATAGGCGTGTGGTATACAGCCGATGCATAATCAAATGACATCATTATACTATATAGGCCTAATATGTGACAGAAGAAGCATTTTGACGGTGTTTGGTTAAATACCGGAAATTCCCCCTTAATGACCTTTGGCCCCAATTCTGTTTAGTCCCTATGGCCACTGGATATAGCCGATACATATGTGCAAGTTACGTAATTGTAGGGTGTAACATGTATGGGGAGAAGCATTTTGAAATGTATTGCCAGAAAGAAGAAGAAGAAGAAAGAACTAGTGGCAAATGGTGGTCATAGACCACAAACCTAGCTGGGGCATGTTGGTGTTGTGAAGGTATCTGACCCCTGCAAAATGTTCCAAAAATGTTCCCCTGGTCATGAGGTTTGTAGTCACCGAGTTTTGAGTCCCGTACTCCTTACAGATGTCCAGAAAATGCAATTATAAGATTTGACCCCAGATTATAAGATTTAGACTATGCCATAGTCGAATTTTATTAAAAATATGTTATTATTAGTCATGATGAACACATTTCGTTGAACTCAAAATTATACTGATGTTTATTAAAATTAAAGTATTCAATAGTAAAATGGTCATAAAGAATTAAGAATATCAGATGATTAGTGACAATAAAAGTAATTGAATGCAACATTATCTTGCATAATTATAATGGCTCACTTTAATACTGAACAATTCTGATTTTGGAATCTACCAGTTTATTGATAGCGAACCACGAAAATCCGACTATGGACTTTGAACTTTAAGCAGAACTTTGCCCCGGGATTTTGCTCTCTAAAAACACACTGTCAAGCATACTTGTTTATCAGTCCATTAACCACAAGTACTAAGCATGGTATAGTACCAGAGGATGATTTAAGCACTTCCCAGCAAGTCTTGCGGTTAGCACAGCTGTGCGAGTGAACATGACACCACTGCCCGCCCACTGCATACACACGTGCATGGTTAAATTTGAATTTGGACAGATATATTTACAATAAAAACACCTTCTAAAGGTTGGTCGATTTCACATTTTATGTTATCTACAGAAGGTGTGGATTATCCTTCATGCATACATCACTTTAGATCTGAAATCGACCAACTAATAATGACACACGGGCAATTCTAAAACAACATCTTTTGCACAGAGTTCAATGGGATTTGAAAAGTAAAGTGGCAGTTGAAACTCTAGTGATAACACTTTTACAGTGCATGATGGGGCTTCCTTAAATCATCCTCTGGTATAGTACAATACGCGCTAGATGTTTGATGAGAGATTAACTTTCGCGTCAACACAAAAGCGCCGCAAATACCACAGATAGATGTGTTTGTTGTTTGCTTTTTTCAATAAAAAAACACAATGACAACTAGGGGCAAATGGTGGTCATTGACCACAAACCTAGCTGGGGCATGTTGTTGTTGTGGAGGTATCTGACCCTACAATCACCGAATTGGAGTCCCGTACTCCTTACAGATGTCCAGAAAATGCAACTTAAAGATTTGACCCCAGATGACCTTTCACCTGACCCCTGCAAAATGTTCCCCGGGTCATCAAGTTTGTTGTCTTACCGATGTCCAGAAAATTCATTTCTAAGATTTGACCTCTGCATGAACTTTGCCCTGATCTGCAAAATGTTCCCCTGGTCATGAGATTTGTTATCACTGATTTTGAGCCCCATACCCCTTACAGATATCCAGAAAATGTAATTATAAGATTTGACCTCAGATAACCTTTGACCTGACCCCTGCAATGTGTTCTGAAATGTTCCCCTGTTCATTAAGTTTGTTGTCAGCAAGTTTGAACCCTGTACACATTATACAGTTGTCCAGGAATTGTATTTCTAAAATTTGACCTCTGCATGACCTTTGACCTGACCCCTGCAAAATGTTCCCCTGGTCATGAGATTGGTTGTCACCGAGTTTGAGCCCCACACCCCTTACAGATGTCCAGATAATGCAATTGTAAGATTTGACCGCCTCAATGACCTTTGACCCCAATTCTATGAACAAGCTATGGGCACTGGGTATAGCCAATGCATATATGCAAGTGACGTCATTGTACTATGTAATATGTGGCAGAAGAAACATTTTGAAGGTAGGCCTATTTGGTTATATACCAGAAATGCCCCTTTAATGACATTTGACGCCAATTCTGTGTACAAGCTATGGGCCCTCAGTATAGGCGATGCATATGTGCAAGTGACGTCATTGTGCTATGTAATGTGTGGCAGAAGAAGCATTTTGAAGGTAGTTGGTTATATACCAGAATTCCCCCTTAATGACCTTTGACCCCAATTCTGTTTACACCCGTACCCTATGGGTGCTGGATATAGTGGATACATATGTGCTAGTGACGTAATTGTAGGTGTAACATGTAGGAGGAGAAGCATTTTGAAATTGTTGCCAGAAGAAGAAGCAGAATCAGATAGCATTACAGTACCTAGCTAGGGGGTGTAAACCCCCAGCTAGGTAAATAACTTCCGACTAGCTATAAAAACAAATCAATGTTCATCATCTGCGCCTTAAAATATCCACAACAATAGTGAACTTCTGAAATCTGAATGGTGAAATCGGAGTAGTGGCTGACATCACCTTCTTGGAGGTCAGTGAAATTAGAGTTGTGACTGGGTTGCAGCAAGGGGTGGTTTTATTACCCAATTGGGTAATCAACTTCAAGCTGCAAGTCTCTACTTTTGATCTCTGTTCTGACTATATAGTATACTTCCATGATTATGTGCAATTGTTATGTGACCTCCAGTTACAGAGTATGAGTTATTTTGTACCCAAATTGTTAAAAGCTTATTCAATGAATATACAAATATATTGGGGTTCAAGAACTATGCCCTGATAGATGAGCAAAAGGACATGTGCATTTTCAATTTATTAGCAGGCGGAAGAACAACACGAAAGATTATAAAACCTAGGTGGGGGTGTAAACCCCCCACCTAGGTAAAAAAAGAAGAAAAATCGGATAGCAAAACAGTACCTAGCTAGGGAGGTTGTAAACCCCCAGCTAGGTAATCATGCAAAACATGGAAATTCAAGAACAATTGTGAGCGGCGCACAGTGTCATCGACCCTATATCTTCATGGCAGAAATCGCCATGGTAGGTTGAATCCACAGCCACGATTGGCCATTTGGTTCAGACCTTTGAAGCTCTTTGAGACGAATAATTAGTCGAGGGACATGACTAAGGCTACTCACAATAGCCGGGTAATTGATCTTGGTTGTGCGTTAATAAGCTTGTATACCCCATTGAGGTCAATGGTCATCGACTTTTATACTGCCTAGTAGTGGGTGCAGCTGTACTACACGCTGTAGTCCATACAGGACCAACGCAATATAAAATTAGAATTTTGGTCAGATTTTGAGTTCAAGACGCATGGCCGTTTGTCAAAGCGCAAACTAACGACTTTCATATCTGTTCAACAAGTATTTTCAAGTGTATGAGACCACATCTGGTTTCTTGAGAAAAAATCATTTACGGGAGATATTCATCATTTTCTAACCCGGTATCCGAAGATTTTCGTCTGATATCAAAATCGTGCATAGCAATTCACGTGTATCGATCCCGTGTATTCATTCTAGTGTCTCTGATGCACCAAATAATTATTAGCCAGGCGATGTCGGTGTGCGGCGTCGCTGTGGAGCAAATTACACATTATACATTATGCCAAGTAAAATAAAAAACATGTTTCACGTCCGTTGAAAAAAAAAGGAGGAAGAGGGGGCTTTTTATTTTCTATTTTTTATTGCAAAATTGGTGTAAATACTCAAAATTAGAGCTGGTTTAGCGGTATACAATAATGCCTGGAAAAAGGAGGAGGCCTCTTTTTATTTGTTGTTCTGAGAGGTAGCCCCCCTAATTATCACAAAACCTTCCAAAAGTGTTTCTTGTAGGCCCTATATTTAGCAAGTCTATAGAAAGTATATCTACTTCCTAGACATATTTTTTGAAAAGTTATAACTGAATTTCAAAAAATAAAAATATAATTGAAGAAACCTCAAAAAAAGGAAGCGGGAGGGGACGTGAAACATGTTTATTTTTTTATTTGGCCTTATGATGCCAATTTTCTGCATCTTTGAGTAAAGTCTAGGCAACTTTGAGCAAGTTTGTACAATTTTGACCAAGTTTTTAGCCATTTTAATGACATTTTACTGTTTGCCGTCCCTCTGGCTAGGCCAAATTTGCCCAAAGTGACACGGGATCTTTTACGACTTGACGACTTGCCGACAATTACGCCCCCTCACTCCCCTGCCGGCTGCCTGCCATGGTTTCTCAAGTGTAGAGTTAAAACATAAAATTAAATAGGGCAGTCTTTTATTTCTCAGTCGGGTCCTTTTAATGAGAGTTTAGAGACCGTTCAATATTTACGCCATAGAGGAGAGTTTGGATAAAAAACCGATCAAAAGGTTTCGCATTTCCCCCTCGCGTCAACTCAAAATTTTCGGATTCCCCATCGACCCCATGTTTCCCCTTTTTCTCTATTTAAAACTTAACATTTCCCCTCATGGTTCAAGTAACAAATTCAGAATTCCCCCTCAAGACCCCCCCCCAAAAATCGGATTCCCTGAAAACCCCCTCTCCACCTGGCGTAAATATTGAATCGCCCCTTACTATCACAAGATGAAGAGGCCCCGTGCACAGTCAACGGAGTGTTAGGTCCAAAACCTAAATTTCGTGACCATCTCTGGCTAGTAAGGTTTGACATTGATTTGACTTCTATGGACCTTTAAAATAGAAATTAGCCCCCATCTCCCTCGTAAAAATCCCGACAGAGGCCAGCCGCCGGCGCCATTTGGAAAAATTATGTTTTGAACCAGACTGAGTACCTATAATCATGTACAAAAACACTTTTTCGGGTAAGTCGAGCACACGGATTCCGATTCTGACATTAGTTTGACATTACGGCGTAATTTTCACCCAGAAATCCAAGGCCTATAGAAGTTTCAAACCTTACTAGCCAGAGAATGGTCACGAAATTTAGGTTTTGGACCTAACGTACACTGTAAAAATCGGTGACGTGTGACGCGTTTAGAAACTAAATATGTGACATGTGACGTGTTTAGAAACTGAACACGGTGTTTAGCTGGGAAACGAAGTGTTTAGCTGGTAAACACATAAATAAAGATTGATATGCTACGAACAAGTATACGTAATTCTTGGCAACACTGATTACTATTGATTAATGTATATTAATGTATATTTCTACGCTGGGCTATTTTCACGAGCTACTCCCGCCTAGGCTGAAGTACCTATACACCCAACGCAAGTCAATTGAAGCCGTACAATTTATCGCGAATTTACGACCGTAAAATTTAGACACTTCTTTTGTCTAGATTAGCATCAACCCTCTCATCTCACGTTTTTCATGTCAGAAATTAACATAACTCCCGAAACCGAAACAGAAGTTATCTTCGTTCAACTTTTCTGTAGTCAACAAAAGACTAGCTAACACTTCAAAATAACAATGAGATCCGCAACCGAAACCGGAAACCGAAACAGAAACAGAAAAGACAGAACGACGGTAAGGTGAGTCTGCACGTTATCGTCGCCCACTTTTGTGCTGACCATCAAGCTTCGCCGTTAGAACTTAACGGTCATTGACTGACAATGTATCGGTGACCAACAATGCATGACTCAAACTCAAAGCACTCGTCACCGCGAAGACTGGCGGCCACCACGACGTACCACTCTAATTGGGTCAATAAACTTCCTTTGAAATCGCTGATTGCACTTATGATATCTTAATTGGTGTTAACAAGCTTACGATCGATCGTATCATCTTGATCTTGTAGTATATTTAGTAAAATCAATGGTTAAATAAAATTTCCCTGGTTATGTGATCGGGTGTTTGATATCACATAATTATTTTTCATAGCATAATCATACTTATTAACTAATTTGTTGTATTAAATATTGCAACGGTAATGATAACCATCTGTCCAGATCTTTTTGGGGCGCCCTCTACGGAGGGCGCACCTATAGGCTTGACTTTGTGAAAAGCTTCTAATTTCACTCTTACTAGATTTACTCCGCAATTATTTTGCTAAAATTATGCCCTTGCTCAGAAATAAAACCACAATATGCTTGGATTTTATTTTATTATTGTTTTCTGTTATGCACAGGATAAAATTGTGTGCGTATATTCTTTGTTTAAAAGACAAAATTAATGGATTTGTAAAAACATCAAATAAAGCGTGACCTTTGTATGGTCAGGTATGGTTTAAACCAGTTTATCGCCTCTTAGAACCCGATAGACGGTGACATTTGACCATTCTAATTATGTATGTTTTGAACATGTTTGCACATGAACTAGTTGTTTACAGTGTGAAGAATCTACAACATGCTCATCTATCAGGGCACAGTTCTTTAACCCCAATACATTTGTGCATTCATTGAATGACCTTTGAAAATGTGAGTACAAAAACTCATACTCTGCAACTTAAGGTCAAATTTTGCACTATGATTGTTTAATTGAGGTTATTGATAATATGCCACTGGAATGAGGCCATTGTGGTCCATAGTGACCTTTGCACACCTGATCCTTAAACCAAACAAAACAACCACTGACCAATCATGAAATCACTAATTGGTTTATGTGCTTGACTGCTAACTGATTGTGACCAAAAGATATTAGAACACAGCTCAGTATTTGTGGTGACTGTCTCTGATAAAAAACATTAATCAACATTAACAATTCTGGTCAGCAGAGAAAGGAATAAATTCGGAAGACATGACTGTGTTGAAGGTCAGAAGTGTATTTGCAACCAGAGTTGTCAACCCCGCGATATGGTAGCCCAATTAGGCGACTTTTGACTCATGGTTCACCATTGTTCACCCGGGTAATGTACGATTTAGGCGTACGTTATTTTGTTAGTGTTTACCCAAAATGCTGAATGAAATAATATTTATTGTAATATGCCTAACTGCTGGGAAGGGTTCCTAGCAAGGTAAAGTGAAAGAAACCCCAATGGCTATTTTGTCCGTTTAAAATAGAGTTCTATGGCCGACTTAAAGTCATAATTATGACGTAATTTTGTTATTTATTGATTAATTTTTAGCAGAATTAATAACATAAAAATGGGCTGTGCCCGTTTCATGAAGAATAACGATCGATCTTACCCTTGATTTAACAGGCCTGTCAAGTTCTTGGAATTGTTTGATATAAAAGGAGGGTATGATTTTTTTGTATTCGTTTAAGTATTTCCTAGCCTCTCTTAGCGACAGGGTTGGCTACAAAAGACACAGAGTATACCTTAGGATAAACTGGCATGAGTGCGCCGACCCCAGGTTTTCAACATTTCAGGATTGTTTCTGGACGGAGGTCGGGTGAGAAACGAAATTACGTTTACATGACTTTGTCGAAATTCGTCGTGTAACAAGAATGAGTGTATAGATGACTAGGGGGGAGCTTACTTATTTGTGTCTTCTATACTATCCATCATATACCCTAGGCCCTGCATAACGAAATTCAACAATATTCAATATCAAAGCAATATCCTCATTACAATAGGCCCCCAAAACAGAACTCCCACCCCACATAATCGCAAATTGACACGAAAGCTTCATTCCATGAACCATTTCTCTCATATTTGATCATCTTCTACTCTTCCCTAAAAAATCATTATAATACCAAATCTAATCACCATGGAATTCACCATATCCCGTCCAGCTCACATTGGGCGCCCATTCCTTTTTTAAAGGAATATTTATTACATAATAGTGTCTTCCTAAATTTGACCAAAAAGTTACACCTTATGATCTCAGTATCTGGCCAAGGTCATTCGACATTTTTAATTTTGGTAAATTTAATTCAATATAAACAGCAGCCGTAGCAATAAATTAAGATGATCGTCAACGGTGTGCTCAAAATTCAGCAAATTTATAAACAATAAACACGCTCATATTGCCACGATTCAGATCTATATATTCACACCATTGCAAAACCCGTTATACACAGCTCTGTACACAGCTGGTCCGAAGGACGTTCCATACACGGTACATTGTAAGCATAGTCCACGATCAATATAAACTCAACAACTTAAAACACTTTAGTTAACACATACACATTTATCCAAATACATTATCGAACTATTTAATTGATCAATTCTATATCACATTTTACTTTTTATTTCTACACGTAACAATAGTTGTTTGAAATATTAGCATTTTTAAATATTGTTTGATGTCTACAGCATCATTTAAACAAAATCAATGTTAAACACCTGTCGCGTGTTGTTGCCAAATAGCACGTACGTATATAAATTATTTTGAGTAATCTTTTTTTTTTTTAACAATCCGTAACAGTTTATCACATTATTGCATTATTTTTGATGTAGGCCTATATAGCATGATTTTTTTTTTAAAGGAGTATTTCGTGATCCTAGCATCCTCTTTTTATGACATTTTTCAGTACCTATCCACGAAAAAAGCATATTCCCAAAATTTCAGTTGATTCCGATATTGCTTTTGCGAGTTATGCATGATTTTGTGTATTACACTGCTCCATAGACAATACGTTGTAATTTCGTTCTGGTGCACCAGAACGAAATTCAAATTTCACGATATCTTTGCTAAACGAATTAATCTGCAAGAAATATTTTGTACATAAACATTATGTAGCCAGAGGTTTCCAGTGATATAAAAATCTCAACTTTTTTGAGAAAAGTGGGGGAGGGGGATGAGGCTGTGGATCACGAAATGCCCTTTTAAAGCAAAACTCTTCAGAAATATGTCAGATTTATAATAGTGGCTAGGTAACCATACAATAAATAATTTTCGCATGCTTTGTATACCGACTTCTTACCAGTTTAATATGATTTAAAAATATAAAGCTTTATATAATTATTTCAGCATAATCATAATTGTTAACTAATTTGTTGTATTAGATATTGCGACGGCAATGATAACTATCAGTCCAGATCTTTTTAGTGCCTTCCTAAATTTAAGAAAAAGGTACAGCTGTTTAAAAAGCACTGAGAACAAGGAATATTTCTTTTTCTTTGAGTTGTCAGGGGGTGGGGGTAAACTGTCAGGCACACCACTGGTTCAATCGTGAGCGCCGTGGCGCGAAGTCATATATTGCGGAGGCCCGCCGTAAAGCTAATTAAATCCAGGGGTGAAGTATCCATGAAGCTGATGAATTTGAGCCTAGGGGCACAGTACCCCAAATGTTAAAACAAATGTGATGCGATCAAGCAAAATCAGTTGGAACTCGGAAATATTGATTTTGAGATATAGCCACACATAGGAAATATTTCCTTTTGTTTCCTGTTGTTTTGGAAACTCTTTAATTGCTCATATCTTTGGAACTCGCTGTTCAATTTCAATGGTGTTTTCTGCAAAATCCAGATTTGTAAATTCCTTTTACTTTCCTATAAGAAACTGAAAATTTATTATTTCCGAGTTCCGACTGATTTTGCTTGATCGCATCACAAATGGCAATGGGATTTGCCTTCCTCATCACGTGAGCTCGGGGCTTCCAAATTTTGGCCTGGCCCAAGGTCCCCCATAACGTAAATCCCTGGTTAAAAGAGCCCGTACTGCTCCTTGTCCATGGGCCCCTGATGCTCTTGCTACGCCCCTGACACGTATAGGCCTATGAATTACTCTGAATGGGACATGGCCTATGTGGGACATGGCCTAAGTAGGACATGGACCTAGTGGGACATGGCCCTTGTGGGACATGACCCTTGTGGGACATGGTCCTTGTGGGACATGGCCCTAATGGGACATGGACCAAGTGGGACATGGCCCTAGTGTGAAAGATATTCAATTTATTTATTCTCTGAAAACAAGCTTTTTCTTCTTCAATTTTTTTACTTAGAAAATGTGGCGATGTATGGTTTCTCATTTGAAAACCTGTTCCTAAATAAATAATACTTAGCACTCAGAATAATATAGTTTAGCACTTTGAACCTTGAATGTCCTTCCCGTCCCAAAATTATATTTTTGTAACTTAGATGTATTCGAGTCTGTATCTTTCCATTTAACCATGTCTCTATCTCCTTCCAAAAAGAGTTTATTTGATGGCATTCCCAGAACATGTGATCAATTGTTTCTTTATTTTGACATAAATGACACTTTTCGTTCTCTTTCAGATTAATAAGCTTTAAATAACTATTGCTTGGAATAATTCGATGAAGGATTTTATATTGAAAAAATCTCATTTTTTCTTCAGTGGTAATTTGAAAAGGTAATGTCCAAATGTATTCCCAATTTAGATTACCCACATGATCAAACAAACGATCATAATAATTCTGATTTACTGGTTTTGTTGATTGTGACATGTTTTAAAAATTGTTTAGAGACATCACGAGTTGTTAACTTCTTTACTTTTAACGAAATGGGTTTTTTTTCAATACTTTTAAGTTTTCCAATATCTGTTTCAGAAAGTTTCTTTATTTCTAATTTCCATTCCCTTGGTAAACTATTTATAACGCCGTAATATGTTACAAAATCAATACATCGCCCATATTTTTCACAAAGCTTTTCGTATGAATAATATGAACCTTTATCATCTAATATATCTTTAAGGGTAGACGAGGTATTGTTGGTCGAAGCAACCTAAAAATCGATTTTCATTATCTAGATCAATATATTATTAAAATTAACACCTTGATGTTTTGCAAAAGTTCATTCTACAAATCGTATACTTTGCAAACTTGCTTAATTTATTGTTCTTATGAGTTATGTACGTTTTACAAAAGTGTTGTTGTTTCAGCCCTCTTTACAACGTAACTCAAGAACCGCAGCACTTAGAAAAGTATATCTGTGATATTTTAATTCTTCTACACGCTCGCTATGAATTGAGCAATGCAGTTTTTGCCAAAGCTCACTACTATTCGTAAGATGCTGTGAACTACCAAATCACAACAGTTTAAAATAATTAATAACCTTAATCTTTGTCATCCTTAGTCTTGTTCGAGCTCTATTAAGAGACTTGTTTACATCTTTTGAAAACAACTTGTTATAACTTAGTGGCATATGCAATACATCTTCCAAATCGATTGTTTCTTTACACAGCCGTGACGTTAGTCACGGCTGTGTCTTTTTTCTTACAGGTTCTTTACACAGCCGTGACGTTAGTCACGGCTGTGTCTTTTTTCTTACAGGTTCTTTCTTAGTCCAGCCGAGCAACGGCTGGACTCTTGCATCCCAGCGGTTTCTGCTTCTTCTTTAGTCCAGCCGAGCGGCGGCTGGACTTCTGTTTTTCAGCGGTTTCTTCTTCTTCTTTCTTTCTTTAGTCCAGCCGAGCAACGGCTGGACTCTTGCATCCCAGCGGTTTCTGCTTCTTCTTTCTTTCTTTCTTTCTTTCTTTCTTTCTGTCAACATTTGACATAATTGGCTCTAGCTCCCTAATTATTTGACCGATTCTAATCAAACTTGGGCAAAGGCTCCACTACCCCAGCCTTTACATTTGACATGACCCATTTGGGGTCAAATGTCACGCATGAGTAATTTGGGCTAAAAACGCGATTTTTACCAAAAACGCTTCTTCTTTTACAGATTACATGATAGTGCAATGAGACTTGGTCGTCGGCATGGCCTATAGATGGGGTCTATAGGGTAAACACAGATTTGGGGTCAGAGATCATTAAGGGGATTTTTTCTGCACATAACCAAATACTTTCAAAATGCTTCCTTTCCTACAGTTTACATAGTACAGAGATGAGATTAACACATATGCACTGACATTAGCTGGTGTCTATAGGGTAAACACGGATTTTGAGTTCAAGGTCATTAAGGGGTAAAATATGGTGGATTACTGAAAATCACCTTAAAGTTCACTTTTTCCTGCATATTAAGTGCTGTGATCATCAGAATAATGCCAAAATGACTATAGCATTGGGAGCATATAGGGTTATAATCAGATTTGGCTTGAACATGGGGAGGGGTCTGTTTTGGGGTCAAAAGGGGTAAAATTTTGAAATTTGCCCAATTCAAACGAAAATTAGTATATGTAATCACGGTATGATTCAAAATATGATGGAGGTCATTTCAAGGTCACCAGAGGTCAACCAAAGGTCAAAATGGGTCAAATTCCAAAATTCGTCCAATTTAAGTCTAAATTAGAATATGTAATATTGATATGATTTCAAACAAAATGGAGGTCATTTCAAGGTCATCAGAGGTCAACAAAGGTCAAATTATTTTATTAGCTAAATTGTTATCAAACATAATGCCAACATTTTTTACGAAAAGGCAATTGTGTTCCAAATCTTTTCAAGGTCATAAGAGGTCACTTCAAGGTCACGGCTGGACTTCGCAGCCTTCTGAGGATGCAATATATCTAGTTCTTTCTTTCTTTCTTTCTGTCAACATTTGACATAATTGGCTCTAGCTCCCTAATTATTTGACCGATTCTAACCAAACTTGGGCAAAGGCTCCACTACCCCAGCCTTTACATTTGACATGACCCATTTGGGGTCAAATGTCACGCATGAGTAATTTTGGCTAAAAATGCGAATTTTACCAAACATGCTTCTTCTTTTACAGATTACATGGTAGCGCAATGAAACTTGGTCATCGGCATCGACTATAGTTGGAGTCTATGGGGTAAACACAGATTTGGGGTCAAAGGTCATTAAGGGATTTTTCGGCACATAACCAAATACTTTCAAAATGCTTCCTTTCCTACAGATTACATAGTACAGAGATGAGATTGACACATATGCACTGACATTAGCTGGTGTCTATAGGGTAAACACGGATTTTGAGTTCAAGGTCATGAAGGGGTAAAATAGGGTTGATTACTGAAAATCACCTTAAAGTTCACTTTTTGCTGCATATTAAGTGCTGTGATCATCAGAATAATGCCAAAATGACTATAGCATTGGGTGCATATAGGGTTATAATCAGATTTGGCTTGGACATGGGGAGGGGTCTCTTTTGAGGTCAAAAGGGTAAAATTTTGAAATTTGCCCAATTCAATTGAAAATTAGTATATGTAATCACGGTAGGATTCAAAATATGATGGAGGTCATTTCAAGGTCACCAGAGGTCAACCAAAGGTCAAAAGGGGGTAAAATTGAACATTTTATCCAATTTAAATGATTTTAAAATGAAAATTGCAATTTCGCAAACCAAACACTTTCTAACGGTGAATGTAAAACAATTTGCCTAACTTAACAGCCAATATAACAGAGTTAGGCACTAATGCAGGCTACTCTACACACCGTTAAAAATCATAAGATGTATAGTTAGGCAAAAATTTGAGAGCATACCGCACTAAACTACAGAGTAGATCACAAGTTATTGATACAGTTACATAATCATCTTATACACAGCTATTCACAGAAGATAATCTATGAATGTAGATTGTCCCGCTTTGGTACACAGATAATAGTCCTTTCTATTCAGAGGTTCTATTTACTCTTGGTCAGTCATGCATGTTAATAATACTAAAGAAATTGACTTGAGGCGTTTCATTTAATTCCCATATAGAGTGCTTGCACGGAAGGTCATTAGTTCAAATCATCCTACAGACACGCTCCAACAGATATGCAAATGCATGGAGTACAAAATATTTACTTTGATCAAAACCAGTTAAACAGGTGATTGGTATTGTACTGCGTGCATTTGTATGTCTTCTGGAGCGTGTCTGGAGGATGATTTGAACTAATGACCTTCCGTGCCAAACCCTATGGCACTGATCGATTACCATCACTTTAATAATTTTCTAAAGTCGGACGCCATATCACATTTTTTTTATTGCAACACATTGCTATATGCTATGAGCTCTCGTATAAGGTATGTACATTTTTGCTGTGTTCTTTTTTATACCGTCTTTCAAGGAAAACAACAAGACGATTACGCCTTATATTAATGTTAGAGATATGTACGTTATAAAAATCACAATAATAAACTTCATATGACTAAAATTAGCGTATATGGGATCAAAGGCACCATTTTCAAACACTGTCAGATAACTGTGAAGTCACTTAAAGGTCACGGCTGGACTTCGCAGCCTTACAGGGATGCAATATATCTAGTTCTTTCTTTCTTTCTTTACACAGCCGTGACGTTAGTCACGGCTGTGTCTTTTTTCTTACAGGTTCTTTCTTCTTTCTTTGCACAGCCGCCATCGGCGCTGTGCATTGTTTTTACCGCGTTCTTACCTAGCCGGGACACCGGCTAGGTCTTGTGATGCTATCGGATCTTTCTTCTTTCTTCTTCTGCTTCTTTCTTCTGGCAACAAATTTCAAAATGCTTCTTCTCTTACATGTTACATCCTACAATGACGTCACTTGCACATATGCATCGGCTATATCCAGTGTCTATAGGATATTCACAAATTTGGGGTCAAAGGTCATTAAGGGTCATTTCCGGTATAAAACCAAATATCTTCAAAATGCTTCTTCTCCTACATGTTACATCATATAATGACGTCACTTGCACATATGCATCGGCTATATCCAGTGCCTATAAATTATTCACAGAATTTGGGTCAAAGGTCATTAAGGGGTCATTTCCGGTCTGAAAGCTAAAAATATTCAAAAATCACTGTCTTTACAAATTACATAGCAGAGTGTTGTCATAAGCACACATGCATTGCTACCAACCAGGGTCTTTGGGGTGTCTACAGTTTTGGGGTCAAAGGTCATTAAGGGTCTCTACCGGGCAAAAACCAAAAATCATCAAATATGTTAATTTTTTTATATCTCAAAACGTAACCAGACCAGAGTGATATAAATTTCCTATATGTATTAGTGATACCCGATGTATCAAAGGTCATTTAGACGTCATTTCCGGTTTTAAGCTAAATAACTTCAAGAATTTTTATCTCCATAACTAAGCATAGTAGATTTTTAAATTTAAACTGTAACAATGCATTTTCTCGGTGTATACGAGGTTTTTTTTATATTGGGGTCAAAGGTCATTAAGGAGGTCAAAACGTCAAATTTGCAACTGAATGTTTAAAGTTAGGGAAAAGTAGCTGTATCTCAGCCTATGGAAGACGGATAAAGCCCCTACATGCTACAGTGATGCACCATTAATGGTGTGAGATGTCCATAATAGCCGGTCAAAGGTCAAACTTTAAGTTAAGACTGGCATTTCCGGCCCCAGCTAGGTCCAGATCTGTAACCAGATCTAGTTCTTCTTTCTTTCTTCTGTCAACATCATAATCAGCCATCGTAGCCACATGCTTTCAGGCATGATGACCATACTTGGTCAGTAGAACCGTTTGGTGGTGCCACAGATGTCACATGATCAACTTCCGGTCAAATGTCATCCACTTCCGGTCAATGGCCAAAACTTGGATTTTCACTAAAAATGCTACTTCTCCCACATATAACATAGCATCATGACGTCACTTGCACACATTTATCACCTATAGCCAGTGTCCAAAAGTTATACCACAGAATTGGGATCAAAGGTCATTAAGGGGTCACTTCCGGTCAAAAACCCAAAAATTTGTAAAAATATTCAAAAAATCACTGTCTTTACAAATTACATAGCAGAGAGTCGCCATTAGCACACATGCATTGCTACTATCCAGGGTCTTTAGGATGCCTACAGTTTTGGGGTCAAACGTCATTAAGGGGTTACTTCCGGTCAAAAACCAAAATTATCAAAAATTTAAAAAAAATTTTTATCTCAAAATGTAAACAGACCAGAGCAATTATAACCATCATACATGAATTGGTATTACCTGATGTATGCACGGTATTTTTTATTTTGGGGTCAAAGGTCATTAAGGGTTCACTTCCTGTTTTTAGTTAAATAATTTTGAGAATTTTATCTCAACAACTAAACATAGTAGAATTTTTAATTAAAATCAGAACAATGCATTTTGTCGTTGTACATAAGGTTTTTTTTTTTTCATTGAGGTCAAAGGTCATTAAAAGGGTCAAAAGGTCAATCATAAATTTAAAAAAAATCAAAATCCATTTATAAATTCCGATTAAGCTGGAATTCACCAGGAATATTCCTTATGACATCCTGAGCAGTATGTAATATTTTGCGGGGTCAAAGGTTATAAAGGGATCACTTCCGGTTATCAACAAAACCGCCTGGTGGCTGTGCTCGCGGTCGCAGGTGACCGCAACCGATCGTATATCTTGTTCTTCTTTCTTTCTTCTTTCTGCCGACCACTTCATTTGCTCTAGCACTTACATGCTTGTACCGATTTTGACCTAACTTGGTCACAACCATCATTGACCATGCCCCTACATGTCATATGAAACTCGTGGGGTCAAAGGTCAAACAGGGGTCATAGGGGTCAAAAACGTGATTTCAACTCAAAATGCTTCTTCTCTCACAGATTACGTAGGAGAGTGACACCACTTGCACACATGCATTGTTATTAGCCAGTGTCTATGGGGTCCTCACAGATTTGGGGTCAAAGGTCATTAAGGGGTCACTTCCGGTATAAAACGAAAAACCTTCAAAATTTTTTATTTGCTAAGAAAAACAGGACAGTAACGGTATGTTCACAAATAAATTGTAGTTACTCTGTACATTTGTGGTATTTTTTTCATTTAGGGTCAAAGGTCATTAAGGGGCTACTTCCGGTATAAAACGAAATTCCTTTAAAATGCTTCTTCTTCCACAAATTACGTATGACAGTGACGCCACTTGCACACATGCATTGTTATTACCCAGTGTCTATGGGGTCCTCACAAATTTGGAATCAAAGGTCATTAAGGGGTCACTTCCGGTATAAAACGAAAAACCTTCAAAAATTTACGTAAATTGTGTTTACCTATTGTACATGTGGTATTTTTTCATTTGTTGTCAAAGGTCATTAAGGGGTCACTTCCGGTCTGAGTCGAAAACTTTCAAAATGCCCCTTTCTGCCACAAATAACATAGCAAAGTGGTGCCACTTGCACCCATACATTGACATTAGCCAATGTCTATGGGCGTTTTATATATTTTGAGGTCAAAGGTCATTAAGGCGTCAAAACACGGCTGTGTTCGTGGTCTTAGACCACAGCTAAGTCTAGTTACACAGCCGTGACGTTCGTCACGGCTGTGTCTTTTTTCTTACAGGTTCTTCTTTACAAGACGGCAGACCTGCCGTCTTGTTCTGTTTCTTACTGGTTCTTTCTTTCTTTCTTTCTTTCTTCTGGCAACACCAGTGACGTTTCGCCCTAGCTCTGTTATGCTTTGACCGAATTTGACCATACTTGGTCACAAACGCCACTGACCATGTCTCCACATGTGACATGATATTGAACTCCATTTGACCTTTGACCTGCTCACAATGGCAAAAATGTGATTTTTACTCTAAAATGCAACTTCTTCCACAAATAACATGTGATGGTGACATGCTTTTGTCATGTGACTTGACTTTGGTCGGTGTCTATAGATTGTTCACAGATAAGGGGTCAAAGGTCATTAAGGGGGTCATTTCCGGTATGAAAGCTAAAAATATTCAAAAAATCACTGTTTTTACAAATTACATAGCAGAGTGTTGTCATTAGCACACCTGCATTACTACCAACCAGGGTCTTTGGGGTGTCTACAGATTTGGGGTCAAAGGTTATTAAGGGGTCGCTTCCGGTCAAAAACCAAAAATCATCAAATATGTTAATTTTTTTAAATCTCAAAACGTAACCAGACCAGAGTGACATTAACTTCATATATGCATTAGTGTTACCCGATGTATGCACCGTATTTTTATTTTTTTTGGTCAAAGGTCATTTAGACGTCATTTCTGGTTTTAAGCTAAATAACTTTAAGAATTTTTATCTCCATAACTAAGCATAGTAGATTTTTTTCATTTAAACTGTAACAATGCATTTTTTCATTGTATATGAGGGTTTTTTTATATTGGGGTCAAAGGTCATTAAGGAGGTCAAAACGTCAAATTTGCAAAAAAAGTTTAAAATTACAGAAATAGCTGTATCTCAGCCTATGGAAGACGGATAAAGCCCCTACATGCTACAGTGATGCACCATTAATGGTGTGAGATGTCCATAATAGCCTCGACCCAAAAAGTCAAAAGTTTCAGGTCAAAGTTAAAAAAGTTGAAAATCGATATTCACGTTCCGATTGAGCTGGAAATCACCAGAAATGTTCCTTATGGCATCCTAAGCATAATGCAAGTGCAGTTAATCACATCCGTGATGCAGGGGTCAAGTTATATGGGTCAAAGGTCAAAAATTTTAATCGACAGACATGCTTAGATGAAGCTGAAAATTAATATAAAATGTTCCTTGTGACACTCTGAACACAAGAAAAATACATTTAATGACATTTGTGATCCAGAGTAGGGGTCAAAGGTCATCTAAGGTCATTTCTGACACACGGTAAAATGTTTAAAATTGCGGATGACATGCTACAGTGATGCACCATTGATGGGTGGGGGATGTCTATAATAACCTCGACCCAAAAGGACAAAGTTTAGGGTCAAAGTTCATTCAGCCATCTGACCTTCATGCCGTCTTGTGTTTGTTGTCTGCGGACAACTAGTTCTTTACCTAGCCGGGACACCGGCTAGGTCTTGTGATGCTATCGGATCTTTCTTCTTTCTGGCAACACGTGCGTGACTTGCCACGTTTCGCCCTAGCTCTGTTATGCTTTGACAGTTTTTGACCATACTTGGTCACAAACACCACTGACCATGTCCCCACATGTGACATGACATTGAACTCCATTTGACCTTTGACCTGCTCACAATGGCAAAATGTGATTTTACTCTAAAATGCTTCTTCTTCCACAAATAACATGTGATGGTGACATGCTTAGGTCATGTGACTTGACTTTGGTCGGTGTCTATAATTTATTCACAGAATTTGGGTCAAAGTTCATTAAGGGGGTCATTTCCGGTCTGAGAGCTAAAAATATTCAAAAAATCACTGTTTTTACAAATTACATAGCAGAGTGCTGTCATTAGCACACATGCATTGCTACTAACCAGGGTCTTTGGGGTGTCTACAGTTTTGGGGTCAAAGGTCATTAAGGGGTCGCTTCCGGTAAAAACCAAAAATCATCAAATATGTTCATTTTTTTAAATCTCAAAACGTAACCAGACCAGAGTGACATAAACTTCATATATGCATTAGAGTTACCCGATGTATGCACAGTATTTTTATTTTTTTGGTCAAAGGTCATTTAGACGTCATTTCCGGTTTTAAGCTAAATAACTTCAAGAATTTTTATCTCCATAACTAAACATAGTAGAATTTTTTAATTTAAACTGTAACAATGCATTTTCTCGGTGTAAATGAGGTTTTTTTTATATTGGGGTTAAAGGTCATTAAGGAGGTCAAAACGTCAAATTTGCAAAAAAAATGTTTAAAATTACGGAAAAGTAGCTGTACCTCAGCATATGGAAGACGGATAAAGCCCCTACATGCTACAGTGATGCACCATTACTGGTGTGAGATGTCCATAATAGCCGGTCAAAGGTCAAACTTTAAGTTAAGACTGGCATTTCCGGCCCCAGCTAGGTCCAGATCTGTAACCAGATCTAGTTACCTAGCCGGGACACCGGCTAGGTCTTGTGATGCTATCGGATCTTTCTTCTTTCTTCTTTCTTCTGGCAACAAATTTCAAAATGCTTCTTCTCCTACATGTTACATCCTACAATGACGTCACTTGCACATATGCATCGGCTATATCCAGTGTCTATAGGATATTCACAAATTTGGGGTCAAAGGTCATTAAGGGGTCATTTCCGGTATAAAACCAAATATCTTCAAAGTGCTTCTTCTCCTACATGTTACATCCTACAATGACGTCACTTGCACATATGCATCAGCTATATCCAGTGCCTATAAATTATTCACAGAATTTGGGTCAAAGGTCATTAAGGGGTCATTTCCGGTCTGAAAGCTAAAAATATTCAAAAATCACTGTTTTTACAAATTACATAGCAGAGTGTTGTCATTAGCACACATGCATTGCTACCAACCAGGGTCTTTGGTGTGTCTACAGTTTTGGGGTCAAAAGGTCATTAAGGGGTCGCTTCCGGTCAAAAACCAAAAATCATCAAATATGTTCATTTTTTTTTTATCTCAAAACGTAACCAGACCAGAGTTGCATAAACTTCATATATGCATTAGTGTTACCCGATGTGAGCATGGTATTTTTTATTTTTTGGTCAAAGGTCATTTAGACGTCATTTCCGGTTTAAAGCTAAATAACTTCAAGAATTTTTATCTCCAAAACTAAGCATAGCAGATTTTTTTTTTTTTTTCTGTAACAATGCATTTTCGTGGTGTATATTAGGTTTTTTTTTGTATTGGGGTCAAAGGTCATTAAGGAGGTCAAAACGTCAAATTTGCAAAAAAATGTTTAAAATTACGGAAAGTAGCTATATCTCAGCCTATGGAAGACGGATAAAGCCCCTACATGCTACAGTGATGCACCATTAATGGTATGAGATGTCCATAAACTTGAAGACTGGCATTTCCGGCTCCGGCTAGGTCCAGATCTGTAACCAGATCTAGTTCTTTCTTTCTTTCTGCCGACCATTACATTTGCTCTAGCACTCACATGCTTTCACCGATTTAGACCTAACTTGGTCACAACCATCATTGACCATGCCCCTACATGTCACATGAAACTCATGGGGTCAAAGGTCACGTAGGGGTCATAGGGGTCAAAAACGTGATTTCAACTAAAAATGCTTCTTCTCCTACAGATTACGTATGACGGTGACCCCACTTGCACACATACATTGATATTACCCAGTGTCTATGGGGTCCTCATAGATTTGGGGTCAAAGGTCATTAAGGGGTCACTTCCGGTATAAAACGAAAAACCTTCAAAAATGTTATTTGCCAAGAAAAACATAGGACAGTAACGGTATGTTCACACATAAATTGTAGTTACCCTGTGTATATGTGGTATTTTTTTATTTAGGGTCAAAGGTCATTAAAGGGCCACTTCCGGTATAAAACGAAATACCTTTAAAATGCTTCTTCTCCCACACATTACGTAGGAGAGTGACACCACTTGCACACATGCATTGTTATTACCCAATGTCTATGGGGTCCTCACAGATTTTGGGTCAAAGGTCATTAAGGGGTCACTTCCGGTATAAAACGAAAAACCTTCAAAATTTTTTATTTGCTAAGAAAAACATAGGACAGTAACGGTATGTTCACACATGAATTGTGGTTACCCAATTCATATGTGGTATTTTTTTTATATGGGGTCAAATGTCATTAAGGGGTCACTTCCGGTCTGAGACGAAAAACCTTCAAAATGTCCCTTCTGCCACAAGTAACATAGCAAAGTGGTGACACGTGCACCCATGCATTGACATTAGCCAATGTCTATGGGCGTTTTCATATATTTTGGGGTCAAAGGTCATTAGGGGTCACAACACGGCTGTGTTCGTGGGTTAGACCACAGCTTAGTCTAGTTCTTCTTCTTTCTGCCGACCACTACATTTGCTCTAGCACTTACATGCTTACACCGATTTTAACCTAACTTGGTCACAACAATCATTGACCATGCCCCTACATGTCATATGAAACTCGTGGGGTCAAAGGTCACGCAGGGGTCATAGGGATCAAAAACGTGTTTTCAACTCAAAATGCTTCTTCTCTCACAGATTACGTAGGACAGTGACACCACTTGCACACATGCATTGTTATTATCTTGTGTCTATGGGGTCCTCACAGATTTGGGGTCAAAGGTCATTAAGGGGTCACTTCCGGTATAAAACGAAAAAACTTCAATTTTTTTTATTTGCTAAGAAAAACAGGACAGTAACGGTATGTTCACACATACATTGTAGTTACCCTGTGTATATGTGGTATTTTTTATTTAGGGTCAAAGGTCATTAAGGGGCCACTTCCGGTATGAAACGAAATACCTTTAAAATGCTTCTTCTCCCACAAATTACGTAGGGCAGTGACAACACTTGCACACATGCATTGTTATTACCCAGTGTCTATGGGGTCCTCACAGATTTGGGGTCAAAGGTTATTAAGGGTCACTTCCGGTATAAAACGAAAAACCTTCAAAAATTTTATTTGCTAAGAAAAACATAGGAGAGTAACGAGTATGTTCACACATGAATTGTGGTTACCCAATTCATATGTGATATTTTTATTTGGGGTCAAAGGTCATTAAGGGGTCACTTCCGGTCTGAGACGAAAAATGCCCCTTCTGTCACAAATAACATAGCAAAGTGGTGCCACGTGCACCCATATATTGACATTAGCAAATGTCTATGGGCGTTTTTATATATTTTGGGGTCAAAGGTCATTATGGGGTCACAACACGGCTGTGTTCGTGGTCTTAGACCACAGCTAAGTCTAGTTCTTCTTTCTTCTTCTGCCGACCATTACATTTGCTCTAGCACTCACATGCGTACACCGATTTTGACCTAACTTGGTCACAACCATCATTGCACATGCCCCTACATGTCACATGAAACTCGTGGGGTCAAAGGTCACGTAGGGGTCATAAGGGTCAAAAACGTGATTTTAACTCAAAATGCTTCTTCTCCTACAGATTACGTAGGACAGTGACGCCACTCGCACACATACATTGTTATTACCCAGTGTCTATGGGGTCCTCACAGATTTGGGGTCAAAGGTCATTAAGGGGTCACTTCCGGTATAAAACGAAAAACCTTCAAAAAATTTTATTTGCTAAGAAAAACAGGACAGTAACGGTATGTTCACACATAAATTGTGGTTACCCTGTGTATATGTGGTATTTTTTTATTTAGGGTCAAAGGACATTAAGGGGTCACTTCCGGTATAAAACGAAAAACCGTCAAAAATTTTTATTTGCTAAGAAAAACATAGGACAGTAACGGTATGTTCACACATGAATTGTGGGTACCCAATTCATACGTGGTATTTTTACACAGCCGTGACGTTAGTCACGGCTGTGTCTTTTTTCTTTACAGGTTCTTTCTTAGTCTAGCCGAGCGGCGGCTAGACTCCTGTTTCTGGGCGATTTCTTTCTTCTTAGTCTAGCCGAGCGGCGGCTAGCCTCCTGTTTCCACAGTAGTTTCTTCTTCTTCTTCTTCTTCTTCTTCTTCTTCTTCTTCTTCTTCTTCTTAGTCTAGCCGAGCGGCGGCTAGACTCCTGTTTCAGTAGTTTCTTTTTCTTCTTCTTAGTCTAGCCGAGCGGCGGCTAGACTCCTGTTTCTGGGCGATTTCTTTCTTCTTCTTCTTCTTCTTCTTCTTCTTCTGTCAACATTTAACATAATTTGCTCTAGCTCCTTTATTATTTGACCGATTATGACCAAACTTGGGCACAAGCTCCACTACCCCAGCCTTTACATTTGACATGACCCATTTGAGGTCAAACGTCATGCATGAGTAATTTTGGGTAAAAATGTGATTTTTACCAAAAATGCTTCTTCTCCTACAGATTACATGGTACAGTAATGAGATTTATACATTGACCTTGGCTATAGCCGGGGCCTATGGGGTCCTCACAGATTTGGGGTCAAAGGTCATTAAGGGGTATTTCCGGCACATAACCAAATACCTTCAAAATGCTTCTTTTCCTACAGATTCTATGGTACAGAGATGCGACTGACACATATGCATTGACATTAGTTGGTGTCTATGGGGTCCTCACAGATTTTGAGTTCAAGGTCAAACAGGGGACAAAAATGGTTGATTACTGAAAATCACTTTAAAATTCAATATTTTCTGCATATTACGTGCTGTGATCATCAAAATAATGCCAAAAGGGCTCTAGCATTATGTTCATATACGATTGTAATCAGATTTGGCTTAAACATGGAGGAGGGTCTGTTTTGGGGTCAAAAGGGGTAAAATTCTAAAGTTTGTCCAATTTAAATGAAAATTAGTATATGTGATCTTGATATGATTCAAAATATATTGGAGGTCATTTCAAGGTCACCAGAGGTCAACGAAAGGTCAAAAGGGGTCAAATTCTAATATTTGTCCAATTTAGATGAAAATTAGTATATGTTATGTGGATATGATGCAAAATGTGGTGAAGGTCATTTCAAGGTCATCAGATGTCATTTCAAGGTCACGGCTAGACTTCGCAGCCTTACTAAGGATGCAATATATCTAGTTCTTCTTCTTCTTAGTCTAGCCGAGCGGCGGCTAGACTCCTGTTTCTGGGCGATTTCTTTCTTCTTCTTCTTCTTCTTAGTCTAGCCGAGCGGCGGCTAGACTCTTGAATCCCAGTAGTTTCTTTCTTCTTCTTCTTCTTCTTGCACAGCCGCCATCGGCGCTGCATTGTTTTTACCGCGTTCTTCTTTCTGTCAACATTTTGCAGACCCCCCTCTTGAAATTTACAAATTGCTCTAGCTCCGACATACTTTCATGGATTTCAACCAAACTTAGACACACTCATCACTGGCACTTGCTACAAATGTCACATGATCAATTTCCGGTCAAAGATCATCCACTTCCGGTCAATGATCAAAAACGTGATTTTTACTAAAAATGCTTCTTCTTCCACATATTACATAGCATCGTGACGTCACTTGCACACATACATCACCTATAGCCAGTGTCTAAAAGTCCTTCACAGAATTGGGATCAAAGGTCATTAAGGGTCACTTCCGGTAAAAGTCTGAAAAATTTGTAAAAAATATTCAAAAATCACTGTCTTTACATATTACATAGCAGAGAGTCGCCATTAGCACACATGCATCGCTACTAGCTAGGGTCTTTAGGATGCCTACAGTTTTGGGGTCAAAGGTCATTAAGGGGTTACTTCCGGTCAAAAATCAAAATTATCAAAAAAGTTTTAAAATTTTTTATCTCAAAATGTAAACAGACCAGAGTAATATAATCATCATACATGAATTAGTGTTACCTGGTGTATGCATGGTATTTTTATTTTGGGGGTCAAAGGTCATTAAGGGGTCACTTCCTGTTTTTAGCTAAATAACTTTAAGAATTTTTATCTCGACAACTAAACAAAGTAGAATTTTTTAATTAAAATTGGAACAATGCATTTTGTCGGTGTACATAAGGTTTTTTTTTCATTGAGGTCAAACGTCATTAAGGGGTCAAAAGGTCAATCATAAATTTAAAAAAATCAAAATCCATTTATAAATTCCGATTAAGCTGGAATTCACCAGGAATATTCCTTATGACATCCTGAGCAGTATGTAATATTTTGCGGGGTCAAAGGTTATTAAGGGATCACTTCCGGTTATCAACAAAACCGCCTGGTGGCTGTGCTCGCGGTCGCAGGTGACCGCAACCAATCAGATCTCGTTCTTCTTCTTTCTGTCAACATTTGATATAATTTGCTATAGCTCCTTCATTATTTGACCGATTATGACCAAACTTGCGCACAAGCTCAACTACCCCAGCCTTTACATATGACATGACCCATTTGGGGTCAAACGTCACGCATGAGTAATTTTGGCTAAAAATGTGATTTTTACCAAAAATGCTTCTTCTCCTACAGAATACATGGTAGAGTATCGAGATTTGGACATTTACCTTGGCTATAGCCGGGGCCTATGGGGTCCTCACAGATTTGGGGTCAAAGGTCATTAAGGGGGTATTTCCGGCACATAACCAAATACCTTCAAAATGCTTCTTTTCCTACATATTCTATGGTACATAGATGCGACTGACACATATGCATTGACATTAGTTGGTGTCTATGGGGTCCTCACAGATTTTGAGTTCAAGGTCAAACAGGGGACAAAAATGGTTGATTACTGAAAATCACTTTAAAATTCAATATGTTCTGCATATTACGTGCTGTGATCATCAGAATAATGCCAAAAGGGCTCTAGCATTATGTTCATATACGATTGTAATCAGATTTGGCTTAAACATGGAGGAGGGTCTGTTTTGGGGTCAAAAGGGTAAAATTCTAAAGTTTGTCCAATTTAAATGAAAATTAGTATATGTGATCTTGATATGATTCAAAATATATTGGAGGTCATTTCAAGGTCACCAGAGGTCAACGAAAGGTCAAAAGGGTCAAATTCTAATATTTGTCCAATTTAGATGAAAATTAGTATATGTGATCTTGATATGATTCAAAATATATTGGAGGTCATTTCAAGGTCACCAGAGGTCAACTAAAGGTCAAAGGGGTCAAATTACAAAGTTTATTCAATTTGAATGAAAATTAGTATAATTATGTTATGTGGATATGATGCAAAATGTGGTGAAGGTCATTTCAAGGTCATCAGATGTCATTTCAAGGTCACGGCTAGACTTCGCAGCCTTACTAAGGATGCAATATATCTAGTTCTTCTTCTTCTTCTTCTTCTTCTTCTGTCAACATTTAACATAATTTACTCTAGCTCCTTTATTATTTGACCGATTATGACCAAACTTGGGCACAAGCTCCACTACCCCAGCCTTTACATTTGACATGACCCATTTGGGGTCAAACGTCATGCATGAGTAATTTTGGGTAAAAATGTGATTTTTACCAAAAATGCTTCTTCTCCTACAGATTACATGGTAGAGTATCGAGATTTGGACATTTACCTTGGCTATAGCCGGGGCCTATGGGGTCCTCACAGATTTGGGGTCAAAGGTCATTAAGGGGGTATTTCCGGCACATAACCAAATACCTTCAAAATGCTTCTTTTCCTACATATTCTATGGTACAGAGATGCGACTGACACATATGCATTGACATTAGTTGGTGTCTACGGGGTCCTCACATATTTTGAGTTCAAGGTCAAACAGGGGACAAAAATGGTTGATTACTGAAAATCACTTTAAAATTCAATATTTTCTGCATATTACGTGCTGTGATCATCAGAATAATGCCAAAAGGGCTCTAGCATTATGTTCATGTACGATTGTAATCAGATTTGGCTTAAACATGGAGGAGGGGTCTGTTTTGGGGTCAAAAGGGTAAAATTCTAAAGTTTGTCCAATTTAAATGAAAATTAGTATATGTGATCTTGATATGATTCAAAATATATTGGAGGTCATTTCAAGGTCACCAGGGGTCAACGAAAGGTCAAAAGGGGTCAAATTCTAATATTTGTCCAATTTAGATGAAAATTAGTATATGTGATCTTGATATGATTCAAAATATATTGGAGGTCATTTCAAGGTCACCAGAGGTCAACTAAAGGTCAAAGGGGTCAAATTACAAAGTTTATTCAATTTGAATGAAAATTAGTATATGTTATGTGGATATGATGCAAAATGTGGTGAAGGTCATTTCAAGGTCATCAGATGTCATTTCAAGGTCACGGCTAGACTTCGCAGCCTTACTAAGGATGCAATATATCTAGTTACACAGCCGTGACGTTAGTCACGGCTGTGTCTTTTTTCTTACAGGTTCTTTCTTCTTTCTTTCTTTCTTCTTTCTTCTTCTGCCGACCACTACATTTGCTCTAGCACTTACATGCTTGTACCGATTTTGACCTAACTTGGTCACAACCATCATTGACCATGCCCTTACCTGTCATATGAAACTCGTGGGGTCAAAGGTCAAGCAGGGGTCATAGGGGTCAAAAACGTGATTTCAACTCAAAATGCTTCTTCTCTCACAGATTACGTAGGAGAGTGACACCACTTGCACACATGCATTGTTATTATCCAGTGTCTATGGGGTCCTCACAGATTTGGGGTCAAAGGTCATTAAGGGGTCACTTCCGGTATAAAACGAAAAACCTTCAAAATTTTTTATTTGCTAAGAAAAACATAGGACAGTAACGGTATGTTTACAAATAAATTGTAGTTACTCTGTGCATATGTGGTATTTTTTTTATTTAGGGTCAAAGTTCATTAAGGGATACTTCCGGTATAAAACGAAATTCCTTTAAAATGCTTCTTCTCCCACAAATTACGTATGACAGTGACGCCACTTGCACACATGCATTGTTATTACCCAGTGTCTATGGGGTCCTCACAAATTTGGAATCAAAGGTCATTAAGGGGTCACTTCCGGTATAAAACGAAAAACCTTCAAAAAATTGTATTTGCTAAGAAAAACATTGGAGGCTGATGGTATATTCACACGTGAATTTTGTTTACCTATTGTACATGTGGTATTTTTTCATTTGGGGTCAAAGGTCATTAAGGGGTCACTTCCGGTCTGAGACGAAAAACCTTCACATTGCCCCTTTCTGCCACAAATAACATAGCAAAGTAGTGCCACTTGCACCCATACATTGACATTAGCTAATGTCTATGGGCGTTTTATATATTTTGAGGTCAAAGGTCATTAAGGCGTCAAAACACGGCTGTGTTCGTGGTCTTAGACCACAGCTAAGTCTAGTTCTTCTTCTTTCTGTCAACATTTGATATAATTTGCTCTAGCTCCTTCATTATTTGACCGATTATGACCAAACTTGCGCACAAGCTCTACTACCCCAGCCTTTACATTTGACATGACCCATTTGGGGTCAAGCGTCACGCATGAGTAATTTTGGCTAAAAATGTGATTTTTACCAAAAATGCTTCTTCTCCTACAGATTACATGGTACAGTATTGAGATTTACACATTTACCTTGGCTATAGCCGGGGCCTATGGGGTCCTCACAGATTTGGGGTCAAAGGTCATTAAGGGGGTATTTCCGGTACATAACCAAATACCTTCAAAATGCTTCTTTTGCTACAGATTATATGGTACCGAGATGGGACTGATACATATTCATTGACTTAAGCTGGTGTCTATGGGGTCCTCACAGATTTTGAGTTCAAGGTTATACAGAGGGCAAAAATGGTTGATTACTGAAAATCACTTTAAAATTCAATATTTTCTGCATATTAAGTGCTGTGATCATCAGAATAATGCCAAAAGGGCTTTAGCAGTATGTGCATATAGGATTGTAATCGGGCTTGGCTTAAACATGGAGGAGGGGTCTGTTTGGGGGTCAAAAGGGGTAAAATTCTAAAGTTTGTCCAATTTAAATGAAAATTAGTATATGTGATCTTGATATGATTCAAAATATTGTGGAGGTCATTTCAAGGTCACCAGAGGTCAACCAAAGGTCAAAAGGGGTCAAATTGCAAAGTTTGTTCAATTTGAATGAAAATTAGTATATGCTATGTGGATATGATGCAAAACGTGGTGAAGGTCATTTCAAGGTCATCAGAGGTCATTTCAAGGTCACGGCTAGACTTCGCAGCCTTACAGGGATGCAATATATCTAGTTAGTCTAGCCGAGCGGCGGCTAGACTCCTGTTTCCCAGTAGTTTCTTTCTTCTTCTTCTTCTTCTTCTTCTTCTTCTTCTTCTTTCTGTCAACATTTAACATAATTTGCTCTAGGTCCTTTATTATTTGACCGATTATGACCAAACTTGGGCACAAGCTCCACTACCCCAGCCTTTACATTTGACATGACCCATTTGGGGTCAAACGTCATGCATGAGTAATTTTGGCTAAAAATGTGATTTTTACCAAAAATGCTTCTTCTCCTACAGATTACATGGTACAGTATTGAGATTTGCACATTGACCTTGGCTATAGCCGGGGCCTATGGGGTCCTCACAGATTTGGGGTCAAAGGTCATTAAGGGGGTATTTCCGGTACATAACCAAATACCTTCAAAATGCTTCTTTTGCTACAGATTATATGGTACGGAGATGGGACTGATACATATTCATTGACTTAAGCTGGTGTCTATGGGGTCCTCACAGATTTTGAGTTCAAGGTCATACAGGGGGCAAAAATGGTTGATTACTGAAAATCACTTTAAAATTCAATATTTTCTGCATATTAAGTG
The DNA here is from genome assembly GCF_039555335.1 of Amphiura filiformis. Lineage (NCBI taxonomy): Eukaryota > Metazoa > Echinodermata > Ophiuroidea > Amphilepidida > Amphiuridae > Amphiura > Amphiura filiformis. The sequence goes on along the minus strand of NC_092642.1, from coordinate 22,904,897 downwards.
CTGTGATCATCAGAATAATGCCAAAAGGGCTTTAGCAGTATGTGCATATAGGATTGTAATCGGGCTTGGCTTAAACATGGAGGAGGGTCTGTTTGGGGGTCAAAAGGGTAAAATTCTAAAGTTTGTCCAATTTAAATGAAAATTAGTATATGTGATCTTGATATGATTCAAAATATTGTGGAGGTCATTTCAAGGTCACCAGAGGTCAACCAAAGGTCAAAAGGGGTCAAATTGCAAAGTTTGTTCAATTTGAATGAAAATTAGTATATGCTATGTGGATATGATGCAAACGTGGTGAAGGTCATTTCAAGGTCATCAGAGGTCATTTCAAGGTCACGGCTAGACTTCGCAGCCTTATAGGGATGCAATATATCTAGTTCTTCTTCTTCTTTCTGTCAACATTTAACATAATTTGCTCTAGCTCCTTTATTATTTGACCGATTATGACCAAACTTGGGCACAAGCTCCACTACCCCAGCCTTTACATTTGACCAGACCCCTTTGGGGTCAAACGTCATGCATGAGTAATTTTGGCTAAAATGTTATTTTTAACAAAAATGCTTCTTCTCCTACAGATTACATGGTACAGTAATGAGATTTATACATTGACCTTGGCTATAGCCGGTGCCTATGGGGTCCTCACAGATTTGGGGTCAAAGGTCATTAAGGTGGTAATTCCGGCACATAACCAAATACCTTCAAAATGCTTCTTTTCCTACAGATTCTATGGTACAGAGATGCGACTGACACATATGCATTGACATTAGTTGGTGTCTATGGGGTCCTCACAGATTTTGAGTTCAAGGTCATACAGGGGACAAAATGGTTGATCACTGAAAATCACTTTAAAATTCAATATTGTCTGCATATTACGTGCTGTGATCATCCGAATAATGCCAAAAGGGCTCTAGCATTATGTTCATATACGATTGTAATCAGATTTGGCTTAAACATGGAGGAGGGGTCTGTTTTGGGGTCAAAAGGGGTTAAATTCTAAAGTTTGTCCGATTGAAATGAAAATTAGTATATGTGATCTTGATATGATTCAAAATATATTGGAGGTCATGTCAAGGTCAGCAGAGGTCAACCAAAGGTCAAAAGGGGTCAAGTTCTAAAGTTTGTCCAAGTTAAATGAAAATTAGTGTATGTGATCTTGATATGATTCAAAATATAATGGATGTCATTTCAAGGTCACCAGAGGTCAACCAAAGGTCAAAGGGGTCAAATTGCAAAGTTTGTTCAATTTGCATGGAAATTAGTATACGTTATGTGGATATGATGCAAAATATGTGGTGAAGGTCATTTCCAGGTCATCAGAGGTCATTTCAAGGTCACGGCTAGACTTCGCAGCCTTACTAAGGATGCAATATATCTAGTTCTTCTTCTTCTTTCTGTCAACATTTAACATAATTTGCTCTAGCTCCTTTATTATTTGACCGATTATGACCAAACTTGGGCACAAGCTCCACTACCCCAGCCTTTACATTTGACATGACCCATTTGGGGTCAAACGTCATGCATGAGTAATTTTGGCTAAAAATGTGATTTTTACCAAAAATGCTTCTTCTCCTACAGATTACATGGTACAGTAATGAGATTTATACATTGACCTTGGCTATAGCCGGGGCCTATGGGGTCCTCACAGATTTGGGGTCAAAGGTCATTAAGGGGTATTTCCGGCACATAACCAAATACCTTCAAAATGCTTCTTTTCCTACAGATTCTATGGTACAGAGATGCGACTGACACATATGCATTGACATTAGTTGGTGTCTATGGGGTCCTCACAGATTTTGAGTTCAAGGTCAAACAGGGGACAAAATGGTTGATTACTGAAAATCACTTTAAAATTCAATATTTTCTGCATATTACGTGCTGTGATCATCAGAATAATGCCAAAAGGGCTCTAGCATTATGTTCATATACGATTGTAATCAGATTTGGCTTAAACATGGAGGAGGGGTCTGTTTTGGGGTCAAAAGGGGTAAAATTCTAAAGTTTGTCCAATTTAAATGAAAATTAGTATATGTGATCTTGATATGATTCAAAATATATTGGAGGTCATTTCAAGGTCACCAGAGGTCAACGAAAGGTCAAAAGGGTCACATTCTAATATTTGTCCAATTTAGATGAAAATTAGTATATGTGATCTTGATATGATTCAAAATATATTGGAGGTTATTTCAAGGTCACCAGAAGTCAACTAAAGGTCAAAAGGGGTCAAATTACAAAGTTTATTCAATTTGAATGAAAATTAGTATATGTTATGTGGATATGATGCAAAATGTGGTGAAGGTCATTTCAAGGTCATCAGATGTCATTTCAAGGTCACGGCTAGACTTCGCAGCCTTACTAAGGATGCAATATATCTAGTTCTTCTTCTTCTTCTTCTTCTTCTTCTTCTGTCAACATTTAACATAATTTGCTCTAGCTCCTTTATTATTTGACCGATTATGACCAAACTTGGGCATAAGCTCCACTCCCCCAGCTTTTACATTTGACATGACCCATTTGGGGTCAAACGTCATGCATGAGTAATTTTGGCTAAAAATGTGATTTTTACCAAAAATGCTTCTTCTCCTACAGATTACGTGGTACAGTAATGAGATTTATACATTGACCTTGGCTATAGCCGGGGCCTATGGGGTCCTCACAGATTTGGGGTCAAAGGTCATTAAGGTGGTATTTCCGGCACATAACCAAATACCTTCAAAATGCTTCTTTTCCTACAGATTCTATGGTACAGAGATGCGACTGACACATATGCATTGACATTAGTTGGTGTCTATGGGGTCCTCACAGATTTTGAGTTCAAGGTCATACAGGGGACAAAAATGGTTGATTACTGAAAATCACTTTAAAATTCAATATTTTCTGCATATTACGTGCTGTGATCATCCGAATAATGCCAAAAGGGCTCTAGCATTATGTTCATATACGATTGTAATCAGATTTGGCTTAAACATGGAGGAGGGGTCTGTTTTGGGGTCAAAAGGGTAAAATTCTAAAGTTTGTCCGATTGAAATGAAAATTAGTATATGTGATCTTGATATGATTCAAAATATATTGGAGGTCATTTCAAGGTCACCAGAGGTCAACCAAAGGTCAAAAGGGGTCAAATTGCAAAGTTTGTTCAATTTGAATGGAAATTAGTATACGTTATGTGGATATGATGCAAAATATGTGGTGAAGGTCATTTCCAGGTCATCAGAGGTCATTTCAAGGTCACGGCTAGACTTCGCAGCCTTACTAAGGATGCAATATATCTAGTTACACAGCCGTGACGTTAGTCACGGCTGTGTCTTTTTTCTTACAGGTTCTTTCTTCTTTCTTCTTTCTTCTGCCGACCACTACATTTGCTCTAGCACTTACATGCTTACACCGATTTTGACCTAACTTGGTCACAACCATCATTGACCATGCCCCTACATGTCATATGAAACTCGTGGGGTCAAAGGTCACGCAGGGTCATAGGGTCAAAACGTGATTTCAACTCAAAATGCTTCTTCTCTCACAGATTACGTAGGACAGTGACACCACTTGCACACATGCATTGTTATTATCCAGTGTCTATGGGGTCCACAGCGACTTGTGGTGAAAGGGCGTTGATGTCGCACTTCGGCGTTGTATAAAACGAAAACCATCAAAATTTTTTATTTGCTAAGAAAAACATAGGACAGTAACGGTATGTTCACACATAAATTGTAGTTACCCTGTGTATATGTGGTATTTTTTATTTAGGGTCAAAGGTCATTAAGGGCCACTTCCGGTATAAAACGAAATACCTTTAAAATGCTTCTTCTCCGACAAATTACGTAGGACAGTGACAGCACTTGCACACATGCATTGCTATTACCCAGTGTCTATGGGGTCCTCACAGATGTGGGGTCAAAGGTCATTAAGGGGTCACTTCCGGTATAAAACGAAAAACCTTCAATTTTTTTTTTAGGCTAAGAAAAACATAGGACAGTAACGGTATGTTCACACATGAATTATGGGTACCCAATTCATATGTGGTATTTTTTATTTGGGGTCAAATGTCATTAAGGGGTCACTTCCGGTCTGAGACGAAAAACCTTCAAAATGCCCCTTCTGCCACAAGTAACATAGCAAAGTGGTGCCACATGCACCCATGCATTGACATTAGCCAATGTCTTTGGCCGTTTTCATATATTTTGTGGTCAAAGGTCATTAGGGGTAACAACACGGCTGTGTTCGTGGGTTAGACCACAGCTTAGTCTAGTTACACAGCCGTGACGTTAGTCACGGCTGTGTCTTTTTTCTTACAGGTTCTTTCTTCTTCTTTCTTCTTCTTCTTCTTCTTCTGCCGACCATTACATTTGCTCTAGCACTCACATGCGTACACCGATTTTGACCTAACTTGGTCACAACCATCAATGACCATGCCCCTACATGTCATATGAAACTTGTGCGGTCAAAGGTCACGCAGGGGTCATAGAGGTCAAAAACGTGATTTCAACTCAAAATGCTTCTTCTCTCACAGATTACGTAGGACAGTGACGCCACTTGCACACATGCATTGCTATTACCCAGTGTCTATGGGGTCCTCACAGATTTGGGGTCAAAGGTCATTAAGGGGTCACTTCCGGTATAAAACGAAAAACCTTCACAAATTTATATTTGCTAACAAAAACATAGGACAGTACCGGTATGTTCACACATAAATTGTAGTTACCCTGTGCATATGTGGTATTTTTTTTATTTAGGGTCAAAGGTCATTAAGGGGCCACTTCCGGTATAAAACGAAATACCTTCAACATTTTTTATTTGCTAAGAAAAACATAGGACAGTAACGGTATGTTCACACATGAATTGTGGTTACCCAATTCATATGTGGTATTTTTTTATTTGGGGTCAAAGGTCATTAAGGGGTCACTTCCGGTATAAAACGAAAAACCTTCAACATTTTTTATTTGCTAAGAAAAACATAGGACAGTAACGGTATGTTCACACATGAATTGTGGGTACCCAATTCATATGTGGTATTTTTTTATTTGGGGTCAAATGTCATTAAGGGACACTTCCGGTCTGAGACGAAAAACCTTCAAAATGCCCCTTCTGCCACAAGTAACATAGCAAAGTGGTGCCACATGCACCCATGCATTGACTTTAGCCAATGTCTATGGCCGTTTTCATATATTTTGGGGTCAAAGGTCATTAGGGGTAACAACACGGCTGTGATCGTGGGTTAGACCACAGCTTAGTCTAGTTCTTTCTTTCTTCTTTCTTCTTTCTTTCTGCCGACCACTACATTTGCTCTAGCACTTACATGCTTACACCGATTTTGACCTAACTTGGTCACAACCATCATTGACCATGCCCCTACATGTCATATGAAACTCGTGGGGTCAAAGGTCACGCAGGGGTCATAGGGTCAAAAACGTGATTTCAACTCAAAATGCTTCTTCTCTCACAGATTACGTAGGACAGTGACACCACTTGCACACATGCATTGTTATTATCTTGTGTCTATGGGGTCCTCACAGATTTGGGGTCAAAGGTCATTAAGGGTCACTTCCGGTATAAAACGAAAAAACTTCAATTTTTTTATTTATTTGCTAAGAAAAACATAGGACAGTAACGGTATGTTCACACATAAATTGTAGTTACCCTGTGTATATGTGGTATTTTTTAATTTAGGGTCAAAGGTCATTAAGGGCCACTTCCGGTATAAAACGAAATACCTTTAAAATGCTTCTTCTCCCACAAATTACGTAGGACAGTGACACCACTTGCACACATGAATTGTTATTACCCAGTGTCTATGGGGTCCTCACAGATTTGGGGTCAAAGGTCATTAAGGGGTCACTTCCGGTATAAAACGAAAAACCTTCAATGTTTTTATTTGCTAAGAAAAACATAGGACAGTAACGGTATGTTCACACATGAATTATGGGTACCCAATTCATATGTGGTATTTTTTTATTTGGGGTCAAATGTCATTAAGGGGTCACTTCCGGTCTGAGACGAAAAACCTTCAAAATGCCCCTTCTGCCACAAGTAACATAGCAAAGTGGTGCCACATGCACCCATGCATTGACATTAGCCAATGTCTTTGGCCGTTTTCATATATTTTGTGGTCAAAGGTCATTAGGGGTAACAACACGGCTGTGTTCGTGGGTTAGACCACAGCTTAGTCTAGTTCTTCTTTACACAGCCGTGACGTTAGTCACGGCTGTGTCTTTTTTCTTACAGGTTCTTTCTTCTTTCTTTCTTCTTTCTTTCTTCTTTCTTTCTTCTTTCTGCCGACCATTACATTTGCTCTAGCACTCACATGCTTGGACCGATTTTGACCTGACTTGGTCACAGCCATCATTGTCCATGCCCCTACATGTCACATGAAACTCATGGGGTCAAAGGTCACGCAGGGGTCATAGGGGTCAAAAACGTGATTTCAACTCAAAATGCTTCTTCTCCTACAGATTACGTATGACGGTGACCCCACTTGCACACATGCATTACTATTACCCAGTGTCTATGGGGTCCTCACAGATTTGGGGTCAAAGGTCATTAAGGGGTCACTTCCGGTATAAAACGAAAAACCTTCAAAATTTTTTTTTTTTTGCTGAGAAAAACATAGGACAGTAACGGTATGTTCACACATAAATTGTAATTACCCTGTGTATATGTGGTATTTTTGTATTTAGGGTCAAAGGTCATTAAGGGGCCACTTCCGGTACAAAACGAAATACCTTTAAAATGCTTCTTCTCCCACAAATTACGTAGGACAGTAACACCACTTGCATACATGCATTGTTATTATCCAGTGTCTATGGGGTCCTCACAGATTTGGGGTCAAAGGTCATTAAGGGGTCACTTCCGGTATAAAACGAAAAACCGTCAAAAAATTTTATTTGCTAAGAAAAACATAGGACAGTAACGGTATGTTCACACATGAATTGTGGATACCCAATTCATATGTGGTATTTTTTTATTTGGGGTCAAACGTCATTAAGGGGTCACTTCCGGTATAAAACGAAAAACCGTCAAAATTTTTTTATTTGCTAAGAAAAACATAGGACAGTAACGGTATGTTCACACATGAATTGTGGGTACTCAATTCATATGTGGTATTTTTTATTTGGGGTCAAATGTCATTAAGGGGTCACTTCCGGTCTGAGACGAAAAACCTTCAAAATGCCCCTTCTGCCACAAGTAACATAGCAAAGTGGTGCCACATGCACCCATGCATTGACATTAGCCTATGTCTATGGCCGTTTTCATATATTTTGGGGTCATAAGGTCATTAGGGGTAACAACACGGCTGTGTTCGTGGGTTAGACCACAGCTTAGTCTAGTTACACAGCCGTGACGTTAGTCACGGCTGTGTCTTTTTTCTTACAGGTTCTTTCTTTCTTCTTCTGCCGACCATTACATTTGCTCTAGCACTCACATGCTTACACCGATTTTGACCTAACTTGGTCACAACCATCACTGACCATGCCCCTACATGTCACATGAAACTCGTGGGGCCAAAGGTCACGCTGGGGTCATAGGGGTCAAAAACGTGATTTCAACTCAAAATGCTTCTTCTTCTACAGATTACGTATGACGGTGACCCCACTTGCACACATGCATTGCTATTACCCAGTGTCTATGGGGTCCTCACAGATTTGGGGTCAAAGGTCATTAAGGGGTCACTTCCGGTATAAAACGAAAAACCTTCAAAAATTTTTATTTGCTAAGAAAAACAAAGGACAGTAACGGTATGTTCACACATAAATTGTAGTTACCCTGTGTATATGTGGTATTTTTTTATTAAGGGTCAAATGTCATGAAGGGGCCACTTCCGGTACAAAACGAAATACCTTTAAAATGCTTCTTCTCCCACAAATTACGTAGGACAGTAACACCACTTGCATACATGCATTGTTATTACCCAGTGTCTATGGGGTCCTCACAGATTTGGGGTCAAAGGTCATTAAGGGGTCACTTCCGGTATAAAACGAAAAACCTTCAATGTTTTTTATTTGCTAAGAAAAACATAGGACAGTAACGGTATGTTCACACATGAATTGTGGGTACCCAATTCATATGTGGTATTTTTTATTTGGGGTCAAATGTCATTAAGGGGTCACTTCCGGTATAAAACGAAAAACCGTCAAAATTTTTTATTTGCTAAGAAAAACATAGGACAGTAACGGTTTGTTCACACATGAATTGTGGGTACCCAATTCATATGTGGTATTTTTTTATTTGGGGCCAAATGTCATTAAGGGGTCACTTCCGGTCTGAGACGAAAAACCTTCAAAATGCCCCTTCTGCCACAAGTAACATAGCAAAGTGGTGCCACTTGCACCCATGCATTGACATTAGCCAATGTCTATGGCCGTTTTCATATATTTTGGGGTCAAAGGTCATTAGGGGTAACAACACGGCTGTGTTCGTGGGTTAGACCACAGCTTAGTCTAGTTCTTCTTTCTGCCGACCATTACATTTGCTCTAGCACTCACATGCTTGGACCGATTTTGACCTGACTTGGTCACAACCATCATTGACCATGCCCGTACATGTCATATGAAACTCGTGGGGTCAAAGGTCACGCAGAGGTCATAGGGGTCAAAAACGTGATTTCAACTAAAAATGCTTCTTCTCTCACAGATTACGTAGGACAGTGACACCACTTGCACACATGCATTGTTATTATCCAGTGTCTATAGGGTCCTCACAGATTTGGGGTCAAAGGTCATTAAGGGGTCACTTCCGGTATAAAACGAAAAACTTTCAATTTTTTTTATTTGCTAAGACAAACATAGGACAGTAACGGTATGTTCACACATAAATTGTAGTTATCCTGTGTATATGTGGTATTTTTATATTTAGGGTCAAAGGTCATTAAGGGGCCACTTCCGGTATAATACGAAATACGTTTAAAATGCTTCTTCTCCCACAAATTACGTAGGACAGTGACACAACTTGCACACATGCATTGTTATTACCCAGTGTCTATGGGGTCCTCACAGATTTGGGATCAAAGGTCATTAAAGGGTCACTTCCGGTATAAAACGAAAAACCTTCAAATTTTTTTATTTGCTAAGAAAAACATAGGACAGTAACGGTATGTTCACACATGAATTGTGGGTACCCAATTCATATGTGGTATTTTTTTATTTGGGGTCAAACGTCATTAAGGGGTCACTTCCGGTATAAAACGAAAAACCGTCAAAATTTTTTTTTATTTGCTAAGAAAAACATAGGACAGTAACGGTATGTTCACACATGAATTGTGGGTACTCAATTCATATGTGGTATTTTTTATTTGGGGTCAAATGTCATTAAGGGGTCACTTCCGGTCTGAGACGAAAAACCTTCAAAATGCCCTTCTGCCACAAGTAACATAGCAAAGTGGTGCCACATGCACCCATGCATTGACATTAGCCTATGTCTATGGCCGTTTTCATATATTTTGGGGTCATAAGGTCATTAGGGGTAACAACACGGCTGTGTTCGTGGGTTAGACCACAGCTTAGTCTAGTTCTTCTTTCTGCCGACCATTACATTTGCTCTAGCACTCACATGCTTGGACCGATTTTGACCTGACTTGGTCACAACCATCATTGACCATGCCCGTACATGTCATATGAAACTCGTGGGGTCAAAGGTCACGCAGAGGTCATAGGGGTCAAAAACGTGATTTCAACTAAAAATGCTTCTTCTCTCACAGATTACGTAGGACAGTGACACCACTTGCACACATGCATTGTTATTATCCAGTGTCTATAGGGTCCTCACAGATTTGGGGTCAAAGGTCATTAAGGGGTAACTTCCGGTATAAAACGAAAAACTTTCAATTTTTTTTATTTGCTAAGACAAACATAGGACAGTAACGGTATGTTCACACATAAATTGTAGTTATCCTGTGTATATGTGGTATTTTTATATTTAGGGTCAAAGGTCATTAAGGGCCACTTCCGGTATAATACGAAATACGTTTAAAATGCTTCTTCTCCCACAAATTACGTAGGACAGTGACACAACTTGCACACATGCATTGTTATTACCCAGTGTCTATGGGGTCCTCACAGATTTGGGATCAAAGGTCATTAAAGGGTCACTTCCGGTATAAAACGAAAAACCTTCAAATTTTTTATTTGCTAAGAAAAACATAGGACAGTAACGAGTATGTTCACACATGAATTGTGGGTACCCAATTCATATGTGGTATTTTTTATTTGGGGTCAAATGTCATTAAGGGGTCACTTCCGGTATAAAACGAAAAACCGTCAAAATTTTTTATTTGCTAAGAAAAACATAGGACAGTAACGGTATGTTCACACATGAATTGTGGGTACCCAATTCATATGTGGTATTTTTTTTATTTAGGGTCAAATGTCATTAAGGGGTCACTTCCGGTCTGAGACGAAAAACCTTCAAAATGCCCTTCTGCCACAAGTAACATAGCAAAGTGGTGCCACATGCACCCATGCATTGACATTAGCCAATGTCTATGGCCGTTTTCATATATTTTGGGGTCAAAGGTCATTAGGGGTAACAACACGGCTGTGTTCGTGGGTTAGACCACAGCTTAGTCTAGTTTCTTGCACAGCCGCCATCGGCGCTGTGCATTCTTTTTACCGCGTTCTTCTTCTTCTTTCTTCTTCTTTCTGTCAACATCATGTCAACATCATTAAATCAGCCATCGTAGCCACATGCTTTCAGCCATGTTGATCATAGTTGGTCACTAGGACTATTGGGTGGTGCCACAGATGTCACATGATCAACTTCCGATCAAATGTCATCCACTTCCGGTCAGTGGCAAAAACCATGATTTTCACTCAAAATGCTTCTTCTTCCACATTTTACATAGCACCATGACGTCACTTGCACACATGCATCGCCTATCACCAGTGTCTAAAAGTCCTTCACAGAATTGGGATCAAAGGTCATTAAGGGGTCACTTCCGGTAAAAGTATGAAAATTTGTAAAAATATTCAAAAAATCACTGTCTTTACAAATTACATAGCAGAGAGTCGCCATTAGCACATATGCATCGCTACTAGCCAGGGTCTTTAGGATGCCTACAGTTTTGGGGTCAAAGGTCATTAAGGGGTTACTTCCGGTCAAAAACCAAAATTATCAAAAATTTAAAAAAATTTTATCTCAAAATGTAAACAGACCAGAGTAATATAATCATCATACATGAATTGGTATTACCTGATGTATGCACGGTATTTTTATTTTGGGGGTCAAAGGTCATTAAGGGTTCACTTCCTGTTTTTAGCTAAATAACTTTAAGAATTTTTATCTCGACAACTAAACAAAGTAGAATTTTTTAATTAAAATTTGAACAATGCATTTTGTCGGTGTACATAAGGTTTTTTTTCATTGAGGTCAAACGTCATTAAGGGGGTCAAAAGGTCAATCATAAATTTTAAAAAGATCAGAATCCATTTATAAATTCCGATTAAGCTGGAATTCACCAGGAATATTCCTTATGACATCCTGAGCAGTATGTAATATTTTGCGGGGTCAAAGGTTATTAAGGGATCACTTCCGGTTATCAACAAAACCGCCTGGTGGCTGTGCTCGCGGTCGCAGGTGACCGCAACCAATCAGATCTCGTTCTTCTTCTTCTTCTTCTTCTTTCTTCTTCTTCTTTCTGCCGACCACTACATTTGCTCTAGCACTTACATGCTTACACCGATTTTAACCTAACTTTGTCACAACTATCATTGACCATGCCCCTACATATCATATGAAACTCGTGGGGTCAAAGGTCACACAGGGGTCATAGGGGTCAAAAACGTGATTTCAACTCAAAATGCTTCTTCTCTCACAGATTACGTAGGACAGTGACACCACTTGCACACATGCATTGTTATTATCCAGTGTCTATGGGGTCCTCACAGATTTTGGGTCAAAGGTCATTAAGGGGTCACTTCCGGTATAAAACGAAAAAACTTCAAATTTTTTATTTGCTAAGAAAAACATAGGACAGTAAAGGTATGTTCACACATAAATTATAGTTACCCTGTGTATATGTGGTATTTTTTTATTTAGGGTCAAAGGTCATTAAGGGCCACTTCCGGTATAAAACGAAATACCTTTAAAATGCTTCTTCTCCCACAAATTACGTAGGACAGTGACACCACTTGCACACATGCATTGTTATTACTCAATGTCTATGGGGTCCTCACAGATTTGGAGTCAAAGGTCATTAAGGGGTCACTTCCGGTATAAAACGAAAAACCTTCAAAAATTTGTATTTGCTAAGAAAAACATAGGACAGTAACGGTATGATCACACATGAGTTGTGGTTACCCAATTCATATGTGGTATTTTTTTATTTGGGTCAAAGGTCATTAAGGGGTCACTTCCGGTCTGAGACGAAAAACCTTCAAAATGCCCCTTCTGCCACAAATAACATAGCAAAGTGGTGCCACGTGCACCCATGAATTGACATTAGCCAATGTCTATGGGCGTTTTCATATATTCTGGGGTCAAAGTTCATTAAGGGGTCACCACAACACGGCTGTGTTCGTGGTCTTAGACCACAGCTAAGTCTAGTTCTTCTTCTTCTTCTTTCTTCTGGCAACCGCAATCAACTGCATGTAGCTCCGCAAGGGATTGACAGATTTCAACCAAAGTTGACCCAAATGACCATTGGGTTAGGCCAAACCTTCCATTTGACTTTGACCTCGCTGTGACCTTTGACCTAGCTATAATGGTCAAAAATGTGATTTCACAAAAAATGCTACTCCTTCCACAAATTACATGCAATGATCATGTGACTCATGCATATGAATCAACATGTGGCAGTGCTTAAAACTTCCTAAAAAGATTGAGGTCAAAGGTCATTAAGGGGTCATTTCCGGTGAAAGTCTGAAAAATTTGTAAAAAATATTCAAAAAATCACTGTCTTTACAAATTATATAGCAGAGAGTCGCCATTAGCACACATGCATTGCTACTAGCCAGGGTCTTTAGGATGCCTACAGTTTTGGGCTCAAAAGGTCATTAAGGGGTTACTTCCGGTCAAAAACGAAAATTATCAAAAATGTTAAAAAAAAATTTATCTCAAAATGTAAACAGACCAGAATAATATAACCAACATACATGAATAAGTGTTCCCTGATGTATGCATGGTATTTTTATGTTGGGGGTCAAAGGTCATTAAGGGGTCACTTCCTGTTTTTAGCTGAATAACTTTAAGAATTTTTATCTCAAGAACTGAACATGTTAGAATTTTTTAATTAAAATTGGAACAATGCATTTTGTCGGTGTACATAAGGTTTTTTTTACATTGAGGTCAAAGGTCATTAAAGGGGTCAAAAGGTCAATCAAAATTTTCAAAAATCAAAATCCATGTATAAGTTCCGATTAAGCTGAAATTCACCAGGAATATTTCTTATGACATCCTAAGCACAGTGCAAGAGCAGTTGACCCCATCCGTAACCCAGGTGTCAAGTTATAGGGGTCAAATTGCGGCTTGTATTCAGCGTCTGTTGACTCTAGTTTTTTTCTGGTTTTCCATTCCATAAGAAGTTATACAGTATTTTTTGAACATCAGACAATAGAGAGTTCCCGTGTTTTGGGTTACTCGCCATCTTGGAGGGAAACCTAAACTCCGTTTACAATTTTCAGAATACCAACACTCGCGCAATAATTAGCAAATGTTATTTTGTAGAATGTAGCACCAATAGGGTCATTGACCAAATCAAAGGAATGAGGAATACGGTGGTGCGAATCACGTTATAAACACTATTGTAGTCCGTTCCGCTTGAAAACACGGGAACTCTCTATACATTTCCATTACTAATAAGACCTTTCCTCTAAGTGTTAGATCTCTTTGTCTCCAAATATCTAATTTGTCCTTTAATTTTGTGAGTCTTGGTTGAATATTATACTCATTACATTTTTTACTATCATAACCAACAAATAAGCCCAATATTTTTACAGGTTCTTTAGTTGGTTTAATACCATAAACATAATCATTACAGTTTCTAAGACTTCCTATCTTCATCAATTCTGTTTTCTCCAAATTTAAATTCAAACCAGACAACTTTCCAAACTTATCTATTTCTCTTACAAGATTCTCCACAGATTTTGAATCGGATAGAAAAAAGGTTGCATCATCTGCAAAAAGGAGCACTTAAGCTCGACCCCACTTGGGAGTTCTATGCCATTAATATCCTTACATTTCATATTAGTTATTAAAGCCAACATTTCTATCACACACACGAATAATGCTGTTGATAATGGGCATCCTTGACGAACACCTCGTGTCAGATCAAACCAACCAATAGAAAACCCCTAACACAACTTTTAATATTTGAATAAAACATTGTACCCATGAAAGCAGGTTTGCTTTTCAAGGTTGCCATAAGAAAACTCCATTCAACAGAATCAAAAGCTGTCTCCAAATCGGCAAAAAGTAACATACCAGGAATGTGGTTACCATTTGTGTACTGCAGAATATCTTCAACTAAACGAATGTTTTCTCCAATATGTCTACCTTTGACAAAGGTTGTTTGATGATTACCTATAATACTTGGTAGTACACCTTCCATTCGTTTAGCAATTGCCTTTGTACCTATTTTGTAATCGATATTTAATAGTGATATTGGACGCCAATTTTTGATAAGCTTTGGATCTTTTCCAGGCTTAGGTAGAAGAGAAATTATTGCTTGTGATTGCGTTGTTGAAAGTTGACCATTTAAGTAACCAAAATTTAAGGAGTCAACTAAAATATTTCCAAGCAAATCCCAGAAACATAGGTAAAACTCACTAGAGAACCCATCACTCCCGGGAGATTTATTTTTAGACATATCTTTTAAGGTTTTGTAACATTCGTCCAATGTCAAACGCTTTTCACAGAGCTCTTGCTGTTGTGGAGAAAGCCTTGGAATCTCAATTTGATTTAAATATTCCTCAATATCTTCATAACCTTCACCATCTTGTTTACTTGAGAAAAGATCTTCATAAAAGACTTTGATTTCACCAAGAATATCTTTTGATGTTGTTTTAAGGACATTATTTACAAGTAATTCATCAATTCCCTTTTTTGAAACATTTCTTTTTCCAAGTTAAAAAATATTTAGAGCTTTTTTTTCTCCTTCATCATAATACCTGTCTCTTGATCTCACAATACTACCATTAACTTTGTATTTATATATTTCCTCTAAGTTTTTCTTCACTTCGGCATACTCGTGTATAATTTCTTCTTGAAGTTCATTATTTATCTTTTCTTCAAGATCAATTAATCTTTTATTCAAAGATCTTTCACGTGCATTTCTTTCTCGATTTTTTGTGGTTGAATATGATATGGTTTCCATACGTAATTTGAACTTCATAAATTCCCAAAATTGTTGATCATTTAAGTTAGCATATTCACGTTTAACATCTAAAATGACACTTTTAATTAAATTATGATAATTAACATCTTCTAGAAGACTATTATTGAACTTCCAAAAACCCGGCCCACGAGGCTCGGTATCACTCAAAGAAATCTTCATAATAATTGTTTGGTGATCGGACATAATACTTGGTACAATATTACAATCTCAGTACTATATTCATTTTAAGCGACTGAGGTATAAACCAATAATCAATCCTTGATGCAGAATTGCGATTACGTGTTGACCATGTGTCAGCTTAAAGCTATTCTGGTAGGGTTTCTTGTACGAAAAATGTCTATTAGATTGTTTTTTTAAAAGAAGACGTTTGAGGGAAATTCGGCCATTCTTATGCTCATCCTTAATAGTATTATTTTTAGATTTTCTATCCAAAGTGATATCCATGGCTAAAGTCATATCGCCTCCTATAATCAAGTATTCTTTATTTACATGTTTTTTCTATAATATTGCTTAACTAATCAAAAAAAGTTGACTTGATCTTTGTCATTATTGGGAGCGTACACATTTAACAGGTCAATGGCTTTTTTTCGATACTAACTTTTGCTACACCTAATGGCTAATGCCCATGGACTTCGTCCACTCTGTTCTCCCGCTTGCTACACCCCTGCTACGTGTACATGAAAAGAAGATTTAGAAAAAACAGAAAGAAAAGAAAAGGAGGTAAGGAAGAAAGAAGAGGTGGATAAGACTGATGAAGGGGGAGAAGAATAGGCAGAGGAAGTAAAAGAGAAAGAAGCAGTAGGAGAAAGATAGAGATTGAAGAAGGTACTGTTATCCAACATAATGATGGAGAATGGAAACGATCCATAAATGATCTTGTCCATAATTACGTATGTGTATATGCATGTGAAAAAGAAGGCATGAACAGAAATTAATATTATTTAGACCACTTAACAGGCTGTTTAAGGTTTGTAAATTGTGTTGGCAGAAATTTGTGCGAGAGGGGCAAAGATTTTGGCACCCACATATATATGTTGCTTATGTTATCATCCAAATGTTTGTTTCTTTCTTTCTTTGTGTATTGCTGGGTCCAATTTTTGCCTGCAAAAACATGTTTTGCAGGTAAAGTGGCAAAAACCCCGTTTTTGCCCGGTTTAAACCGGCAAAACTGGCAAAAACTCATATAGTCACTCAAATATTAAAAAGTAACATAGAAAGCTCATAAACAGTAACACAAAACTTTTAATGAATCATTCAATATATTTTTTGTCTCATCAAGTCCTAAGTTTTGAATTTGATAAATGCCACATTTCGGTTAAATGTACTTGAGCAATGAAAACGTATGCCTTTAATTCCTTTAATTATGTTACTTATAACTATAAAGTCTGGCCTTGTTACACTCAGAAAATTATTTTTGTAAGTTAATAATTTGTTTTGAGATGAAAAACACTGAAGAAATAAATGTCTTTAAAAAGACAGCGCCATGGATGAAATTCATGTTTCAGAATTTTACATTGACAAGTATTTGGAATGCTACAATGTAGTATTTTTTTGTTTGTAGCACATGCACAACTAACCGGGTGGGAAATATTGTTACCACCAATGACATACCGTAAAACCTCGTCTGCAAGCATATAGAGTACTTGTGATGAAAGCTAAATTAAGCCAGGTGCCATTATGAAATTTGACCAAATAAATTACAGATCCCAGCATACCGTATACAAACAAGTATTATTGTAAGACCAATCTATTGTATTGGCATATTTACGCATGTATCGTATTAATTTAGCTTTCATCAAAAACACTATATATGCTTGTAGACGAGGTTTTACGGTACTATAGGAAATTCTCAAGAATTTTTATGTTGAAAGCTAAATTGAAAAATGTGTGCTAAATAGGTCTACATTTAATTTATACTTGTGACTGATTACTCAATCCCAGGGATTCTCGGGCTCAATCCAATCTTTATTTTCTGAATGTGTTGATTATATTGTTACTACTAACTGTCCAGTTGCTCACTTGTTGACAGCTTATCAGTAGCCTGGATCAGCAGGGGTGCAATTGTATCATATTTCATAGAGCAATTGTTCAATTAATGTTTAATGTCAAATGGTTCCTAAAAACCTTATTTGTGAACGCATTTTCATCGTTGACAAAACAAAATGTATGTTTAATATATTAATTATTTCATTAATAGCAATTTCCCAAGTTTCCATCCATAAATAACCACAGATCATTATCTGTTTACAAAATAAGTGTTTATTTTCATATTTGCAATTGGTCTTGTTATCAATATAGCTGATAAGGGGTCAAATCCAGACCTTGCTCATATTTACATTGTTATAGTCAAAAACAGATACTTTGTCCTGGTAGTCCCTGGCAACCCAGTCTGCATGTGGCTCAGTCGCAAACATATACAACAGAAACCGGCTGTGAAAGAGCCTATATGCACGTAAACAACTTTCTTGATAACTTTCTTATAATAAAATCCGTTTTTGAGTATAATAAAGAAAGTCATGCATTGGCAAAATGAAGGAAATACCTATTGCCAACTTGGTAAAATGCATACTCATAGCCCAATCTTGTACATCATAGCACCCAGTTTGGATTTGTGGTTTCGAAATGTTGCAATTAAACATTAGTTCTTTCAAATATGAAACGCAAAAACCCAAATCTAGAACAAACCATCGTTATATTTATAAGATATAGCAAACTTTCCATGATAGAGATTGGACCCAAGACAAAGTACACCCAAATTAGGTGTCAATTCAGGATTATACCGCCATGGCGGAAAAATTACACTTTCAGAGTACAATTATCCAAGAAGGTCTAAATTAAAAAAGGGACCACTTTTTCATGTGAAACTGTTTACCCACAAAAGCATATTTAAGTAAACATTTATGTTGCATGCTAGTGAGTATGGAGGGGGTCCACATTTTACATCCAATTTTTATTGGGGTCTTTTCTTGGATAATTCAAATGACCTTCATGCACACTACATGCATGTACATATTATGTAGATAAACTGTTGTGATATTTAGCTAAACAAAAAAATTTATTTCTTTTCCCCATTAGTATAATGACCAAATAGAATCAATTATCACATTTAAGAAGAAGTATTTATAATACTATAAAATAAAGACATACAAAATTACTTCAAATTAAATTTACAGCATACTTGGCACAAAGAAGTATAGAGTGAGGGAAAACACGGCCTAAGTGAGGACATGGCCCTAGTGGGCAATGGCCTAGTGGGACATGGCCCTAGTGGGACATAGACCTGGTGGGACATGGTCCTAGTGGGGCATGGACCTATTGGGACATGGCCCTAGTGGGACTTTTGACCTTTCATATTGAAGATATGGATTTTTTCCCCCAAAAGACCTATTTTTTTTGGTGTTTTGGGGGGAAAAAATCCATATCTTCAATACGAAAGGTCAAAATTTTCAATTGATCGTCGGCTTTTCATCCCACCTACATACACTTTAAGTAAATAAATCCAAGATTTATAAAGTTTACTTCAAGTACTGTTAAATATCAAAAATATCAATTTTAATGATTTGCCATAAAATGTGTATTAAATTGCGAATTTCAAAAATCAAAATTATTTGATATCAGAATGACATTCTTCGTATTCAGAATGCAATTCGATATGTCTGATGTGCTCTAATGTCCCAAAATAAATACTGTCCAAACATTCATACCCCTTCCCTTAAGTTTATTTGGAGTGGTGGTAATGACCGTGTAAAACATGTAATAACTATACTCACGGCCTTCGTATGGTTGATGTTGCGGCTTTTTCTCAGGCCCAAAAAATGGTGTGGACTAAATAAACATTTGCTTGACCTATCTTATACTGATTTTTGGAAACATTTGGAAATTCTGTTCTTGCAAAATTTAATGATAATGATTCTCAATTATTATGGAAAACCAGTGCCCCTGAATGTGTTTTGAATTCTTTGAAAAATTATCAGCTTGTTGAAGCTATCAGGGTATGGTACTCTAGTCTTATAGAGATAAAGGGAAAATTAATTTAGGTCATGATAATTTTCTTCAGGACCCTATCTGGTATAACATGTATAATAAGAATGTTCGCCTTAAAACCTTAAGATCTTGTGCTGGAATATGATATTCCATCAAGGATAAGCGTAAATATAATTCCCTCCTGAATGGTATTTTAATAGATTTGTTTTATAATCTTCCTAGTCCTCAAGTCCAGTATAAAATTGTTGATAAAATTGTTGAAAGCCTTTTTGATAACGGTAAAGTTACTATAAATCATCTTATAACATTCTTAAATCTTAGGAGAACCTAGAACTAGCCCCGAACAAATCGCGACACCTCTCGAACAGCGAGCGTAGCTGGCCCCGTTCACAAACCGCGCGCCTCTCGAATAGCGAGCGAAGGCGAGCACGCTTGAAACAGCTCGGTCGTTTCATATCCCTGATCCGCCACTGGCAATTTTATGGCGAAACCGACAGTTTTCGGTTGTGAATTGCGTGGGCTTTTTTTTTGCGAGTATTTCAGCGCCTATAGATACCTGTTTGCCTTCATCAACTTTCACTTCAAATTGCATGAAACTTATCATTTTTGCGCGCTACGCGCGCATATATATCCCAAAAATCGGGCCGGAATAATACTCACTGTCTATTTTGTCTTTGCCCCCCCCCCCGACAAAACGTAATCGGCAAGCCACTGGAAATGAACTGCCAAACTTCATATTGAACATTTGTCTTTTTCCAACTATATTTTTCACAATAACATGTAAAAAGTACTCACCAAATGCCTTCATTTGGCGTTCATTTTGTAAAATTTTCCATTGACTGAGGGGCCACATCCCCCTCAGATCTGAGACGATTTTCGTCTCAGTCTCAGATACTCCCTGCGTCGAGGGGGGGGTGACATAATGTTTGGGAAATATGACTGGGAAGCGGAAGCGGGAATTGCGTCAGGCGTGGACGACGCGTCAACTTCGAATTGACGCCCTTCCACATGATTACTTTTAACATGTCTACTGCGGTTTGAAAATAAACACTGTTGAATCATGGTTGAATAGTCAAAAGAACAGTGTTTTTGAAGTTTTCTCACGCAACTTCATAACAGTTCGTGAACTTCCATAATTTAACAAAATAATTTGAATATATGTGTGGGGTCTTTGTTCATAAAAAGAAAGCCCCCATGTTGACGCCTGTGTGTGAGTTTCTGACCAAATTAACATCATAATTGGCAAATTTTAGCCTAAAAATTGCCAATTTTATATGTTCCACTTTTGTACAGGGTCGTTTTTTGAAAACTTGACGTGTAAACATAATACTCTATCGAAATATGATTTCAAGAAATATTGGCGTGTTGAACAGTCTTTCAAAGCACTTAAAGGGGGTACTACACCCATTGCATTTTTTTTGAGATTTTTTTGCATTTTGTGAAAATGTGAGAAAAAAATATTTGACAAAGTGATATTGGACAAAGGGGCAAATCTTCTCGTTTTATTGGTGGCATCGGCATCAATGTAGCTTACATGCTTTTAAAGGTAGAAGCCAAAAAGTGGTACATCATGAAAGCTACATTAATACCGATGCCACCAACAGAACAAGAAGATTCGCCCTTCATTTTGCATACCACTTTGTCCAATTTTTTATACAGCCGTGACGTTAGTCACGGCTGTGTCTTTTTTCTTACAGGTTCTTTCTTCTTTCTTCTTTCTTTCTTTCTTTCTTTCTGCCGACCACTACATTTGCTCTAGCACTTACATGCTTACACCGATTTTGACCTAACTTGGTCACAACCATCATTGACCATGCCCCTACATGTCATATGAAACTCGTGGAGTCAAAGGTCACGCAGGGGTCATAGGGGTCAAAAACGTGATTTCAACTCAAAATGCTTCTTCTCTCACAGATTACGTAGGACCGTGACACTACTTGCACACATGCATTGTTATTATCCAGTGTCTATGGGGTCCTCACAGATTTGGGGTCAAAGGTCATTAAGGGGTCACTTCCGGTATAAAACGAAAAACCTTCAAAATTTTTTATTTGCTAAGAAAAACATAGGACAGTAACGGTATGTTCAAACATACATTGTAGTTACCCTGTGTATATGTGATATTTTTTTATTTAGGGTCAAAGGTCATTAAGGGGCCACTTCCGGTATAAAACGAAATACCTTTAAAATGCTTCTTCTCCCACAAATTACGTAGGACAGTGACAACACTTGCACACATACATTGTTATTACCCAGTGTCTATGGGGTCCTCACAGATTTGGGGTCAAAGGTTATTAAGGGGTCACTTCCGGTATAAAACGAAAAACCTTCAAAATTTTTTATTTGCTAAGAAAAACATAGGAGAGTAACGGTATGTTCACACATGAATTGTGGTTATCCAATTCATATGTGTTTTTTATTTGGGGTCAAAGGTCATTAAGGGTCACTTCCGGTCTGAGACGAAAAATGCCCCTTCTGTCACAAATAACATAGCAAAGTGGTGCCACGTGCACCCATATATTGACATTAGCAAATGTCTATGGGCGTTTTTATATATTTTGGTGTCAAAGGTCATTAAGGGGTCACAACACGGCTGTGTTCGTGGTCTTAGACCACAGCTAAGTATAGTTCTTATTTCTTCACAAAATGCAAAACAAAACCCGCAAAAATAAAATGCAATGGGTGTAGTACCCCCTTAACAGCCCATAATAATAAACTACTTACGGGGTCAATTTGACGCTGTAAGTAGTTTATTATTATGGGCAATAATCTGGTCACAAACGCCCTCCATCAGACGGAATTAGGGCATATTTGAGTGTGCAATAATTATGAGGGGCCCAGGGCTCATAATTAATGCACAGCCCCTTATATAGGAAGTAGATGATTTCCAATACCCGAAAGAAGGTAAGAGAGTTAATTATGCCATTTCATGAACCCTGACCCTCCATAACCCCTAACTCTAACCCTAACCTTATCCCTAACCCAAATATCCTTCCAGATATTGGAAATCAGTGCATAGGCATACCTATTAACATAAATGTGGGGGAGGCGGGGTTCTTGTTTTGGATTTGGTGTGATGGGAATGCATGCACCTCCCGAAAATATAGCAAATTTAACGAAAAAGAGACCCAAAACTATACTAGTTTTCTGCATTAATTCTATTAATTAACATAAACGTGTGAGAGGAGGGGGGTCTTGTTTTGGATTTGGTGTGATGGGAATGTATGCACCGAGGCACATCCCGAAAATATAGCAAATTTAACGAAAAAGAGACCCAAAATTCTACTAGTTTTCTGCATGAATTCTATTAATTAACATAAACGTGGGGGAGGAGGGGGTCTTGTTTTGGATTTGGTGTGATGGGAATGTATGCACCGTGGCACATCCCGAAAATATAGCAAATTTAACGAAAAAGAGACCCAAAATTGTACTAGTTTTCTGCTTTATTAACATAAACGTGGGCGGAGGGGGGTCTTGTTTTGGATTCGGTGTGATGGGAATGCATGCACCGAGGCACATCCGAAAATATATAGCAAATTTAACGAAAAAGAAACCAAAAACTATACTAGTTTTCTGCATGAATTCTATTAATTAACATAAACGTGGGGGAGGAGGGGGGTCTTGTTTTGGATTTGGTGTGATGGGAATGCATGCACCGTGGCACATCCCGAAAATATAGCAAATTTAACGAAAAGAGACCCAAAACTATACTAGTTTTCTGCATGAATTCTATTAATTAACATAAACGTGGGGGAGGAGGGGGTCGTGTTTTGGATTTGGTGTGATGGGAATGTATGCACCGAGGCACATCCCGAAAATATAGCAAATTTAACGAAAAAGAGACCCAAAATTCTACTAGTTTTCTGCATGAATTCTATTAATTAACATAAACGGGGGGGGGGGGGGTTCTTGTTTTGGATTTGGTGTGATGGGACTAGACTACTCGGGACACCCCAAAATATATCAAATTTAACGAAAAAGAGACCCAAAATTATACTAATGTAGTTTTCTACATGAAATTGGCTAAATTCTGTAAAATGTTTGCACATTCTGCTATGCAATTAAAAAG
This sequence comes from Amphiura filiformis, assembly GCF_039555335.1. NCBI lineage: Eukaryota > Metazoa > Echinodermata > Ophiuroidea > Amphilepidida > Amphiuridae > Amphiura > Amphiura filiformis. Next base: position 22,881,528 of record NC_092642.1, on the reverse strand, counting down.
TCAACACCTTTTCCAGATTTTTAGAGGGAAAAAAACTAAACAAAACAAACAAACAAACAAACCCAAAAAAACCCATAAAACAAAACACGTCTTCTTTCGAAAAATTTCCACCTGAATCTAAGCGCATGAAATGCACCCCTAAATCCCGTGTAGGGGCCAAACCATCTTTGCATTTTGAGAACCCCACATGGGCTATTCCAGATGAATTCCTCACCCCCCCCCCAAGACACAGCCGGAATTCGTGGTGAAATTGAACCACTGTGGAATTGATATACAATTTTTCGATTTACATGCCGAAATTTTGGTGTATCAATTTATTTAGACACATCTAAAAGTAAGAAAGTATGGGGGTGGTGATGGACAGCCTGAATTCATAGATCAGCAAAATCTCTACGGAAGACACAGCCGGAATTTATACAATAATTTATTGATTGATTTATACCTGCCGGAATTTTGTTGTTTCAATTTAAGAACATCCAAAAGCAGTGGTGAAATACTGAAATGGAATGCCGGGCAGCCGGAATTTACACCTTATCAAAAACCCATTTGGAAGACCCAGCCAGAATTGATACAATTTACCTGCGGAATATTTTTGTTTTTGTTTTTTACGGCTACGGTGTCATGCACATATTATTTGCTTGGCGCAGAATCGATGCTGAAGTGGTCAATTTGGCGCCTCCCTCAGGGTGGCGCCCGGGGCATGTTGCCCACCTCTGCACCCCCCGTAGTTACGCCACTGATATCACCCGCGTAAAAGAACATTTAAAAGTACCCAAAGCAAGTATTATTTTTCATTAATGTAAAATGGACCCAAAGCAGTAGGCCTATATATTACATGCACTTACGCGGTTGTAGCACTTGTTCAGTGCCTGTATGGATTACAAAATTCACCAGTTCTCGCTTCTCGGCGCTACGCGCCTCGATCCCAGCCGAGGCACTAGAGCTAGTTCTAACGCGGTTGTTTTTCTACCCTAAGTATTTTACTGTTATGAGTAATGATGAATAGTTGAGCACACTTAAAACCGCCGGTAGCGATCAGTCACATAGATTTTTTACCTTCATTTCACCTTATTTTTTTGTCAGCATCTTGATGCCGAGTTTAGCAACACATTTTCGAGTAACATCTGTGTGATTTTTCACATTATTTGCTGATTTTTGATACCCCAAACGAGATACTCGCGTATCGCGCCTGAAAAAGACGCTTTTTACTTGTTTGTTTGTTTTTTGTTTTGCGAAAATTACCATTTTTAGGCTAAAAAGACAAAAACGACCATTTTAAATAAAAAAAAAAAAAAAAAATTGCAGATTTGGTGTAAATCTCTAAAAAAAAAAAGAGGGTCATTGAGTATAAGCTGATGAAAAAGGGGTCATTGGGTGTAAGCTGATGAAAAAGGGGGTCATTGGTGGCAGATGTGGTTTGGGTGTAAGCTGATGAAAAAGGGGGTCATTGGTGGCAGATTTGCCTCAAAAAAGGAAGTCTATTGACGGAAACATGACGCGTACCAATGTATGGGAGTGCTCCCCGGGACCTACTGAGTTCTAGTTGAGTTTAAATTTTGAGTTTGCATCGTGAAATACAGCAGGACGAAAATGGATTTTGGTGATCTTGAAACCATAGATCTACTACCGGTATTTCCCCGAGAGCATCAGGGTTTCTGAGGGAGATCTCTTGACCAATTATTTCTAGAACAAAGTGTGCAATTTCTCCAAAATCAACCCCCATAGGCCTATACACTATTTACTACGAGTTAGGCCTATATGTATGCCCCGGGGGTTACGCCCCGGGTTGCGCGCCGCAGATAAAAACATTTTTGCGAAAGACGATTATGGGTCAGAGATTAGCTGAGATTAATACTATTTTATGGGTACCAATTCGTCCTTTCAAGTCATTATACTTATCCTATTCTCTTAAATGTAGGTAGTCCGATTTTTTCATTTGGTGTTTTCTATGTTACGAAGCAGAGACAGATAGGCCTATTAATATAGTACCCTCTCTCCCAGCATAAAGTTAAGATAATCTTTCACTGAATGATGGCGCTATATGCCTAATTATTACATACATAATGTTCATAAACTTGGTTCCGGACCCGGAGGAATCAAAATGTGTCTGGTATCTGGGGAAATCCTAATTAAAAAGGCCTAGATAAAGCTAAAATGGGTAAGAATGGTCGTTACTTTGAATTTTTGTTTTGTTTGTTTTGTTTTTGCCTCAAGGAAACATTTCCAAACATTTTCATAAAATTGTTAATGCTGACACTAAATAATAATTTCCACCAAAATGTTTGCTGTGTTTGTGCTTCTACCAAAAAAAAGCAAATGTTTTGATGCATTATTTTCCAAAAACATAGGGCCTATTCGTATTATTTTGCAGCCATTTTACAAACTGATACGGAAACGTTTCATAGCCAACAATTTTAAACATTTAAAAACATCAATACAGAAAAGTATCAAAACGAATCTTGCAACATTTTTGGAAAGACGATTATGGCTTTAGATTATGTCTTTTCAATTCAATACATGTCTCATTCTCTTATTAAGGTGCCCGGGGTGGGTAGTCCGATTTTTTTCATTTGGTGTTTTCTATGTCACGAAGCAGAGACAGATAGGCTTATAATAGTACCCACTCTCCCAGCATGAAGTTAAGATAATCTTATACTGAATGATGGCGGTATGCCTAATTATTGCATACATAATGTTCATAAACTTGGTAACGGATCCGGATGCATCAAAATGTGTCGGTATCTGGGAAAATCTTAATTTAGAAGGCCTAAATAAAGCTAATAATGAGTAAGAATGGTCGTTGCTTTGAATATCAAGAAACTCATTTTAGTTTTATGCCTCAAGAAAACATTTCCAAACATTTTCAAAATATTGCTCAAAGAGTGACACTGAAATATTTCTAACAAAATGTTTGTTGTGTTGTGCTTGTACAAAAAAACTTTGCAATTGTTTTGATGCATTATTTTCCAAAAACATATTCGTATAATTTTACAATCATTTTACATTTACGTTTCTTCGTTCTTTTTCTCCGCCACATTTCTTCGTTCTTTTTCTCCGCGCCGTGTCTTTGTCATCTTTCATTTTCTCTGCCCCGTTTCTTTTCTTTTTCTCATGTCCCCCTTTTCCCTTTCCGCCCTGTTTCTCATTTCCTTTTTATTTTTCCGCCCATTTTTTTCTTTTTATCCGCGCTTATTGTTTCTTCCCTTTTCTTTCTCCATTCCGTTTTTTCTTTTTTCGCCTTTTTTTGCGCCCCTCTGCGTTTGCCGCCCTAGGCGACCGCCTTACCTGGCCTAATGGTCGGAACGGCCCTGGGGGGGGGGGGCAGTTTCCACCCAGAATTTTTTCAGGGATAAAATGGGGACGGCAAAGAGTAAAGTGTCGTTAAAAATGAGACAAAAAATTATTGACAAGCATGACAAAATGGGGATGAACATTTGGTTTTGCCCCCTCACATCATCTGACAATATCAAGGGCACTTGTATTTCAAGTTGTAGGCCTATCACCCAGTGTGGCGTAACTAGGGTTGGTAGCGCCCGGGGCAAGAAACAAAATTGGCGCCCCTAATTTTGGTTACTAGAAGTTGAATATCGGTCTTAAAATGTTCTTTCAATTGTTTTGTGCTGATATGCGCGCGAAAATTTTGACTTTCATCGCTTCGAGGGGCGCAGAATCGATGCTGAAGTGGTCAATTTGGCGCCGCCCCCTAAAGGTGGCGCCCGGGGCATGTTGCCCCCTACCCCCCCCGTAGTTACGCCACTGATATCACCCGCGTAAAAGGACATTTAAAAGTACCCAAAGCAAGTATTATTTTTCATTAATGTAAAATGGACCCAAAGCAGTAGGCCTATATATTACATGCACTTACGCGGTTGTAGCACTTGTTCAGTGCCTGTATGGATTACAAAATCCACCAGTTCTCGCTTCTCGGCGCTACGCGCCTCGATCCCAGCCGAGGAACTAGAGCTAGTTAACGCGGTTGTTTTCCTACCCTAAGTATTTTACTGTTATGAGTAATGATGAACAGTTGAACACACTTAAAACCGCCGGTAGCGATCAGTCAAGAGGCCTGAAGAAAACTCAATAAAAAAGCACATGCGTTGGGGTGATTTTTAGTACATTTTCACATAGATTTTTTTACCTTCATTTCACCTTCTTTTTTTGTCAGCATCTTGATGCGGCGTTTAGCAACACATTTTCGAGTAACATCTGTGTGATTTTTCACATTTTTGCTGATTTTTGATACCCCAAACGAGATACTCGCGTATCGCGCCTGAAAAAGACGCTTTTTACTTGTTTGTTTGTTTTTTGTTTTGCGAAAATTACCATTTTTAGGCTAAAATGACAAAAACGACCATTTTAAATATGTTTAAGATTAAAAAATTGCAGATTTGGTGTAGATCTCTAAAAAAGAGGGTCATTGAGTATAAGCTGATGAAAAAAGGGGGTCATTGGGTGTAAGCTGATGAAAAAGGGGTCATTGGGTGTAAGCTGATGAAAAAGGGGGTCATTGGGTGTAAGCTGATGAAAAAATGAGGTCATTGGGTGTAAGCTGATGAAAAAAGGAGGTCATTGGGTGTAAGCTGATGAAAAAGGGGGTCATTGGGTGTAAGCTGATGAAAAAATGAGGTCATTGGGTGTAAGCTGATGAAAAAGGGGGTCATTGGGTGTAAGCTGATGAAAAAATGAGGTCATTGGGTGTAAGCTGATGAAAAAATGAGGTCATTGGGTGTAAGCTGATGAAAAAGGGGGTCATTGGTGGCAGATTTGCCTCAAAAAAGGAAGTCTATTGACGGAAACATGACGCGTACCATTACAATGTATGGGAGTGCTCCCCGGGACCTACTGAGTTCTAGTTGAGTTTTAATTTTGAGTTTGCATCGTGAAATACAGCAGGACGAAAATGGATTTTGGTGATCTTGAAACCATAGATCTACGGGTATCTGTAAATCTAGTAACGTATCGAAACGTATGGAAACGTATGGAAATTGATGGAAATGGATGGAAATAGGACAGGAATGGATCGAAAAGGATGAAAATGGGTCGGAATAAAACAAAATATGACTCGAACATCTCAAAATGAGTACAATGAAGAGCTAAAATTCGTCAAAATGTGTTTCACCCATCGGTCAAAATACAGAGCTCGTCTCCGAAGACTTCACCACTAGTGCTAGGCGATACGTGATTCGTGATACCAATTTAGCTTCTCGCATGCTTTCAGCGGCATGGAAACACTACCAAGTTTCTTCAACTTCATTTAATTATTTAATTCAATAAACTTTCTTTCTTTCTCTCTTTCTCTATTTCTTCTTTCTTTGTTTCTTTCTTTCTTTATTTTTTCTTTCTTTATTTCTTTCTTTATTTTTTCTTTCTTTCTTTCTTTATTTCTTTCCTTTCTTTTTTTCTTTCTTTCTTTCTTTCTTTCTTTCTTTCTTTCTTTCTTTCTTTCTTTCTTTCTTTTCTTTTCTTTTCTTTTCTTTTCTTTTCTTTTCTTTTCTTTTCTTTCTTTCTTTAATTTTTTATTTCTTTATTTCTTTCTTTATTTCTTTCTTTATTTCTTTCTTTATTTCTTTCTTTCTTGATTTCTTGATTTCTTTATGTCTTATTTCTCTATTTATTTATTTCTTTATTTCTTTCTTTCTTTCTTTCTTTCTTTCTTTATTTCTTTTTTTCTTTCTTTTTTTCTTTCTTTCTTTCTTTCTTTCTTTCTTTCTTTTTTCTTTCTTTCTTTTTCTTTCTTTCTTTTTTTCTTTTTTTTTCTTTTTTTTTTCTTTCTTTCTTTTTTTTTTTTTTTTTTTTTTTCTTTCTTTCTTTCATTGGTGGGGTAATACCTACGTTAATTTCTTTCTCATTCTCTCTCTCTCTCTCATTAAATTTTTATTCTTATTGCTTTTTTTTTTTTTTTTTTCTTTCTTTCTCTTTCTTTTCGTGTCTTTTTTCTTATATTTGGTATCAGTTTTGTCTTTCATTTTTCGTGTTCTTTTCTTTTCTTATCCTGTGTCTTCATTTGTTTTCTTGTCTTCCCCTATTTTTGAATTTCTTTCTTTCTTGCTTTTTCTTTTCATGCAAATAAAATTCAAATAATGGAAGGAAAAAGAACAATAAGAAACTTTTATGTTATTAAAATAGAAAGAAAGAAAGAAAGAATCAATTTTCTTTTAATTAATCAATTAACGCAAGAAGGAAAGAAAGCAAGAGCAATTCTTCTTTAATTAAGAATAAATAAATTGATTTGTATTGATGTTTAGATTAATATTAAAAGATATCAATTAATTAAATAAACAGTTCTTCTTCATTTTTTCTCAATGACATTACTTAATAGACCCCACGCATTCTTTTACCGCCCAAGTCTAAAATCATAAAATGATGACCTCGGTGACCTTAACCCACTAACCAAAACAAACTTTTGCATAATATAGGCCTAATGAAAATCCTCCGGTCAGAATCCACACACTCTCCTCCATGCAATTAGCTAAAATTACTGGATGCATAAACTTAGGGCTCAATGCTCTGTACTGCTTGGGTGACGTGCTCTCCCTATGCGCCGCGCCGGTGATTTGAACATTTCTTCGTTTTAATATTTTGTACGTTTTTGCGAGTACCTTTGCATCAATTTCGATCCATGTTGGAATATTTTGACCCGTTTCCATCCATTCTTACCCATTTCCATCCGTTCTTACCCATTTCCATCCTTTTTCATCCATTTCCACCCGTTTCCATACGTTTCGATACGTTACCAGATTTACAACTACCCATAGATCTACTACCGGTATTTCCCCGAGAGCATCAGGGTTTCTGAGGGAGATCTCTTGACCAAATATTTCTAGAACAAAGTGTGCAATTTCTCCAAAATCAGCCCCCCGAACGAAATATAGGCCTACACTATTTACTACGAGTTAGGCCTATATGTATGCCCTGGGGTTACGCCCCAGGTTGCGCGCCGCAGATAAAAACATTTTTGCGAAAGACGATTATGGGTCAGAGATTAGCTGAGATTAATACTATTTTATGGGTACCAATTCGTCCTTTCAAGTCATTATACTTATCCTATTCTCTTAAATGTAGGTAGTCCGATTTTTTCATTTGGTGTTTTCTATGTTACGAAGCAGAGACAGATAGGCCTATTAATATAGTACCCTCTCTCCCAGCATAAAGTTAAGATAATCTTTCACTGAATGATGGCGCTATATGCCTAATTATTACATACATAATGTTCATAAACTTGGTTCCGGACCCGGAGGAATCAAAATGTGTCTGGTATCTGGGGAAATCCTAATTAAAAAGGCCTAGTTAAAGCTAAAATGGGTAAGAATGGTCGTTACTTTGAATATCAAGAAACTCATTTTGTTTTGTTTTTTGTTTTGTTTTTGCCTCAAGGAAACATTTCCAAACATTTTCATAAAATTGCTCAAATGCTGACACTAAATAATAATTTCCAACAAAATGTTTGCTGTGTTTGTGCTTCTAAAAAAAAAAAAAAGCAAATGTTTTGATGCATTATTTTCCAAAAACATAGGGCCTATTCGTATTATTTTACAGCCATTTTACAAACTGATACGGAAACGTTTCATAGCCAACAATTTTAAACATTTAAAAACATCAATACAGAAAAGTATCAAAACGAATCTTGCAACATTTTTGGAAAGACGATTATGGCTTTAGATTATGTCTTTTCAATTAATAATAATAATAATAATAATAATAATAAAACAGCATTTATATAGCGCATTGTGAATCTCAGATTCCTCAATGCGCTTTACAGATTTAAAAACTACCAAACTTAATTTACAATAAATGATTTTAACTTAAGAATTATACAAACAATAATATGCATAAAACAGCAGACCAGCTGCAAGCAAACAACATTAGAATGGCAAGAGTAACACCAGTGAGAGGCCCACCGATAAAATCCCCAGGGGGACTGTCGGTGCACCTCACACCGGCATCATCAATACATCAATATACAAGATAAAAATACAGTTTAACATAATAAAAATGACACTAATAATCTCATATAACAAAAAAGCACACTGAAACCAAATGCAAAGGTACACAACCATCTCCAGAATACTTTGGATGGAGATGCCAGTGTAGAGTGTGTGAGAGACTCATCGATGTAAACACATCCATGAGCCTCCCACACACAAACAAAATTATACTCAACAGCAGAAATACATGTCTTATTCTCTTATTAAGGTATAGGTGCCCGGGGTGGGTAGTCCGATTTTTTTTCATTTGGTGTTTTCTATGTTACGAAGCCGATAATAATAGCCTCTCCCAGCATGAAGTTAAGATAATCTTATACTGAATGATGGCGCTATGCCTAATTATTGCATACATAATGTTCATAAACTTGGTAACGGAACCGGATGCATCAAAATGTGTCGGTATCTGGGAAAATCTTAATTTAGAAGGCCTAAATAAAGCTAATAATGAGTAAGAATGGTCGTTGCTTTGAATATCAAGAAACTCATTTTAGTTTTTTGCCTCAAGAAAACATTTCCAAACATTTTCAAAATATTGCTCAAAGAGTGACACTGAAATATTTCTAACAAAATGTTTGTTGTGTTGTGCTTGTACAAAAAAACTTTGCAATTGTTTTGATGCATTAATTTCCAAAAACATATTCGTATAATTTTACAATCATTTTACAAACTGATATTAAACGTTTCCTTGCCAACAATTTTAAACATTTAAAAACATCAATACAGAAAAGTATCAAAACGAATCTTGCAACATTTTGGGAAAGACGATTATGGCTTTAGATTATGTCTTTTCAATTCTCGCTATTCACAATATGGGCGCCGCCAGCGGTTTGCGATGTAATCGTGATGTATCATGGGAAAAGGTCGACATCCAAGTCCGCGCAATACGAATATTACCATGCTATTACATAGGAACACGTGACAATATTTTTTAGTTTGTCAATATAACGGTATTACACGCAAATCGATAGAGAAAAAATTAATTGTGCACATTTCAAATCACATTATTAAGTATTGATTCGCGTGTAAAACCTTTATTTTGACAAACTAAAAAAATATTGTCACGTGTTCCTATGTAATAGCATGGTAATATTCAAAGAGCTTTTAAATAGAAATAGAGTCGCAATAGATTATATAATCTTTTGTTCGTTTGATGCCGATTAGAAATTGCGACAGGCTATTCATAAAAGTGGTACCATTGTTTCGAATAAAGGGGTTCCGCCATTAAATTGGTCACTGATCCAGCATCATATTAACGCTCTACACAACAGGCGAGTATCAATAAGTGATCACACTACAGTCATGTGTAAGGGCAGTCATGTGTAAAGTGGTACCATTGTACTCATGTATCCCAAATGTGTGCTTGTGTGGGTCTGGAGTCTATTCAGTATCGAAGTTACGTAATGTTACTATGTCAACGGGATCACGCGCTAGAGTAATGAACCGCGATCGAAATGATCACCACATAAAGTATATGGCACTCGAAGGCATACCAAAGTAGCGTGATCCGGTAACCAAGAGAATTACGTAACCACTTCGATGCTGAATAAGGAGGCTTTAGCTCATGCTCAGCTGGCGATGCAATCATCTTTACCACCCACCTGACGTTAGGCGTTTCATTTAAATAAATTGAATGCTCTTGGTGATCGATTACACATTAGAATGTATGAAGGCTGCCATGTTCAGTCCATATATCTATATTACACTATAATGGTAATCGCTATACGTATACATATAAGTATAAGTATAGGCCTATAAAGGTTGTTTTTAAGAAATGTCCATTTAATTTTATTTTAAGAAGGAGATTGGTATAAAAATAGTGGCGTACCCAAAGAGGGAGGGGGTTGGGAGGGCAGATTCACCTCTGTGAGAAGTCTTGGGAGGGAAGGAGGGAGGAAGAGGGGAGGAGGGGATATGGAGAATGAGAGAGGGCTGGAGGAAGGGAGAAATAAAAAGATATAATAAAGACAAGTAGATAAATAGAAATATAAGAAACATGATGGGAATGAGAGAGGGAGGGTGAGAGGGGACAATGAGAGCGAGGGAGTAATAAAGTGTAGGCCTAGGAAAGAATAAGTACACAGAAGGGAAACGAAAGGAATGATGAATACATTTAATAATAATTATTAGGCCTATATAATAACTAAACACATAACAGCACTGGGCAGCCATTCGATGATGTCAATGCCTTTAATCGTTACGTAATTAAAACGCCCAGTCAGGTGTATTTCACACCTACTAAACACAACTCACCCAATTTCGCAAACTGGACGTTGACTGTACACTCTCATGAATATTGATTGGCAACATTTTCCAATATGTCAGCGCTCTAATCGGAAACAATAGAACAATGGACCCTGCAGAGCGTTGGTAATATTCGTATTGCGCGGACTTGGATGTCGACCTTTTCCCATGATACATCACGATTACATCGCAAACCGCTGGCGGCGCCCTTATTGTGAATAGCGAGAATTCAATATATGCCTTATCCTCTTGTTAAGGTGGATGCCTGGGGATGGGTAGTCCGATTTTTTCATTTGGTGTTTTCTATGTTACGAAGCGGAGACAAATAGGCCTATTGTAGTATACCCTCTCTCCCAGCATGAAGTTAAGATAATCTTTCACTGAATGATTGCGCTATATGCCTAATAATCATTTGCATACATAATGTTCATAAACTTGGTAACGGATCCGGTGCATCAAAATATCAAAATGTGTCTGGTATCTGGGAAAATCCTAATTTAGAAGGCCTAAATAAAGCTAAAAATGGGTAGAGTGGTCGTTGCTTTGAATATCATGCTGCGAAGTAGTATATTATAGAAAGTGACAAAGATAGACATAATATACCTATTAATAGCAGCCATCCCAGCAAACACAGAAATGTTCTTAAAAATTTTTTTTTTTCAAAACATTGTAATAACATTTAAATGTCGGGTTACATAAAGGTCATGAAAATGTTTTTAAAACGTTATTGCAAATATTTTTGCAAAATATTTTTTCAAGCCAAAAATAACATTCTGTTTAGAATGTTTTATATCAAGTTTTCAAACATGTTTTTGGAATGTTATCAAAACGTTTTTATACCCTTTATACAACCCGACATTTAAACGTTTTGTGTTTGCTGGGATGGCACGTTGTTACAGGTAATTGATCAGCAACTCTATTGAATTTATTTAAATGAGGCGCCTAAATAAAAGTGGGTGGTAAATAATTGTATATCGACGGTAAAGTGTGCTTTTGTGTGCTGGCGAAGACTCAGTCACACCCTTGGGTTGTATGGGAACAAAAGGTACTTTTCGTTCTAGTAGGCGCTTTCACGCGACTTTCGTTTGATCACTTATTTACAGTAGCCTACCTATTAAGGAGGTTGTGTACTCTCAGACATGCATGTAGTAAAAGTGCAATAACTTTGTAATTATTCGCGCAAGACATATAAAAGTATACATTTTTATGAAGGCAAGACATCAATAAATCTTAATATAAATACAGATTTGGGGTAAAAACAACAATTATGAAGAAAATCACAAAAAAGTAAGTTTTTGGCAATATTTGTTAGGTTAATCATAACAAAAAAACACTCTTTCAAAAATATTTTATTTTGTTTTTAGCTCAATCTTGAGGCTCCATTCCAAAAACGTTTTTTTTTAGATTTTTTGGATATTGGCCTTATTTTTTGAGATATTGACCATATAAGGCATCAAATTGAACTTTTTAAAATTCACAAACGCCTATTTGCACAAAATGATGCCTAAAATCGGAAATAGACCAAAATATAAAAAAAATGAGAAAACCGTTTCTTGAGTCGATCATGCTTTTTACGATGATTATATTTGCTTACCTATAGATGCTGTATTTATTGAGTTATCGTGTACCTAAATCGCCATTTTACCGAGAAAATGAACATTGAAATAATGGCCGTTGAAGTTTAAAGTGGTCACATTTTGCACTTTCATCGAATCTCGCAGGAGAATGCGGCAGTTTTTATTTTTCTACCTTACATTACATAAACATCGGGTAAATCCACGGCCCCTTGACAATGCTTGAGAAGTTTGAGCGAAATCCATTAAGGCTACATGCTCTTTTTGGTTGAAATTTTTGGCGGGAAATAATCCCGCACAAATATTAAAGTAATCTTTTCCCACAACTAAATATCATAGTCAGGAAATTAATGATGCATCTGGTAGCTTAGATCATAACTTTCATATACTTTAGTTGCAATTATCCCAGAAAATTCTTGATTTGTTTTTACAGAGTCTTGAATTGACGAGGTTTATGATCAAAAACGTCACTCGGTGTATTTTGAAATTCGAGGCCATAACTCTTCTCAAATTAGCCCCAAATCATAATTTATTATATACACGTGTAGCAAACACCAATGGGAATAATTGGACGTTGTTTGCAGAGCCTAAATTTGATTTGATTTTATTTCACAATATTTCTAGTGTGAGAATCTTGACCTGCCAATCCCTTTTCGGATTTCGCATCCGAATTCATTAAAATGTGATATTTTGAATTAATAATGAGTACGCTTACCTTTCTGCAACACTTCCCGGTACCATTGCGCATCTGGTGACAGCCAATATTCTGGCTGAAAACAGTCCCTTCCTATCATTTTTGAACAAAATATACCTCGTAATTACGTACATGACACGTATAAATTGGGACAGCGAGGAAATAAAGAGAGCCATTTACGGTGGGGTAGGCTATTGGCTATTATGGTACCAGGCATGTCAACCAGATGCATACATAAAGGGCGGTATATTCAAATGCTATTGTCTGGATCATTGAGTATCGATCGCGCAAGTAGGCTTATACACGTAGGGGTGTGTTGTCGCTCCCCTGGTTTTGACATAAATTACAAGGACGTCTTGAATGACCCAGCGTTTTTATTATATTTATTAGAAAATTAATCGTCGTTTATTACGAGTCCTAAGAGTCATACCAGTTCAATTCATCAAAATTAATTTGTATTAAATGAAAAACAAACAGACAAGTAGAGTCCAATGTCTTACTACCCAGCAAACACAAAACGTTTCCGACATCATTCGCAAAAGGTTATAAAGGTTGTCAGAAAACATTTAAATGTCGGGTTATATTAAGGGTATATTAAGAGTATAAAACGTTTTCATAACCTTAAAAAACATTTTTTGATAATCTACTGCTCAGCAAACAAAAATGTTTTACAGAAAACGTTTAAATGTCGGATTACATAAAGGGTATAAAAACGTTTTAATAACATTCCAAAAACATTTTTGAAAACTTGGTACAAAACATTCGAAACAGAATGTTATTTTGGGAGTAGAAAAATATTTTGCGAAAAATGTTTGCCCAAAATATTTTCAATAACGTTTTAAAAACGTTTTCATGACCTTTATATAACCCGACATTTAAATGTTATTAAAAGGTTTTGAAAAAACATTTTAAGGACATTTCTGTGTTTGCTGGGTTCAAACATTTTAACATAATGTTATTTAAGTATTGACACAATATTTGGCAAAAATGTTTGTAAAATAGTTTACAATAACATTTTTGAAAACATTTAAAAATATTGTTGTAGTGTGTTTTCATACAAAACGTTTTAAAACGTTATCATGACCTTTATATAACCCGACATTTTAATGTTATTAAAATGTTTTTACCTAAACCAAAAGCCAAAATATAACTTATTTAAAACGTTTTTAAAACGTTTTTGTGTTTGCTGGGTATGACTGTATTACTACGAAAGTCTGCTTTTTAATACACTAGAAACGTGTTGATATGTATATCTTTGAAAATCGTCAGACATTAACCACAGGTACCGCCGTGGCACAGTGGTATCGTTCACTGTTCAGCATATCGGCAGTGGTTCGAACCCTGGTGTAAATTTTAGTATTTTTATTCTTTTTACTAATACGCTGTGCCGTTTTCAAACACGCCCTGAATGAAATTCATGGGCAAGTACCCTTAATAACTTGATATTTAAATCGGGGGAAAGAACTTGAAAAAAACCCACATTTTATCAGCTAAAACGGAGCCATTTGACCACTAGGGTTTTTTGTGCTTCCGTGGTGTTTCCATAAGATGCGCTGCGCATGCAGATAAGCATCGCGTATGCGTAGCGTATTTGTGCGTTATCAAATTGCGCGATACGCAACGCGATGCGTTGTTGCGCGCGTGTACCCTGCTGGTACAACAAGGATTTTCTTTCCTTTTCAATGTCGAGCAAGAGTGGAATAGTGAAATAAAATCCTTAAAATATTGCAGATAGAGGTTACCAATCTGGATTTTCATTCCTTGTATTTATAAAAACATAACAAAGTACAAACATATCAAAAAACTCAATTTTGCGATAGAAACAATGTCTAGAGTACACAGCTGCCTTAAAGCGTTAATCCGCTGTCAGGTCACTTACCGATTTCATGGCGGAAGCCCTTTGTCCCGAACAAAAGGTACTTTTAGAGGTTTAAACCTTTGATCACAACACAAAAATTTGCGTACCTGGAATTTTCAGTCGATACTTCGACTTTCATCAGCAGACTGGCAACCCAATTCAGAGGTCAGCGACCTTTCGGACACTTGACCCCAAAATCGGGTCGTACACTCTAGGTAGCTTGTATCGGCCCCCGTCTCTGTTCAGCGATGGCTGGTTCACTCTGATATAGATGGCCTCCTTCACACCACGCTCAAAATATCTGGGTTCCTTGTCCAGAATTTGAACTTTGTCTAAGTCTATGTGATGGCCGGGAGACTCGATGTGAATATGTTGGGAGACCTCAGACGAGGTGGAGCTGGGGCGACAGTGTTCCAAAAATCTAGTGCGAAGTGATCTTTCTGTCTCGCCGATATAAGATTCGGAACACTGACCCTTACGGGTTTGTCCTTGGCATGGAATAAAATAAACCGGCCCAGCTATGTCCTTCTTCTCGGTTATGTCTTTTGGGTAAATAAGCAGTTGTCTTAGCGTTTGGGTAGGCTTGAAGCTCGCTCTTATCCCGTAGGTGCCAAAAGTTCTTCTAAGCGCCTCGGATGTACCTTTTATATAAGGCAACACCACTTGTCCCTTTGTCTCAGTGTTAGTCTCACGATTGACTTTTTCTGTGTCTTTCTTGTCTTTCTTTGGTTTAACAGCTCTGTCAAAAGCCCAATTGGGATAGCCGCAATTTTTAGACTGTGATCAAAGAAGACAGGAGTCTTAAGATTAAGATCTACCGTAAGCCCACTCATATGGACCAATATTTGAATTTTCAATCTAATCATCCTGTCCAACACAAACTTGGCGTCATTCAAACTTTATATCACCGGGCTGATTGCATCGTCACAAATCCTGTAGACAAGGAGGAGGAGAAGTCGCACATCAACGCTGCGCTTGAAAATTGTGGCTATCCCAATTGGGCTTTTGACAGAGCTGTTAAACCAAAGAAAGACAAGAAAGACACAGAAAAAGTCAATCGTGAGACTAACACTGAGACAAAGGGACAAGTGGTGTTGCCTTATATAAAAGGTACATCCGAGGCGCTTAGAAGAACCTTTGGCACCTACGGGATAAGAGCGAGCTTCAAGCCTACCCAAACGCTAAGACAACTGCTTGTTTCCCAAAAGACATAACCGAGAAGAAGGACATAGCTGGGCCGGTTTATTTTATTCCATGCCAAGGACAAACCCGTAAGGGTCAGTGTTCCGAATCTTATATCGGCGAGACAGAAAGATCACTTCGCACTAGATTTTTGGAACACCGTCGCTCCAGCTCCACCTCGTCTGAGGTCTCCCAACATATTCACATCGAGTCTCCCGGCCATCACATAGACTTGGACAAAGTTCAAATTCTGGACAAGGAACCCAGATATTTTGAGCGTGGTGTGAAGGAGGCCATCTATATCAGAGTGAACCAGCCATCGCTGAACAGAGACGGGGCCGATACAAGCTGCCTAGAGTGTACGACCCGATTTTGGGGTCAAGTGTCCGAAAGGTCGCTGACCTCTGAATTGGGTTGCCAGTCTGCTGATGAAAGTCGAAGTATCGACTGAAAATTCCAGGTACGCAAATTTTTGTGTTGTGATCAAAGGTTTAAACCTCTAAATTATGTTTACTACCAACACAGATGAACTTTCATTCTAAAAGGTACTTTTCAATGAATAGCATACTGCAGTTACTGTCCGTTTTCCTATACACAATACACAGTGCTCTCACCATTGACGCGCGACCTTTAAAAATAGTCTATGTTTGAAGTATACCGTATTGCATTTGCCTAGTTAACATCACTGTGTGAAAAATAACCGGCCAATATTTTAACTATTCTCCAAACTTCTAGCAAATATATTTCTCTAACATGACCTAAAATTACAGCTAGGTTAGATGTTCAGAAGGGTCGCACTTTCGTAGAATATGAGTGAGGGCAAAGCATAGCTAGCTCATAGCTAGCCAACTCCCCGTGTTAATTGAATGGATGGAGATTTGACCGAAAATATTGAGCTATATTGGTAACGGACCGCTCCGTTCTGAAGGATGCCACAAAAAAACGGTACAAGCTACATTTACTATTCTACGAAATTCTAGAAAATATAGTTTTGTAACATATCCTAATTTTTAGCTAATTTAGGTGTTTGGAGAGGGTCGCACTTTTGTGTTTTAGGAAGGATATGTAAACGACAGATAACACCAAAAATATGAAGAAATTATTTCCAAGTCAACAATCATTATGTTGCTCATTTTCAAGAATGCTGGTTAACAAAAAGCAGGCCATTGTCTCATTTCGTGAACAAAGGTCCACTACCATTGTTTCCTTTCGTTTCCTTTATAATCGGTTACCCAACTGAAGCTATAATACCAGCTTTATTGCGATATCGCACGTGTAAAACAGACACATGTGCACAACCAGAGAAGATCCGATTTAATCAGTTGAGCTGTTTCAATGAGTGTTATCTTGGTTTAATAGCTTTTAATGGGGTTTAAGTCCTGCAAAGGTCGAGGTGAATTCTACTGTAGACATGACTGCATCATGGCCTGTCGGAAAATCAAATCGGCATCAAAGGAACAAAGCATTTCTATATCTAACCTTTCTATATCTAACCTCCTTGGCTAAAATAGCCATAGCTTATTGGGCTTTCTAAACCACGTTTTTCAATGTAGATCGACATGCTCGATTTCTCTCCTCGTGAATATTGCACTGCGAAATTTAAACATTTCTTTTGTATACTTAGATCAGGTAACTTCAAACCAAACGATTTCTTCTTCACATCATTATAAATTTATATAAGAAACTGAAATGAAAAACCGAATCTCCTTGATACAAATTTTAAGTTTTTAACAAGAGGTAGAAACAAAGATATCAATATCTTGTGACTCAAGAGGTTAGGCAACATAATAGTGTAACGGGACCGAGCTTGCCCCTAATACTTTTGTAAACGACTGATGGAGAAGACTAGCCTTCTAAACATACAAGTGGTAGCGTAGTATCAAAGACTAGAATTCTCCCCAAGACATGTTAAATCAGTGATACATGAAAGGAGTAGGCTAACAGGTAAAAATGAGACTTGACATTATTCAGTTTATATTTGCTTCTTTTGTTATATCTTGTATTGTTATTCTGCTTTCATATTTGTCTTATCACATCACAATTCATAAATACAAGTTAATACACAATCTCTATTGACGATATTTCCTTATTTATCTTCTTTAAATCCAAATAAATCACTAATAAATACTGCCGAAAAGTATATACTATCTGCGTGAATAATCGAGAAGCATAACATGATGCAGTCATGTCTACAGTAGAATTCATCTCGACCTTTGCAGGACTTAACCCCATTAAAAGCTATTAAACCAAGATAACACTCATTGAAACAGCTCAACTGATTAAATCGGATCTTCTCTGGTTGTGCACAAGTGACTGTTTTCATGTGCGATATCGCAATAAAGCTCGTATTCATAGCTTCAGTTGGGTAACCGATTATAAAGGAAACGAAAGGAAACAATGTTATGTGTGGCTTTGTTCACGAAATCAGACAATGTCGTGCTTTTTGTAAACCAGCATTCTTGAAAATGAGCAACATAATGATTTTTGACTTAACACGGTTTAGAAATAATTTCTTCATAATTTTGGTGTTATCTGTCGTTTACATATCCTTCCTAAAACACCAAAGTACGAGTATTTCCAAACATCTAAATTTGCTAAAAATTTAGGACATGTTAAAAAACTATATTGTCTAGAATTTTAGAAAAGTACTTTTAATATTGGCAGGTTATTCACCACACAGCGACGTTAACTAGGCAATGTACTATTACCTATAACATTAACTAAAACACCAAAGTACGAATATTTCCAAACATCTAAATTAGCTAAAATTTAGGACATGTTAAAAACTATATTTTCTAGAACTTTAGAAGAGTACTTTTAATATTGGCCGGTTATTTTTCACACAGCGACGTTAACTAGTCATATCCCCATACTGTTAACGTAGGGCTATTTGTAAAGGTCACGCGTCAATGGGAAAGAGCACTGTGTATTGTGTATAGGAAAACGGACAGTAACTGCAGTATGAAAATACAATTTAATCAACAGAATCTCTCATCACATGACATAGTCATAGGCTAGGCCAAGGCCTATACTACAGAGTATCCATGCCTGTACACCAAATACGAACTTGCCATGCAACAGTGAATGCACATAAATACAGTGCATAATTTTCCATTGGACTTGTGCATATGTGTGCGTCAAGTCACTTGCCCAAATTAGGCATAGGCGCTAGGCCAAATCACCGGAGTGCATAACCACCATGGTGTTGCCACTATTGTGGTTTAGCCAAGCTGCCCCTAGCTCCAGCTGAGCTCCAGAATAGGGCGTGTTTGCTTTGGTTGGCAGTGCTTACCTTCAAACTGAAGGTTCGTGGGTGGACTATTGTCCACCAAGCAATCTGATTAATTTGCGTCGTGCACGGCCTTTATATACTCTCCTGAACGCGTTCATGGAACCTTTTGGTGGCTGCGTTCAAAACACAATATTATAAGATCTCTGTACAATATAAGCTAATATAGCGGAAATAGTGAAATTTGAGGCCAATTTCGCACGTACGACATGACAAATGTCTCTGCCGTATTTTCAACCCACGGCGAAAACAGACGATCGGCAGGTAAACAAATCCAAATATTTACAAAAATATACCTTGTGCAGAGCCATGCAATCATTTTTAAATGTATAATAACGATCAAAAGCTACCACGAACACGTGAGCATCGTGACTTTTCTCTAAATATGAATTTGACAAGAGCTAAATTTTCGTATCTCTGCAATAGACAAACACACAGGAGGTAAGCTTAAAAACAGGCCAAAAATCTGAAATCGCATTTTGGCTCTCCGTTTCAATAGGAAACCATGTGACCAAAACCAAAACCAAAACTAAAACTCAATATTTGAAATAAGGCACTGTGTAGAGTTACAGCGGGATTCGTCATCGGGCCAGGTGTTTTTAAAATGCGTAAAAAACAACTTGATCTTAATGTTTAAAATTTAACTGCACAATTGTGTATCCCGAATCGTTATATTGTGCAGTTAATATTCATATATTCATTTAGACATATGATTTTCAGTTTTTACACAATTTCAAAAAGGTAATCAGACTTCCTTATTATGACCTTTAAAATTCCCGCCAAGGCTGATTCATTTCACATTAGTGGTGCATTGTAGCCGACGGGGACCCAGTTATGGCTGCCAGTGAGGTGTAGGAATGCGTGAATAAGATTCGTCTATATCGATTTTGACTGCACGTGCATGGTATGGTCCGAGCAATGTATGGAGCCTGCTATATTTCTTAGCTTTTCTTGTACAGACTTCGGGTAGACGTCGGGTTTCCCCCCTTTATTATAAGATTTTTGCATAGAACCTCCAAGTTAATTTAAGGAAATGGAAGATTAGATTACCATAAAAACGAAACAGTAATCTCTATCTGGGTTCTATGTCATTTTTACATAGATATTTCATAATCTTTTTAGGTTTTATTTTCACCAAGTTCAATAAATATTTTGGCGTATATAAAATTGAAATAAAATTTTCAAACGACACCAATATTGGTGTCGTTTGAAAATTTTATTTCAATTTTATATATTGCTCGGACAACATATCATTGGCAAGCTAATATTTTGAGAACAATGAAAATGACTCTTTTTTTTTGAGAAAATAAGACATGTAAAATTGATATTCCGCAAAAAAATAAACAACTTAAGCGATGAGTTCCTTCGAACGAGACAGATTTGACCTAGAAAAAAGTTGACGTCATGAAATGACTGTGCCTGCTTTGCCAGAAGGGACTATAAACATTCTCAATGCACAGCGTATACTGTTGTTGTTTACAGAAAAAAACAACTCTGAATTAAGGGATCTAGAATGAGCGTTTATGGCGTTTCGACAGTATTTTTTGTGGGACATGAGAGCACCTCAGACGTATCGAATTGCATTCTGAATACGAAGCATGTCTTTCTGATATCAAATAATTTTTTGAAATTCACGATATAATACAAATTTTATGACAAATTATTAAAATTTGATATTTTTCAAATTTTTGATATATAACAGTCCTCGAAATAAATTTTATAAATCTAATGATATATTCTTAAAGTGTATGTAGCTGGGAGGAAAAGCCGACGATCAATTGAAAATTTTGACCTTTTATATTGAAGATATTGATTTTTTTCCAAAAGCCCTATTTTTTGTGAGTATAAAAAAAAAAAATCAATATCTTCAATATAAAAGGTCAAAATTTTCAATTGATCGTCGGCTTTTCATCCCATTTACATACACTTTAAGTATAAATCATCAGATTTATAAAGTTTACTTCAAGTACTGTTAAATATCAAAAATATCAATTTTGAACTTTACTTCTATCAGTCGTATAATGAGCCATCGTAACCATATGCCTTTGTAAATTTTGACCAAAAATAATTTCATACACTCTTAGATAGCGAGAACCAATCAGAGCAAGCATTAGAAAAAGGCAAACCATGCACTGATTGTGTCTTATGCACAGGCGCGTACTACGCGCAGTGCTGTTGGACGCGTTCATTTTTCTTGCGGGTTGATACATTATATTTGCTCGTATTTTCCAACATTTAAGTGACAATTTTGTTATAAAAACAGCAAAAATCATGTGTTTTTATTCTTCTCGTGTATGAAATAGCTTAAACTTGTTGCTCAAGACATTAGACAAAATAATGCACTTGCTCTGATGTTGATGCGTCTAATGCACGAGCCCCAAAAATTCATTAACCTATAATTAGGAGTTACTTCTGCTACTCCCCCTTTCAGGGCACGTGCATAAGACGCATCAACATCAACGCAAGTGCATTATTTTGTCTAATTTCTCGAGCAACAAGAAATACGCGTCATTAACCTATAGGCTATTAGTGGTTACTTCTGCTACTTCCACCAATTACATATACAGATAACTTCAAACAAAACTATGCAGTACCATAACCAATCCAACTACCGTAAAACCCCGTCTACAAGCATATGGTCGAATCCAACCAAAAGTGTCCAAGGCCAAAAATAAAAGTCCGAAATAAAAATGTCTCCACAATGTTTTCCTTTTGCCCATTGATTGATGACATATTGGCCTTATAGGAACCAAAAGTGCCATTACTAATCTTGAAAAATAAATCCAGGACGTGTGATAGTAAATGTGATATCAAAACCCAATGTTACCTACGAATACCACTAGGATGCTTTCACTATCGCAATACTAATCAACCTAAAACAAATGGAATATTCCCATTAACGCTTTTTTCGTGTAATGTAGACCACAGGGTGTCAGGAAAATGCTAGCTCAACCAGAAAATATTTGTTTTTATTTTTATAACGCGATCAATATGATCTTAGTCAATTTATGCTAGTTTATTTTTGAAAATGAAGTTTAGGTCAGTTTCTGTATTTTATTTATCAAATGAGTATGAATCAATTTAAACATTGTATAAGAACGAGTAGGATATATGTTTTCAAGAATATTAGGAATTATAAGCATACACCTAACGCTTTATACAATGAAAAGGTGAACAAACCCGGGTATTCGTAGGTAACATGAGCGATTTAACAATATTATTGAGTTTAGAGGTTTAAAGTTTGCTATTATGGTAATGAATTAATAAAATGGTAGTTTTAGATCTCTTTCAGATGGTACGTCCAAATGAATAAATGCTATTACCTTAGATCAAAAATTTTTGATGCTTTTAGCAAGATTTTGACCACTTCATTTTGATATACAAGTAGTTAATCAGCAATTTTACATAATAAATAATTGTTGAATGAATCCGTATATGGGTAATAATAGTGTCCTGGGGTACCGCTTAAAGTTTTGACAATTAATTTCCATTGGTAGCGACACTTCATTACACATGTCATGTTTTATGCTGTATTCGTAAGTAACATTTCAGTATTTGTAGGTAAGAATTAGACTTTTGGTGGATATCCCAATCAAAACTTCATTTTATAAAGCACTTTGAATGTATCATTTTTCTTTATGTGCGTTTATTGATACTTTAGACCCTATCATGTATTAATAATGTCGGTTCACAGCGGTTGAAAGAGTATTGAAGTAAGAAACAAAGGCACTAAAGTGACTTTAATTTGCTTAATTGCACACAACTCGCTTAAAACCGTTATTGCAGACTTGTGAAGTCCATCTTGGACTAAGTTGGAGTCAGTTACGTCTTGTGGCCTTTCGTTTGAGGGCAACTACAATTAGCTTTATACCAGGGTCCATCATTATGTTGTCTAGATCATGAGACAATGAGAACAGTCGTTTTTCCATGGTATTCGTAGGTAACCTTAGCGAAAACGTCAAAAGTTACCTTCGAATAAATCAATTTGGACACAAATTACTCAGACACCAGAAGGTCGGTAAACATTTAAAATGAAGCACACATGACAGTTGACAAATCCAAGTATTTATCCCCTTCTAATCTTCTTTGAATCTGATTTTTCTTTCAAATGAGCAGACCGTCGTCTATTTCAGTACATATTTTTCAACAATTAAGCCGTATTCAGTTTTGCATGGTGGGCATGTATGTGAATTCGCAACTTTCATTGACATATGATTTGATAGCAAACATACAGGCCTTCGTTATGTACCAATATGGGCATTGGCATGAATGGCGGTGTTTCACAATACTGTCATGATGTCAAATTGTATTCGTAGGTAACATTCGGTTACCGAAATTTACCTACGAATACTTGCTTTTATTGTTGACATCTCAGAAATATTTAAACGCAGGCTATTGAAACTTGGTAGAAATAAAGAGTGTATTACCCTGCACCTATTGCTTAACTATTGTATATTTTTTACCAAACCTACCTTTGTGCCATTTAGAATTTCTGGCAGCTTAACACAATAATAAAGATGCCCGAATGCAATGCATTTCAGTATTCAATTGCGCATTTATTAGTGATTTCCATTTTTTAAAGATATATCTAGTGCTATGAAAAATTGTATTCGTAGGTAATGTAAAAAAATACCACTCAAAAAATGATCACAAAAATTCATAATTATGTACAAATATGTGAAAAATTGAACAGGCAATCTTTGAATACACGCCTTTCAGGAAATCAATTTAGATTCAATCCAATGACTTCTTTTCATAACTGATTTAGACGTTTTTAAAAATACTTTAAGAAATATTTTGAAAAAATGGGAAAAATAGCATGTTTTGGGGTTTTTGTGGTTTAGGTTTTCACAAAAGGGGGGTCTTATTATATATGGCGCGAAGCGTATGATCAAGGCGAATAAACACAATACAAAAATGAATGCCAATTGATTAATACTTTTAAGTTATGGCCCTGAACATGCCGTGTACACTTTTCGTTGGATTCGACCATATATGGTGTTTTTATGAAACCTAAATTAATTCGAAGCAAGCGTAAATATACCAATACAACAGATTGATCTTAAAATAATACTTGTTTGTATATGCTTGAATCCGTCATTTATTTGCTCAAACTCCATAATGGCGCCTGGATTGATGTAGCTTTCATCAGAAGCACACTATATGCTTGTAGACGGGGTTTTACGGTATACCAACTTCGCTCGATGTCAATCGACTGTTGAGATTAGCTGGAAATTGGATTAACATAATTTCAATCAAAATATGCAAATTAGCTCATTAATATTCATTAATATGCAAAAAACTTGACACAAACACAGACAGCACCAGAACTTACCACACGCTACCACTTTACCAACTGTGATGTGTATCGGCTGTTGCGGTCAGGTGGTAGAGTAGATTTTTAGAGTAGAGTCATATTTTAACAAAATAATTTGAAAATTATCGCATTAATATTCATGAACATCAAAATATAAACTGAACACAAAACTATACAACACCAGTGCTCATAACACTTTATTACACTACCAACTATTAACTAAAACAGCTGTTGTGATTAGGTGGTAGATTGATAAGATTCATGATATTTCTTCGGCCAGACCATCCGCCGAAATAACCGTACTAGCTGAATTAAATATTTTGTCAGTGTTTATAGGTTGTACATACGATGAAAACCCAGGTTCTGTTTTCAGCAGAAGTAGTGTCGGTGACTGTGGGAACTACATGTAGTACTGGCCTGTATAACAGCTGAACATTATTTACATTGGCTGATGCTCAGGGACTGTCTCAAAAGGGTGAGTTGTAAGTTCAGCAACGTAAAGGACCCTGTTGTTGTTGGAGGTCGGAGATACTCATACTGTAAAGCCCTGTCCTGTAGAACGATGGTGTTGGCAAGTGTCATCAACATCTGACGCTGGAAGAAAATCAATTTTCCAGAGAGCCCAATCAGATCGATATTGGCGACGTCAAGATCTTCCGGTTTTGCCATTAGATCCACCTTCAAGTCTGCAAGACGTGCTTCTTGTTTCTTAGTAAGTTGACGTTGTTGCTCAGCTGCAGACAAATCTGCACAAATTTGTTGCACTATATCTTGACATTGGATAAGAGCTTTCCCTCGAAGAACCAACAAAGAGAAGGCAGAAGTAAGGTGATTTTTGGCACTTATGGACGGTCCAAGAGCGAGAGTAGCATCCATGTTTACCGTCATCTCAGACCACTCAGGTGCTGTAAGCATCTGTAATTCATCGTGTCCATCAGCATCTAAAGCGTTGATAACCTGTTGTGGATTGGATGGCATTTCCTCGAATCGTTTGTATGTCTTGATTACAGCCTCGTCGATATTCACAGCTTTTTGTACTTTCTGCACTATTTTACCGAGAGCTGCCAGTGCGGAAAAAGAACCAGATGGAATAACAAAGTCGAAACCTAATTTGAAGAGATTTACAGAAATATCTAAAGCAGCATTGATCATATCCTGGTTGTGCGTAGCAGCCTTGGTCATATCCTGATTGTACCAATCAGTAACTACTTCTTTGTACCTGTCAACATTTTCTTCAACTACAGTGCGTTGTTCGTATAGTTTATCATTCAACTCGTGTACTTGGCCAAGGGCTTCCACTAACTCCTTCTTCTTATCTTCAATGACCTCAGAATACATTGCTGCTATGTCTTTCTGATAATCTACTTGGGCACTGATGTACTCTTCTAAGAGTTTGCCTGAAGTGATGATGTTCTGGTTTATCTCATTTTGTCGATCAATTTCCCGCTCTTCTGCTTTTCTGGCTCGGATTTGATTCTGGAAGTTTGCCAGCTTAAGAGATGCTCTCTCAAGGACGTTCTGAACATTGGTGACAACATCTTTGTAAGCATCGTACTTGAGATACGGTATAGGCACGCCAGCATTACGCCCGTTTGCTGTCACTTTTGCTAGGTACTTTGCTCTTGCCCGCAGGTCACACAATTCTTGCGATTGATTCTTATTATCTAATACATCTGCTAACCAAAGTAGAAAGCCCTGAACTACCTTTCTTCCTTCATCATCTTTGTTGTGTAACATAAAATTCAGACGAGCTTCTGCAGCGCAAAGCCCAAACTGAATATCAGTAATGCGCTCTTCTTTGATGTTATCTGGCGGAGAGCTACGCACATCTTTCACGACTGATACTTTACCCTCTTGGTATTCGAATACCAAGCCATTCATGACGACAAACGACTCATCACTGTCAGTACTGCAAGCTCGTAGCCCTCCATAGAATTCACCGCAAGATAGTCGCCCAGCTTTGAATTCGTTGTAGGCCGCATCGCTAAGCTTCAGATTGGGTGGTTCCGCGCAAGCAGTACTTCCTCCAACTGATATTATGTATGACGTAAGGGTGACCGTTGACAACCCAGGAACCTGGATAGTTTTGCCATCTCCAGCAGACAGGATCTGTAAAAATGGTGAGTTTAAAATAATTAATCTATTCCCAAGACCACCAGGGTCTAAAGTGTGACGTCATCCAAGGTAGTCAAACGATAAATCGTCAGAGACACAACATCCGACTGAAGATGCAGATGGTACTGTGAAAGCGCTAACGCTAATCGATCAAACTTAGTAGTGTTGAAGTTTAATTTTTTTCTAATCTAGAAATAATTAGATTCTAATTACTGATGAAAATGTCGCGGACAAAGACACATTTGACTTCAGTGCACGGCTCTACCTACTGAAAATAATTTTTAAGGAGTAGCATTGGCTTTTATTCCGAGTTTGAAACAATTTTTGAAACAGTTCATCTTTGAATTTAAAACAATGGTCTTAATTGCTTGTCTACATCCTTAGTAACATTAATGTAATGATAAAAACTAGTTTTTGTTTGATTCTCTGTCTCCTTGTTGACATTTACACCTTACTTTTCAAATAACAAAGCCTGTCAAAGCAAAGATGAACAAAAATATTTGTGCACTTACTTGAATAGCATTTGCAAAGATGCTGAAATCTTGCACTAACTCAGGAAACTGCAGTTGGATATCGTTGAAATCAATACGTTCTTGCCACATAGCAACAGTGGGAGTTGCAAGAGTGGAAAGTAGACCGTCTCCATCTAGAGGATCGTTGCAGTCTTTGAACACCTCGCCGAGATCGTATGGACAGTTGTTGCTGAAGTATGGAGCCACCCCTGAACCACCAGCGTATTTAGCATACATGGCTCCCGCGAAGACCCGGCGCCAGATTTTTTTGCGATAATATTCTGCGAAGACTTCGAGCGAGGCTAATTCAGTGGATATCACTGTGAGCTTCTTGAAAACATCGTTTGCATCGACTGACTTATTAGCACGGAGATATGGTACAAAGATACTGTTGGTTCCAGCGTACGTGTCGTCTTTCCAAAGACCTTTCGCAAGGGTGTTGCGTAATTCCGGATCTCTACTTGTAATACATATTGTTCCGATAGCAGTAGAATAACCATAGCCAAGATCATTTTTCGGCCTTGTGAATGCTGCATATGAAGGAGAAGATGGTCCACTGAGGTGATTATTTGAATCTTCGTAGATTTTCGCGATTCTCTCATATTCAGTCTCATTATAGGCAAATACCTGGAAGAGAGAATCGCCGACGTTTACCTTCGACACGAAATGGGACCCGAAGGTTTCGTAAAAATCAATGTAGGTCTTCGCTCCGGCGAGACCAACATCGATTGACTTTCTGGATTTTCTTCCAAGTTTTTTCAAGGTAGCAAGTGTCTCTGTCTGATAAGTATTTTGAGGATCAGGATGACCGAATATACCTCGCTCAAAACATAGGTGCGTTGCAGTTCCAACAAGTCGCGTACGGCGAACTAGAGCATACGACCATTCAGGTGTGGAAATATCTAGCCCAATCTGAGAGGAAAGATCTTGAAGAGCATGTTGCAGTGCTCCATCCGTTAATCCTGTCAGCGTAAGAGCTCCAGCTGGCCACTTAGCTGCAGCGCCACCTTCGGATGGGAAATCTTCAAAGGATATATGACGAAGCTTAATTTGGTAAAGTTCATTAAGAAGCTCCTCTCTATTCTTGTGCAGCGTGATAATCGGAAAGGACCATTTCGCATCAAACTTGGGATCTTTGATATCAATTGGTGTCTCACGAAGAGCTGGTTTTGGTGATGGTTGGAAATGTGCACCGTAAATGTCGGCCTGGTACCCACTAAGTAGATTTGTCGACTGGCCTAGTTTGATAGATGTATCCACATGATACGCCACAAGACACGGCTTCTTTCTTATACCACTCATCGTTGGTGGCTAACTCGATGTTTCAATCTGAAGAAAAAAATAAGTGGAACCAATATTATAAAATATAAGAATCCAAGGTATTTGTTATGCAATTAATTAGTAAGCGAGATCCAAAAATACAATGCCAACGAGGTCATATTCTTTTTCGGTCCAAACTTTAAACCAAACAGTTCCAAAACTACGCTAGATTTAGATTTAATACAAAGACATTACAAATAAGACTCAAACTGACTCTTAAGGACGCACCACTAACACATTCCACATTTTATTCAAGAACGAAATTTGGCTTAAAGTCCACAGTATGGATATGGGCTTGTAGTTTCGATATCAAGTTTCGG
Source organism: Amphiura filiformis (assembly GCF_039555335.1). Lineage (NCBI taxonomy): Eukaryota > Metazoa > Echinodermata > Ophiuroidea > Amphilepidida > Amphiuridae > Amphiura > Amphiura filiformis. The sequence continues at coordinate 22,853,121 of NC_092642.1, read as the reverse complement.
AATTTCCCCGTTAAGGTATGAATAGTGCTCCTTTTCTATTTTCGTGGTACAATGCACTTTGCTCAAAACAAATAAATGTTTTTATGTTGAAATTATCCATATACTTTTTAATTTGTATAATATTATTTTAATCTTATTGTAAGAAATGTTCGGAAATGTTTCAAGTTTCAAACTATGATATCTTACATTTACAGTTTGTCCACTCTGAAGTACAAAGTGACAACGCGCGCGTATACAGCGCGTAAACAGTGCGCAGTGCTGCGTGTCTGCTACAGGTATGCGTGCCTTCAAAGTCGGCACAATGTGTGCGTCCGCGTCGGTACTTTGTACTTCAGAGTAGACTGACTGTAGACCAGGTTAAAAATGAGGTACAACATGTAAAAATGGCCACCAGAATCCAATGAAAAGCTTATATAGTACACCGTTAAACTTAAAATAGTCACTTAAAAGGGCATTTCGTGATCCACAGCCTCATCCCCCCACTTTTCTCAAAGAACGTTGAGATTTTTATATCACTGGAATACTCTAGCTACATAATGTTTATGTACAAAATATTTCTTGCAGATTCATTCGTTTAGCAAAGATATCGCGAAATTTGAATTTCGTTCTGGTGCACCAGAACGAAATTACAACGTATTGTCTATGGAGCAGTGTAATACCATAAATCATGCATAACTCGCAAACGCAAAATCGGAATCAACTGAAATTTTGGGAATATGCTGTTTTCGTGGATATGTACTGAAAAATGTCATAAAAAGAGGATGCTAGGATCACGAAATATAATTAATCAGACTTTGGGTTAACATTTATCAAAGTACAGTATAAATAAGTCAAGGTATTAATTGGAAGGTACCAGAAGATCACAGTTGCCGGCGATTTTCATAATGGCTGCCAAAATTCAATGAAAAGCTTATTTATATTACACAATTAAACTTAAAGTATGATTAATCAAACTTTGGATCAATATTAATTGCAGTAATGTATAACTAAGTCAAGATATTATTAGGAAGGTACCAGGAGGTCACAGTTGAGGGCGTCTTTCAAAATGGCCACCAAAATCCAATGAAAAACTTATATAAGGCCAAGTAAAAAATAAAACATGTTTCACGTCCGGGTTTTCGAAAAAAAGGAGGAGGAGGGGGCCTTTTATTTTCTATTTTTATCGCAAAATTGGTGTAAATACCCATACTTAGAGCTGTTTTAGCGTACATACAATAATGCCTGGAAAAAGGAGGAGGCCCTTTTTTATTTGTTGTTCTGAGGGTTACACCCCTCTAATGATCACAAAACCTTCCTAAAATGTTTCTTGTATCTTAACAAGGCTATAGAAAGCATTCCAACTTCCTAGACATATTTTTTGAAAAGTTATAACTGAATTTCAAAAAATAAAAATATATTTGAGGAAACCTCAAAAAAGGAAGCGGGAGGGGACGTGAAACATGTTTACTTTTTTATTTTGCCTAATATACCATTAAAACTTAGTCACTTAAGAGGCATAATTGATCAAACTTTGGATTACTGTTTATCAAAGTGCAATACCTAAGTCATGGTATTAATAGAAAGGTACCGGGAGGTCACAGTTGAAGGCGCTTTCAAAATGACCACCAAAAGAATGGTATGATATCAGCCACAAAGCCTCAGATAATGTTACTTAAAAGTGTTACTTGAAAGAATGTAGTAGTTATTTCTAAGTAAGTGTTTCAGGGTACTATAGGGAGCTACTAAGTCAAGATGACCACTAAAATGGCCACCAGAATTACGAAGGGCAACATATTAACTACATTTTGTACTTGTTGTCCTTTTCAGATTTACTGAATTCGTTTGTTGGGCGTTAATATTCAGGATCACTCACATCCCTTCATTCAGAAAATTATTCTTCATTATCTAGCTCTTGGATGTCTTCGGGAATCATCGTCTCAACTCATTTTAAGTTCAATTTGTGCCAGAGTGTGTTGAAGTGATGGTAGCAACGATATGCCTCGGATTGGAAAACGTGCGAACAAACATTTCATATCTTGCTTCTTTACACTTTTCACATTTACTCCGTTCAGAAGTGAAAGTCACTCTTGGACCTCTTCTGCATACATTTCCGATGGGCCATCTGATAACCCAAAGGTGCAGAAGGTGCTAACAAAGGAGGGCTATTTGATTCCAGAAGCTTCCGGCCACAATTTCAATATCATTCTGTATTAATGAAGAGTTTGGTTGCAAAACCCCTTACATACACTTGAGCAATTTTGAGACAACATCAAAAATCATCAAGAAAGTCACGGATATAAGGAGGTTTGCAACCAAAGCAGTTTTTAGCGGGATGCTCATCCTACCCAAGCATCCCGCAAAAAAACTGCTTTTGTTGAGAAATATTGATCTAATTAACCATAGAAACGGTCAAGCTTGCAAGAACCATAACATTTTTCTTTTCTTTTTTCCTTTTATTTCATCAAATTCAAACCGAATAAGACAGGAAATCGTATATATACTAGTGCTTATACTTATAATGATCTGAAAAATTGATCAAATAATCCTCGACGCGACATCATGTCCGGTGGCATAGTTATCATTCTGTATTTTATCCTTGTTTATCGTAAGAACGAATGACCACCATTACTTCTACAACGACCCGAAAACAATGAACTGGAACCAATCTCAATTTAATAATATAATAAATAATACAAGAAATGTCTTTAAAAAAGACAATGCCTCCAAGATACCAGTGGGCACCTTTTATTATTAGTTAAGGAGATACTTATATTGCTAGCTTTAAGGTAGCGCTATTGGATTTGATGTTTTTGGTTCCTTTTTATCAAAATGGCTTTATACTGTACATCTGGCCTTCAAGTCAAGCCATCTCTTCTTTAAAAGCTCTTTCATCGTGTTGATTGCATTTGGATTTAGCTTTAAATCATTGAAATAAAATTCGATTAATTGTACATTGAGTGCAACCCCCCGTGTGGGTGGACTAAATATTTGCCAACAAAGTTGTTCGTTTCTTAGATCTTCGTCTAATAACTAGATATGAAGCCGTAATCGAAACAAAATGCACCATGCGAGATTTGAAATAAACATATTGGTAACTCAACTACAAGTACAAAAAATCACATTAAAAAATCAGATTAAGCACCTTTACTAATCGTGAATAAAGATCGGGTGCAGAGTAGTGGCTTTGGAAACGAAGGGATGCGGCTGCCCCTATAATCAATAATAGCGGATACAAAAGAAGCAGTAAAATATTAATGGAACATCGTTTAATTCCGCTACATGAACTTAAATTTGCTGATTTTATTTTTGCGTTCTTCGCGGCGTTTCTTACAATTTATATGATAGGCCTGCACTACTACTATGTTGTGGAACGCGTGAACAAGTTCAACTTTTATACGTTCCCTAAGAAAAGATCCACCCTTCTGTTTTGTTCATGCTGCGGAAAATCTTAACAATCATCATAAAGTGTTGCACTTTTGTCAGTAGCATTATGCTAACATAATGCCCTGTTAAGCCGGAAGCCGTGTATAAAATACAAAATAGAACATTTTACATGAAACTGTAATCTCTACTTTTATATGTAGAGAAATTACCTACATGTAGCCTATTTGAATGAGGCTTCAACTTTGTCAATACTGATGTTTTCCTCGTTTTTGCCAACTTTTTCAATTAAAAAATACCTAAGGCCTAAAAAAATTGTTTGATCGGCGTAACCCGACCGCCCCTAGACGTTTTTCATGTTACGCCAATCAAACAATTTGTTTAGGCCTAATGGCAATTTGAATGACTTAGGCCTATCGTTCACTTTTACTAGCCATTTAAACACTTTTTTACACTTACGCTGAGATCAGATTACTGAATGGGCCTTTAATTTTGATGAACAAATGGGGGTGCATGGTGATGATATTGTAGTTTGGGTTACATACCTTTAATTAAGTGCCGGAGATTATAACACCTTGAAGGAAGTGAATACCTGAGTGGAAGAAGGGCCCAACTACATTAATACTGTTTTTGAGATATTAAGGGGTGGGGTATGAACGCTTGGACAGTATTTATTGTGGGACATTAGAGCACATCAGACATATCGAATTGCATTCTGAATACGAAGAATGTCCTTCTGATATCAAATAATTTTGATTTTTTGAAAAACAATGTAATACACATTTTATGGCAAATTATTAAAAATTGATATTTTTGATATTTAACCGTACTCGAAGTAAACTTTATAAATCTGATGATTATGTAGGCGGGATGAAAAGTCGACGATCAATTGAAAATTTTGACCTTTCGTATTGAAGATATGGATTTTTTTTCCCCAAACACCAAAAAAATTAGATCTTTTTGGGAAAAATATCCGTATCTTCAATATGGAAGGTCAAAATTTTCAATTGATCGTCGGCTTTTCCTCCCAGCTACATACACTTTAAGAATATATCATTAGATTTATAAAATTTACTTCGAGAACTGTTATATATCAAAAATGTGAAAAATATCAAATTTTAATAATTTGTCATAAAATTTGTATTATAATATCGTGAATTTTAAAAAATGAAAATTATTTGATATCAGAAAGACATTCTTCATATTCAGAATGCAATTCGATATGTCTGATGTGCTCTCATGTCCCACAAAAAATACTGTCGAAACGCTCAAAACGCTCATTCCAGATCTCTTAAGAAAAAACTTAATTATTTGGAAAAGTTTTATAGACAGAATGTTTTCATCTTCAGGGGACCTTTAATACATAAATATACTGTATTACAATTACATTCGAAATTATATATGATGTTTCCATGGCAACTGTATAGGTCTTAATACGAACCGGAGTTGGACCCTTCTTCCACTAATATACTGCAAGTGCCCGTTCCGTAACAGATGTGTTATAAATAGCTACATAAAGTTGGCAATTATCCATTAATTGCACAAGTAGAAGCATGTAATTTGTTAGCAAGAAAGTTTATTGTAGAAGGGCCCAACTCCATGGAGTTGGGCTTTTCTTCCATGAAACCATGATTAAATGTTTGTGGAAGACTATTTAGAGAGTGGATTTTGGCTCATCATTCACACACAAGGAAGAACAGTCTGCTGTAAATAAAATGCTGGGTCTAACTCATTTTTGTAAAAATTTGGAGTTGGGCCCTTCTTCCACTCAGGTATTCAATTGCTATCTTAGACTACTCACCGCATGTGTAAATCTGTCGAAAACTGCCCAATTTATCTGTCCGACTACCTGGTTGACGTAGATACTGGCCAGTGTGACGGTCCCACAACTTAAATCAAAATAATGATCCGAGGGAATAATATTTCGCTTTGATGCTTTATATGCCTATTAATTACTGGCACACGCATCATCAATAAGAAAATGATTTTAAACGTCGGTGGTGAACTGCAAACATAAGGAACAGTTTACAGAAATGTTATAGATTGTTTTGTTATGGACGCACGGACCGTGCGAGAAATCTCCGTACTACCGCCAAGCGCCTCGACATAATTATAGTTCATGGCGCTGTGTAGTAATATTTGAGTTCGCATTGTCTTGCTACTTTAGCGGAACCAATGTTTTTTGGCTTCGTTACATCTCAAATAATAAAACTATAATTTGCTCCATTTTTTTTCTATACCCACTATATATTTCCCACGATTATCTATGTACTTGTATTTGAATTTTGATAGAATAAAAAAGATCAGAATTAAAATTCCTGTTGCAGGGATGTGTCGCATGCAAATTTGAATAATCTCGCCCGGCCTCTTTGGTTGTTATAAATTTCTTATGAATTTTAATTATTAATTAATTTGTGTAGGAAATTTGGTGATTTCAGCGGTAAATTCACACATTCGTGCTTCAAGACGAAAGCTTTATGTATAATCTGAGACTATTATAGAAGAGGTCTATGTTTTTTCACAAATACTCCATTGTTTCAACACTTCAATGTAGCATTCCCGGGGTAGCATTCAAAGAAATTTAGCCATAACGATCGTATAAAATCACTGAAATTAAAAATGTAGGCCTATGCAGATTGCGTATTGACATGCAAAGCCTTAAAGAAAATACTACATTTGAAGAATGCAAACTTGCATTTTGAAATGTTCAAGTTGATAAACGGATTTGTAACGGATTTGATTAGTACCGGATTTGTAACATTTCGCAGACTTCAAAGGAATTACAAAGCCGCTAAATATATTCCGTTACAAATCCGCAAATCATATCCGTTTATCAAGATTTGAGACGCAAAATACCATAAAATGCTTAGATAATAATTACAGTCAGCGCTGTCTTCAATAAGAAGTGTGGCGCATCTGATTGTCAATAAATCTCGTCCTCTGTGGTAGTTATATTTTCTTTATCGATTTTTAAAATTTTAAAAATTTGGTGATTTCACTTCATGTCCTAAAATTCCAACAGGAAAACCTATATTTAACTATATCAACCTGGTCTCTCTAATATTCAGTCTATATCGCACTAAACTGCATTCGATATTCTCTCTATATCGCACTAAATATACCAGTATACGGCAGTAAATAACGCCCTCTGTTTTACATTAAGGTTACTGTTGGTCAATGTTACATTAAGGTTACTGTTGGTCAATGTTACATTAAGGTTACTGTTGGTCAATGTTGCATTAAGGTTACTGTTGGTCTATGTTACATTAAGGTTACTCTTGCTTTCTTGCCCTGCGGGGCCCTTGGGGTCCCACTTAGAGTGTTAAGTCGTAATGTGGCAGTCTGCGGCCTTGGATGTTTTTTATTGATACTGGGCCCATCAGCCAGTAGAGACAGCCCTTCACACATTTCATTCTTTTAACTTTTTTTTTTACTTTTTACCCCATAATTTTCCTCATTTTGCAGGACCTGCCCTTTATCGGGGGGGCTTATTTATAGTTTAAGCATGTTTGCTATTGTTTTTGGAGCAACATTGTTTTGTTTCTTTGTATAAAGCCTGCGGCAAATCCTTGAACAATATTGTCTTTGAGAAATATTGTCTTTCAACTAAAATTCGGTAAGATAATTAATAATTAATTAGGCCTAATAGTTAAAGGTACGTACGTACGTACAAAAGAAGAAGTGTTTCCTAGCACGCCTCACGTACATTTGTTTTAAATACAAGCTGTATCAAAATGATTGGTACCCATCAGTTTTCATTGATAATGGATGAGTCTGACACATGAAATTTCAACATAAGATCCGAATAATTCGTGGATTAATTGTATAATAAGTCATAAACTATACATTCTGAACATTTCAAAAGTATCCAGTACTACATATGGAAGAGGCAGACCTTTCAGTAAACATCAAAACTGATGGGTACCAATCATTTTGATATGCCCCACTGCGGTTGGTTTACACCAGAGACAACAAGATGCCGGATGTTTTAAAAATTGCCTTTTTGGATATAAGTACTTCGTATTTGGCTTTCTGATGGAAGTTGCAACACATGTATAAGCTTTACAAACATGCTAAATGACGGTTTTGAGCAAAATTGAGTCCGGAAATGACTAACAGGGATTTAAAGAATGTTTTATTGAACAGACAATATCAACGAAGCATTTAAAATAGAAATCTCCTTGAAATTATAGCAGACTATACATGCTAGAATATAATTACCATTCCGTTGCAGGTCATAAAACTTTTAAATCTATAGATTTAATATTATTTTTTTAAATATTTTTTATGAATCTCGGAGACTTTTCGAATAATACAGGATATATAAATGACTAACCTTGAGTGTTTATCGCGTCTAATGAGGTTGTTTTTATCCAATATATTTGAAGCAATCTTAATATAATGAAGGGTTAGGGAGCGATCGTTATTTATGGCAGGGGGGGAATGGGTAAATTTAGGGGGAACACGAAATTTTTTGTGGTCTTGAGGGGGAACCTGAATTTTTAGTTGAACCAGGAGGGGGGATTGTTAAATTTTAAATGGAGAAAATTGGGAAATCAAGGGGAACGCGAAAATTTTGAGCGAACGCGAGGGGGGAACGCGAATTTTTTTGTCGATATTTTTGCCAAAACACCCATTCCCCCTCCTGCCGTAAATAACGATCAGTCCCTTATTTTATACGATTCGTGTACTTTTTAAGTATTAACTCAAATATAAAGTCTGTAAAATTAGTCGTCAAGTCATCTTTTTTTTTTATAGCTTAAATAATAATAATGGTTCTTTGTTTCATTTTTTTCTTTTTTTTTTTTTTTTAGATGGCACTTTTGAACGAAATTCGAACTCCTAACATTCAAAACATGATACCATGCAGTGTACAGTTGCGTCGGAAGCATTAAAATTTAGGGGGTCGAGCATATTTTGTGTCAGTTCTGCTTTGGACATAAATCACATAATGTCAATTTCAGACTATTTGTTACCCAAAATAAAGGTTGTTGTGGTATTTAATGAACCAGTGCGCGCGAATGTTGCAATTTTACATTATATTTTGCCCCAAAACACTGTGATATTCCGGTTAAAAAGAAAGATTCACAGGGCAATTATTGCTTTATTTCTTCTTCCATTTGGATTTTTAAGGGGAATTAATTAATTCCGTTGCCTATGCCAGTGTAGCAAATTTTATGTAACTATCAATCAACACAGAAATTCATATGCCCAAAATGTAGTTTTTCTACAAAAATCGGAGCAATTTTAGTTTTTAACCCGTGTTCAAACGGCAAATTCAACTATCTTTATGTAATATTTTGAACGCATTTGATAAATGATTATATTTTTGATAAAAAAGTAATACCATTTCATAATTGGATATTGGCATAAGTCAATTGTGACATCTTATTGAGATCGATGGCATTTGTTGACATGCACATTTAATCGTAACATCTTATTACTCTTCTTACTGGGATCAACTGTGTTGGCATAAGTCAAACGTGACATCTATTTTAATTGGCGTAAGTCAATTATAACATCTTAAGCGCGCTTCAGACTCCGTATTGTACGTACAATATTGTATGTACAATACTTTTCGTGACGTCAAAAAGTATTACACGTGCAATAAATAGTATGTACCGGGAAAATGTATATTTTGCTACAATCATTGGTTGCTTAATTGATACGGAGTTGCCAAATTTCTAAGAGTGGTAAATTTAGTGAGTGTTCGTGCACGGAATGATGAACATCTGTTTATGTCTTCTTGTATTCAACTGTACTTAATATTAAAAGGCCTATTAATACTAATAATAATAATAATATTAAAATTGTAATAATAATATAAATGGCACATTCAGTTTTTATTTATTTATTTATATAGATTTATTTATTTAGGCCTATTTGTTTATTTATTTATTTATTTATTTATTTATTTATTTATTTATTTATTTATTTATTTATTTATTTATTTATTGGTTGATTGTTGGTTGATTGATTGATTGATTACTGATTGATTAATTGATTTAGCGATTCATTTATACCGACATTTAGTCATATATTGATTTAGTCAGTTTCTTAAGTATTATTTGTAGGCCTATGTATTTATTCTGGTTTTGATTTGATTGATACCGATATTTTTATTGTTTTTTTAAAGTTTTGGCATATAACATTATACATTATAACACGTTGTGTTATGAATTTGCAACAGCTTTTTACATGTTGATATCGTTGAGGCATGTTATGATGGTGTATGTTATAGACCTACTTATGATCATCCCAATACATCCATAAACGTGAAACGAGATTACTTGAAATATATATTTCAGAGTTGAAGGAGTTTCAATTATACGAACATATATCTGAAATATGTCTCTCTGATTGGTTGATTGTCAAGAGGTTTACGGCATCCTCAAAGCCTCATGCTGTAATTCTCTAATCGATATCTATTATAGGACCGATCTTTTGAAATCCATACAACCGTGTCAAATGAAATAGTCTCGGATCATAGATTGTGGACCGATACAACGTTGATACGTCAGATTTCGGAATTGTATTAAAAATAGGCACAAATCACATTGAACAGGTTGAATGGTGGCAAAAGTAGTTAAAATAACTATGGGTCGAATTTACATTAATCAGTGTCCTGGGCCAGGATAACATTTAGGACTCCTTCGCATTCTAAAACAATACTTTGAACCGGAACTTTGAACACCAAAATGTCCTTGCTTTCATTTTCTCATTTAATTTGTTTTAATTGTAATTGATTTCTTTATCCACTGGCTCTGTGGTAAATCCGGTATTGCCAAATATTTATCGTCCATTACCCGTGTTAATCTATTTATTTATTAAAATGCACCATCTATTAAATTCCTGTAATACAACATAGGCCTAGTGTATTTGATAACAAATTTGTTTTTATTTTTGATTGGAATTTGGGTATTTCATATTATATAAAATATGTTTGGGCATGGCGGAATTAGTATATGATTAAAAATAGACATACTCTTAGGCCCCCTTTTTTAATGTTTGTACATTATTAATATTAATATTTATGTACAAAATGCAAACGAATGTATATATATTTTATTGTTTTGTAAACATTAAATTTGATGTTTACTCATAATTATGTCTGGAAAGTCAGGGAAAAACTAAGGAGTATCGGTATTTAGTTTCCTGGGAAAGTGGATCAGATGAGCAGTGATTAAAAACATTCACCCTAAATCTTTATTTGATTATTATTTTTTATGAATTTATTAGGCCTACTGGTAAAGTGCAGAAAAAACCTCCAAACGCACTCTAGGATTTTTCATCAGCAGCAGTAGAAATTTATCTTGCATAGATTTTCTGGTGTCCTCGCTTGGATTTAGCAAACAATGAACCGTCAGGGTTATAGCGCGTTATTTAATCTGATTCAACTAGTCGTGGCACGTATATTTATTGCACGTGCAATAATTTTTGACGTCACGAAAAGTATTGTACATACAATATTGTACGTACAATATGGAGTCTGAAGCTAGCCTTACTGAGATTATATTTATTGTCATAAGTCAATCGTGACATCTTACTTGGGATCATTGGTATCATGTGGCGTCTTTTAAAAGATCAATAGAGAAAATAGGCTTTTCTGGCAGGATACGTTTCAGCAGAGATTTCATATTTCACCCTAAACTTGCACTTTCATTCGTTTTTTGTTTTTTTTCATACTACCGTAAGTATACCTCGGATAGCAACGTTTGTACAGTATTTTGTGGGATCTGAGAGCCCGGTCTGAGAGCACATCAGACATATCGAATTTAATTCTGAATACGCGAAATGTTCGTCTGATATCAAATAATTTAGATTTTTTGAAATTCCCGATATAATATAAATTTTATGGCAAATTATTAAACTTAAAATGTACAACCGGTTACTTCTGAATTTGTATGATGCTTAAGGGTATCCACAGAAAAAAAATCTGAAAACGATGATAGTAATTTAGGCCTACACCTTTTGTTGTTTTCGTTGTTTTATTTATGAAATTCTGTACAGAAACTACCGAAATCATTACTAGTACATGATTCTGTAAAGTAAAAAGTCTGATAAAGCTGAAAATTACAATTATTTTTCATATGATGTAAATATTTCATAGACAGTCCCTAATATATCGATCTATTTATTTAAAAAAATGACAAAAGAAATTATCTTCATTTTACGAAAAAGATATGTACATGGCAAACAACCCTTAACATAAAATAGAAGTTTTATAATAGCTCCATGGCTCCCGTTTGCTCGTTTCATAATAAACATCATCATTCATGTGTAATTTATTAATGCAATTAGTCTGCATTTTGAGCACTTCAATGTCACAAAAAAGGAAATGCTTTGTCCTGCCGAAATGGCAAGATGATTTTTCGTGCTTAAATGCGTTTATGTCTCAAAACTAACAATATTTTTTGTGAAAAGTACATAATTATGACGAGTGCCTGGACATGGTGGACCACAATTGAATCACAAATTGCAAACAGAAATAGTACCAACTTCTTATGACACACTTTTAATTATAATGACGAGATCTCAAATTTGCCAGAAAATTCGATTTCAAAACAACTAGTTCGTGAGCCCTTAAGGGTAGATGCCGTATTGTTGCTCAAAGCAGCCAAAATATACACTTTCATGTTTTGCAAAGTTAATTCTACAAATCATATACTTGCTTGTTTTATTGTTGTTAACGAGTTATGTACGTGTTGTTGTTTCAGCTCTCTTTACAACATAACTCAAGAACCACAGGACCTACAAAAGTATTTGAATTCTTCTACACATTTGCTATGAAATGATCAATGCCATTTTTGCCATAAGCTCACTACCATTCGCAACATGCTGTGAACTACCAAATCGCAACAGTTTAAAATAGTTGCTAACCTTTCCCAGACAGTGGTGTAGAGTTATAGGGGTACGTGGGCACGCCCCCCTCATCGATTGCAAAATTTAGAAAATCCCATAGGAAAATTGCCGAAAAACGGCTTGTGCCCATGGTCGGTGCCCCCCCCCCCCATATGATGACCCATCATGATGACTACATCACTGTTCCCAGAGAACTCAAAAATTTCATTGACAGCGGCCTATTAGTAGATGTCCAATTTAAGATCAAAATATTGAAAACATGTCTCTATTGCATTGATAAATTACATATTTGTACATAAACTCGAAAACCCATGGACCTACTGAAAAACTGTTAGAGTGGAACTAATCATAGACATGCATCATACATCACTGTAGACGGTCAATGCGCATTTATTCCTTTTCTAATTTACCTATTTTATATTGTTATGAACGTTCTTTTATGTTCGTAAATGTTGAATAACTCCATGGATTCATTTAGGCCTAACATCTTACATTATGTAACTTTTTAGGCAAACAGACCTTTTTTTCAACCTTTTTTATTCTGAAATATTTTTATTTGTTTTTGAGTTGTATTACATGCAAGAATGGTATATTCTTATTTTTTATTAATTTATTTTAGTCTTCTTTTGGGGGCAGGCAATGATTGGAATTCCAGTTGCCAATATCACTTGAAAAAGCTTGGAAATCCAATTAAATGAAGGAAAAATCACGCAAATGTCAAAATGAAGTCTCAAATTGAGGATTTCGGATTTTGAACTATTTTTCTGCCGGATTTTATGCCTTTGGACGCTTTAAAAGTCTGGATTTCCAATAGTCACGACTGGACAAAAAGTCCGGAAATCCGAACTCCTCTATTATAGGGTGTGCATATATTTTTTGGAATAGCCCATTCATTATGCGTGGTACAATGGGAGGAAATGATTGGTCAAAGGTGAGCAACGCTCACTGAGCATGCGTCAACAGATATGCAAGGCCCAAGTTTTGGCTATATGAATATTTAATTTAGGCACTATAGTTGTCTTGTAAATCACTTCCATGACACTGATGACGTGTTGTTATAACCTATAAAACTATGTAAGGCTTCGAAAAGTTTTATTTGGTGTCAAGCCACGGCATTGAGTCCAGACTACGCTCGCCAAGAACTTGAAGATTCTTTTCGATCTCGCTTACAGGTAAGGTCCTTAATATCTTTTGTTATTTCTTAAATATAATACAAAACTGACATAAAGCATTTATTTTTCAGTATGTTTAACATGTTAAGGGGTACTACACCCTGGCCAATTTTGTGCCTATTTTTGCATTTTCTCAAAAATTATAGCGCATTGGTGACAATTAAGATATGTATGTTGTAGGGGCAAGGACTACAACTATTGCTCTGAAAATTCAGCAACTCAATGCAAGTAGTTATTGATTTATTGATCAAATACTGGTTTTCCCTCATTTTTGACTGCAACTCCACAACTGCTGTCTGTGCCGAAATAAAATTTCCAGTGCACTATAATTTTTCAGAAAAATGCAAAAATAGACCAAAAATTGGACAGGGGTGTAGTACCTCCTTAAGGAAAACGAGGAGACTATTTCTATATCTTTTCACAAAACACCTAAAAGTAATTTATATTCACTGATAAATTTATTTACAAAACAAACGTTTTACCAACAAAACTCAGAATTATCTGTATTTTGAAGGGAAAAGATTGAAACGTAGTTATGTCTGATTTGTAAAATAAAAGTTTTCATACTTCGAAAAAGAGCTTTATTGGGAAAATTTTCGCTCATAATAATTATTGAGGCGGTGGTGAGAGTAAAACAAGGTTGATTTTATGCGGCCAATTGTGACCAGATCTGATCCAATCAGAATAAAGTCGGCAATAATGAAACTGAGATATAGGCAAAAAGTGATGAAAACAAAAACCCAACAATAAAAAAACATAAGAAAATGGACATATAAATTGTTCTTAACTTTGAAACTAAGTATTCAAAAGACCTGGGGATTCAGGCACTGAGCGAGTTAGTAAAAGTAATGGTAATTGGGTCACAATTACCATGATTAGGCCTACACTGAAATTTTGCTGATGTCTTTTAATTTTATATATTTATTTATTAATCGATCACATTTCTTTTAGTTAAAAAAGATGGTGCTAATAAACCAATTATGACCAAACCATAACGAACATATTCTTTTGAATATCCATGGAAATGGCAATGGCATATCCTACTACCAGTTGCTCTACGAGTTTTGAGGAAATTTTGAGAAAATTTAAGTGGAATGTATAATTATCCCCTTCGGACACGAAGGAAGATGGCTCGATCAAAAAAATATTTTTTATGCTTATTATAACTATTTTGGATAGTAATTTGTGAAAAACTAAAAAAATAATAATTACTTCATCAATTATGCAAATTAGGGCATGTGTACAATTGTACACATTGTGACTAAGTGACGACGTTTACAATGATTTTTGGATACAATTGTACACATTATGACTAAGTAATGGCAGTAAAACTTGGTAAGATATGTGAAGCAACAAACTTGAACCCTTTGTTTCCTTTTTCTGTTGCCTTCATACGTCCGTATCTGTAGGCTCTTAACTCCCATTAATTTGGTATAAAATGATAATAAACAGTTCTTGTCTTTGGAGAGACCGAAAAAGACATCACACTTAATAAACTTGATTTCTGAGATTAATTTTGTTACTCCACTCTACACGATCCATTTTCGGGCCCATCAACGACCAGTTACTCCTAACTATCTGTGTAATAATAGGCCTACATAGTGGTTTTTCCAAAAAATGCATCCAGAGCAAATTATAAACTGAATGGAAGTATTGACAAAAGAGTTAAAAATAACTTATAATGATGTACAAAGTATACTAAACAACTCCTATATATTGATAAGATTAGTCACACTGTGTACAACTGAACACAATATATTAGTCTTATATTTACAAGGTGAGACACACTGTGTACAATAATGTACACACCATTTAAAAAAAATTCTACACCACATATGTTTGAAGCATTTGATCAAAAATAGTGTTCCATGTTTTCTACAGGTCTTACACTAACCCCCTGACTAGAATTTAGCTTGTCCACAATGATATTTCATATAAAATTAAAAAGGGAAAGTACATGTCTTCTAGCAACGTGCAGTAGTGGGTGATGCCCTCTTAGATTATGAAAAGTGACATTCAGTTAGGCGAGGGCGCTCTGCACTGGAGGATAGCATATGAATGCACAATTGTGCACATGGTGTTTCTTTGCAGTAATAAGCTTCCCATGATATACAGGGAGCAATAGAAGTCCATGTGTTATTGTACACAGTATGTACGAAGGGGTTATGGTACCCCTTTTTTGCATAAATTTACAGATCTGTTCCTTTTTAATAACATACCGTAAAACCTCGTCTACAAGCATATAGAGTGCTTTTAATGAAAGCCATCCATCGACAAAATTAGAACATTATGGAGTTTTAGCAAATCAAATACCGATACAAGCATCCCAGCAAACACCAAAACGTTTTAAAAACGTTTTAAATAAGTTATATATTGGCTTTTGGTTTAGATAAAAACGTTTTAATAACATTAAAATGTCGGGTTATATAGAGGTCGTGAAAACGTTTTAAAACGTTTTATATGAAAACACTCTACAACAATATTTTTAAAATGTTAATTGTAAACTATTTTTGCAAACATTTTTTGCCAAATATTTTGTCAACACTTAAATAACATGTTAAAATATTTGCACCCAGCAAACACAGAAATGTTCGTAAAATCTGGTGTGTTTTTTTCCAAAACGTTATAATAACATTTAAATGTCGGGTTATATAAAGGTCATGAAAACTATTTTGTATGAAAACACTATGCAACAATATTTCTAAAACGTTTTCAAAATGTTATTGTAAACTATTTTTGCAAACATTTTATGCCAAATATTTTGTCAACACTTAAAAACATTATGTTAAAATATTTGCACCCAGCAAACACAGAAATGTTCTTAAGATGTTTGTTTTTTCAAAAATAACATTTAAATGTCGGGTTATAATAAAGGTCATGAAAACAAAAATATTTCTAAAACGTGTTCAAAATGTTATTGTAAACTATTTTTGCAAATATATTTTGCCAAATATTTTGTCAACACTTAAAAAACATGTTAAAATATTTGCACCCAGCACACACAGAAATGTTCTTAAGATGTTTTTTTTCCAAATGTTTTAATAACATTTAAATGTCGGGTTATATTAAAGGTCATGAAAACGTTTAAAACCTTTTATATGAAAACACCCTGCAACAATATTTGTAAAACGTGTTCAAAATGTTATTGTAAACTATTTTTGCAACATTTTTTGCCAAATATTTTGTCAACACTTAAAAAACATTATGTTAGAATAATTGCACCCAGCAAACACAGAAATGTTCGTAAAATCTGTTTTGTTTTTTCAAAACGTTTTAATAACATTTAAATGTCGGGTTATATAAAGGTCATGAAAACCGTTTTGTATGAAAACACCCTGCAACAATATTTCTAAAACGTGTTCAAAATGTTATTGTAAACTATTTTTGCAAACATTTTTTTTGCCAAATATTTTGCAAACACTTAAATAACATGTTAAAATATTTGCACCCAACAAACACAGAAATGTTCGTAAAATCTGGTCTTTTTTGGGGTTTTTTTCAAAACGTTTTAATAACATTTAAATGTCGGGTTATATAAAGGTCATGAAAACACCCTGCAACAATATTTCTAAAACGTTCAAAATGTTATTGTAAACTATTTTTGCAAACATTTTTTGCCAAATATTTTGTCAACACTTTAGGGCTGGGGTATGAACGTTTGGACGGTATTTATTTTGGGACATTAGAGCACATCAGACATATCGAATTGCATTCTGAATACGAAGAATGTCATTCTGATATCAAATAATTTTGATTTTTGAAATTCGCAATTTAATACACATTTTATGGCAAATCATTAAAAATTGATATTTTTGATATTTAACAGTACTTGAAGTAAACTTTATAAATCTGATGATTTATACTTAAAGTGTATGTAGGTGGGATGAAAAGCCGACGATCAATTGAAAATTTTGACCTTTCGTATTGAAGATATGGATTTTTTTTCCAAAACACCAAAAAAAAATTAGGTCTTTTTGGAAAAAAATCCATATCTTTAATATGAAAGGTCAAAATTTTCAATTGATCGTCGGCTTTTCCTCCCTGCTGCATACACTTTAAGAATATATCATTAGATTTATATAATTTACTTCGAGGACTGTTATACAATGTTATATATCAAAATTTGAAAAATATCAAATTTTTATAATTTGTCATAAAATTTGTATTATATTGTGATTTTAAAAAAATGAAAATTATTTGCTATCAGAAAGACATGCTTCGTATTCAGAATGCAATTCGATAGGTCTGAGGTGCTCTCATGTCCCACAAAAAATACTGTCGAAACTCAATAAACGCTCATTTTGGATCCCTTAAATAACATGTTAAAATATTTGCACCCAACAAACACACAAATGTTCGTAAAATCTGTTTTTTTTTGGGTTTTTTTCAAAACGTTTTAATAACATTTAAATGTCGGGTTATATAATGGTCATGAAAACCGTTTTGTATGAAAACACCCTGCAAAAAATATTTCTAAAACGTGTTCAAAATGTTATTGTAAACTATTTTTGCAAACATTTTATGCCAAATATTTTGTCAACACTTAAAAACATTATGTTAAAATATTTGCACCCAGCAAACACAGAAATGTTCTTAAGATGTTTTTTTTTTTCAAAAATAACATTTAAATGTCGGGTTATAATAAAGGCCATGAAAACGTTTAAAACGGTTTGTATGAAAACACCCTGCAACAATATTTCTAAAACGTGTTCAAAATGTTATTGTAAACTATTTTTGCAAATATTTTTTGCCAAATATTTTGTCAACACTTAAAAAACATTATGTTAAAATATTTAAACCCAGCACACACAGAAATGTTCTTAAGATGGCTTTTTTTCCAAATGTTTTAATAACATTTAAATGTCGGGTTATATTAAAGGTCATGAAAACGTTTAAAACCTTTTATATGAAAACACCCTGCAACAATATTTCTAAAACTTGTTTAAAATGTTATTGTAAACTATTTTTGCAACATTTTTTGCCAAATATTTTGTCAACACTTAAAAAACATTATGTTAAAATATTTGCACCCAGCAAACACAGAAATGTTCGTAAAATCTGGGGTTTTTTTCAAAACGTTTTAATACATTTAAATGTCGGGTTATATAAAGGTCATGAAAACCGTTTTGTATGAAAACACCCTGCAACAATATTTCTAAAACGTGTTCAAAATGTTATTGTAAACTATTTTTGCAAACATTTTTGCCAAATATTTTGTCAACACTTAAATAACATGTTAAAATATTTGCACCCAACAAACACAGAAATGTTCGTAAAATCTGGGTTTTTTTTTTTTTTTTTTCAAAACGTTTTAATAACATTTAAATGTCGGGTTATATAATGGTCATGAAAACCGTTTTGTATGAAAACACCCTGCAAAAATATTTCTAAAACGTGTTCAAAATGTTATTGTAAACTATTTTTGCAAACATTTTATGCCAAATATTTTGTCAACACTTAAAAACATTATGTTAAAATATTTGCACCCAGCAAACACAGAAATGTTCTTAAGATGTTTTTTTTTTTCAAAAATAACATTTAAATGTCGGATTATAATAAAGGGGATGAAAACGTTTAAAACGGTTTGTATGAAAACACCCTTCAAAAATATTTCTAAAACGTGTTAAAAATGTTATTGTAAACTATTTTTGCAAATATTTTTTGCCAAATATTTTGTCAACACTTAAAAAACATTATGTTAAAATATTTGCACCCAGCACACACAGAAATGTTCTTAAGATGTTTTTTTTTTCCAAATGTTTTAATAACATTTAAATGTCGGGTTATATTAAAGGTCATGAAAACGTTTAAAACGTTTTATATGAAAACACCCTGCAACAATATTTCTAAAACGTGTTTAAAATGTTATTGTAAACTATTTTTGAAACATTTTTTGCCAAATATTTTGTCAACACTTAAAAAACATTATGTTAAAATATTTGCACCCAGCAAACACAGAAATGTTCGTAAAATCTGGTGGTTTTTTTTCAAAACGTTTTAATAACATTTAAATGTCGGGTTATATAAAGGTCATGAAAACTGTTTTGCATGAAAACACCCTGCAACAATATTTCTAAAACGTGTTCAAAATGTTATTGTAAACTATTTTAGCAACCATTTTATGCCAAATATTTTGTCAGCACTTAAAAACATTACCCAGCAAACACAGAAATGTTCTTAAGATGTTCTTTTTTCAAGAATAACATTTAAATGTCGGGTTATAATAAAGGTCATGAAAACGTTTAAAACGGTTTGTATGAAAACACCCTGCAACAATATTTCTAAAACGTGTTCAAAATGTTATTGTAAACTATTTTTGCAACATTTTTTGCCAAATATTTTGTCAACGCTTAAAAAACATTATGTTAAAATATTTGCACCCAGCAAACACAGAAATGTTCTTAAGATGTTTGTTTTTTCAAAACGTTTTAATAACATTTGAATGTCGGGTTATATAAAGGTCATGAAAACGTTTTTAAAACGTTATTGCAAATCTTTTGGGCAAACATGTTTCGCAAGATATTTTTTCAACCCCAAAATAATATTCTGTTTAGAATGTTTTGTGTCAAGTTTTCAAAAATGTTTTTTTGGAATGTTATTAAAACGTTTTTATACCCTTTATGTAACCCGACATTTAAACGTTTTCTGCTGTAAAACATTTTGTGTTTGCTGGGATATACAAACAAGTACTATTGTAAGACAAATCTGTTGCATTTGGGATATTTATGGCTGCTTCATTTTAATAGTAGGCGTGGCTGCACAATACTTCTGCCACACTGTGCATGCAAGCATAACAGTAAATTGAAAAGCGCGCGCATGAAAGTTGTTCAATTTTGGCAAACATCCATGCCGAAAAATTAATTTCCTCATATGTGCTATTTATCACAAGTGTTTGAATTTTTGATATATGGTGTGTGAAACCTTTTTGTGACTACCATCGGTTTTTTTTAAAATAAATATTGCTTCGTTTAAGAGCTACTACCTGTTTTTATGGATTGTTGAAGATCCCTCATAAATCAATAAATATAGGCCTTTTGAAAAATCAAGATCTACCACCATTTAGCTGAAATACTAATCTTTCTAAGCATGTAAATTATTTCCGTCGACAACGAATGGCACACTTGAGGAAAACGATTTCAAACAAAACATTTTTTAAGTGAGTTTAAAGGGAGTAATATTCCAAACCACAATAGCTCTAGGTTATTGTGTGTGTCCAAGGCCACACCATTTTTGTATACGCGGTATAATAGAGGGGCTGTTCCTTTCACCGTTTCTCTTCCCATGTTAATCCAGATAACAAAATGTTAATTTAAAGTCTCATTGCAAATGAATTTTTATTTTTACTTTTCGGATTTGGCTTTGAGCAATGGTGACACATACCATATTTACAGAAAAAATGAAAATTCTATTCCAGACACCGTCAAAATGTCAAAGTTTGTATATTTTTGTATTATATTAAAGTAATTAACTGCAGATTCTTTACTCAACATCATAACAGGTTCATACTTGACAAATTCATGATGAATGAAAAGACTTTCATTAAATATTGAACGAAACCAAAATTACTCATGCCTAATTTACATAATAATATCATGAATACATAATTAGCTGTAATATGCTAATTTGCATAATTGATTACTTTTTGTGTATTTTTTTGTTATCAATTGAAAGAACTTTGTATACATATGTTTGTGAAAAAAACGCACCCTGATATCATGTACGGTTTTCTTTTGGCATCAATTTTGCATATTAATTAGCTGAACTTAGTCATTTTTTCAACTTTTATTTGTCTGCAGATTGGCCGGAATTGCTAAAATAGTATAGTTGGTTAATTTATTATAATTATTCAATGATAGATTTTTTAATTTTGTTTTCTTTGACGAAGTTAAAAAATATAGGCAATTAACCTGTGATACTTAAATTAATGTTGCTTTTTCAAGCAAGTGTCCAAATAATCCTTCAAAATCTCGAAATGTGCCAATTTTGTCATTATAGCAATTTGTGGCAGATTTGCATTCCATTTATGAGCATCTTAAAATTGACACTACGTCACAATGCATTGACCGATTTCAATTCGGTTTTTTGATTTTTGATGCTTTAATAAAGGTCATTTATGAAGAAACATTAAATAACGTGTTTCTGCTGCCCTTATTTTTGAGGTGATATACCTATTAATAGTGCCTTCATCAAAATCACATATGTTTATAGACGAGGTTTTACGGTAACCCTATCATAAAAGTGGAAAAAAATGTCGAGTCAAATTTTTTATCTACAAAGTAAAAAATTGTCTATTTTGCGCATAATTGCAGAATTTGTCGTTGACGTCTGCAGCGACTTTTTGGAAACGTACAACTCTTTGAAAACGGCTGTAGCTCAAAACTGAGGCCAGGCACCTCCTATTTTAGTCCTGGTTTATTTTCTACATATTAATGTTCAAAATATGTCAATTTAAAGGAATTTGGTTGAGTTGTTTTGTTACAACGAAAAACCCTATAGGAATGTTATCTCTAAATTCTTTTAGGGGTCGGTAACCCACCTTTGCACAGTATTTTTGTGGGACATGAGAGCACATCAGACACACAAAATTGTATTCTGAATTCGAGAAATGTACTTCTGATAACAAATAATTTAGATAGATTTTTTTTTAAATTCGTGATACAATACACATTTTATGACAAATTGTTTAAAATTGACATTTTTGCTAATTGTGGGTTTAAAAACATTTTCCATAACATTGGGGTTTCATTTCTCCATATAGGCTTACGTGTTAGGTTAAGTGACTTTAAAGGGATGGCATCTCCATCAAAAAATTTCTATCAAAGGTACTTTGAATGTTGCACTTCTATAGACAAGTGCTATGTAAGGCATACACCTTCTTCTATATTACCGACGGTCATGCATTAACGATGCATATTATTTCACCTTTCGGGACTGAAATATTTGACTTAAAGTAAGAATTGGTGTAAAACCGTTAAAAATTCTCGTTTGTATGCATATACACTTCTGCAAAATAAGTTTTAATTTTAATTTGTTTAAAATTGACATATTTCAAAAATATCGATTTTCCCAAAAGTGACTCAAATTTATACCCTTTGTCACAGCTAAAAATAATGTATAGCCTCATATTTATATAGAGTAGACCCAACCTGTACCTGTTATGACACACTTTAAATTTTAATGACGAAGTCATGATAAATTTTTCAGAAAATTCACTAATTCCCCTCACCTAAAAGTTATTAACCAGAAAACCGTTGTTATCTAACACATGCACCTAAGCTATGGTAGACACGTTTGATATTATGTGCCTTGCTACAGAGTATCTGAGGTGTAACAATATTATACGGTCATCTAGGCCTATATAGTTTATTTAAAAGGTGTATGTAACGATTGCCAGCCTCATCCCCCATTTTTTCAATCCGGAACTCAATTGTTGATATCAAAAGAACTTGAAACTCTGAATAAGAGACCCGTGCTTCAAATGTCCGCCTCTATAACATCACAACAACAGCACTGATTGTCAAAATTGTGCAAAAATGTTGTGGGGCGTGATGGTCCTTCATCCTAAGTAGAGAAACTTTTATAATGAAATTGTCCTATGCACCTTTAAACTCCCTACTCTATATTCTACGAGGGCTGGATGGAAAGCAGTGCTTGACACAAATGTGTTTTCCTCAATAAATAAAGCTTAAGCAAGCAGTACTTCAGCCGGCCCATCCACCCACCCACCCCTACCTACCCACCAACACACCTACCTACCCACCCACCTACCTTCCACACACCTACACACCTACCTACCCATATGCCTACCTACCTACCCAACCGCCTACTCACCACTCGCCAACCTATACCCACCTTCCTTCCTACCCACTTACCTACCTACAAACATGCACCCAGCCACCTACCCACCCAGCCACCTACCTATCTACCTACCACCTACCTACCTACCCACACACCTACCTACCCGCCTACCTACCCATCTACCTACCCAACATTCTACCCACCCACCTACCACCCATTTACCTACCCACCTACACGAGCACCCAGCCACCGACATACCTACCTGAAAAGGACTAAAATTATATATATTTTTAACATGTTTAATTACTATATTTTCAGGAACAGGCGAGCGTGAGCGATGAGTAATATCAAGAAGAAGCCGCGTCTTGCGGCGGATGTTGACACATCTATCATGCTGGGCCAGTCAACGAACCTACTTATTGGATACCAGGCTGATGCTTACGGTGTACCTTTCCAACCATCACCGAAACCAGCTCTTATTGAAGCACCAATCGATATCAAGGATCCTGACGTTGATGCGAGATGGTCCTATCCGATCATCACGTTCCACAAGAATAACGAAGATCTACTAACTGAACTTTATCAAATAAAGCTTCGTCCTATTACCTATGAAGATTCACCATCTGAAGGTGGCGCAGCAGCTAAGTGGCCAGCTGGAGCTCTTACGCTGACAGGATTAACCGATGAAGCACTGCAACAAGCCTTTCAAGATCTTTCCTCTCAGATTGGGCTAGATCTTGCCACACCTGAATGGTCGTATGCTCTAGTTCGCCGTACTCGACTTGTCGGAACTGCGACGTACAAGGGTTTTGAAGCTGGTGTCTTTGGGAATCCGAATCCTGATTCCAGTTTACAGCCGGAAGCACATGACGCCATCGATAACCTTGTGAAAGGTGACACGGATATTGATATTTGCGGGGCCAAGGGCTACTTAGAATTCTATGAAACATTCGAGGTATGAAGTTACTCCATTTCCGGAGGTTCTGCGCCCGAGCGCAAAACCTCCAAAACCGGAGGTTCTGCGTATAACGTGCGCAGAAACTCCGGTTTTGGAGGTTTTGCGCATGGACGACAGTGACTATTATTATAGTTAATAAACCACCACAGCGTGCGCTAAACCTCCAAAATCGGAGTTTTTGCGCCCGTCGCAAAACCTCCGATATTGGAGTTTTTGCGTATCAAAACTAATGTTATAAAATTGTTTAAACATGCTTAACTTCATTACTTTTAGTATACGCAAAACCTCCAAAATCGGAGTTTTTGCGCCCGTCGCAAAACCTCCGATATTGGAGTTTTTGCGTATCAAAACTAATGTTATAAAAATTGTTTAAACATGCTTAACTTCATTACTTTTAGTATACGCAAAAACTCCAAAATCGGAGTTTTTGCACCGGTCGCAAAACCTCCGATATTGGAGTTTTTGCGTATCAAAACTAATGTTATAAAAATTGTTTAAACATGCTTAACTTCATTACTTTTAGTAGTAGTATACGCAATATCTCGAAATTCGAAAAACCTCCATTTTTTTTAATTGAATATATCGGACCCCTTGAAACGTCGATAATGTATTCAAGTCATTACAATTGAGAAATCTTTTGTCGGTATATGATGCAACCTCATTGAAACCTCAATAATATATTCAACTCATTGCAATTGGGACATCATTTGTCAATATACGTGTGATCTGCCGACAATAAACACCGCTAATGAGTTTGCTATTCACCTTGGCTTATCTTATAGGAGAGTAAGACGCTCTTTATGGGATTAGCTTATAAGACGCTCTTTATGGCAACAATTATTCCTACTTTACCCAAGGTTATTTAGGATAAGCCAAAGTTTATCGACGTTCTTTTGAATTAGTCATTCATGCAGCACTTTTAAGTTTCATGAAAGTTTTTGGCAAATATAAAAAGAAAGGGGAAATATTGTTAAGATTTCACCAAAAAAATAATGATAAAATAGAGGATAATAAAACATATTTCAAGTTGAATTAAATGGTGGATTTGCGTATTCACACGAATAGCATAATAATATTTAAACTTCCGAAATGTAATACTTTTAAACATGCTTAATCTTAATTACTTTTAGTATACGCAAAAACTCCAAAATCGGAGTTTTGCGCCCGCAAAACCTCCGATATTGGAGTTTTGCGTATCAAAACTAATGTTATAAAAATTGTTTAAACATGCTTAATCTTAATTACTTTTAGTATACGCAAAACTCCAAAATCGGAGTTTTTGCGCCCGTCTAAAACCTCCGATATTGGAGTTTTGCGTATCAAAACTAATGTTATAAAAATTGTTTAAACATGCTTAATCTTAATTACTTTTAGTATACGCAAAAACTCCAAAATCGGAGTTTTTGCGCCCGTCGCAAAACCTCTAATATTGGAGTTTTTGCGTATCAAAACTAATGTTATAAAAATTGTTTAAACATGCTTAATCTTAATTACTTTTAGTATACGCAAAAACTGCGCCGGTCGCAAAACCTCCGATATTGGAGTTTTTGCGTATCAAAACTAATGTTATAAAAATTGTTTAAGGGATCTAGAATGAGCGTTTATGGCGTTTCAACAGTATTTTTTGTGGGACATGAGAGCACCTCAGACCTATCGAATTGCATTCTGAATACGCAGAATGTCTTTCTGATATCAAATAATTTCATTTTTTAAAATCACAATATAATATAAATTTTATGACAAATTATAAAAATTTGATATTTTTCAAATTTTTGATATATGACAGTCCTCGAAGTAAATTATATAAATCTAATGATATATTCTTAAAGTGTATGTAGCAGGAGGAAAAGCCGACGGTCAATTGAAAATTTTGACCTTTCATTTGAAGATATGGATTTTTTTCCCAAAAAGACCTAATTTTTTTGGTGTTTTGGGGAAAAATTCCATATCTTCAATACGAAAGGTCAAAATTTTCAATTGATCGTCGGCTTTTCATCCCACCTACATACACTTTAAATATAAATCATCAGATTTATAAAGTTTACTTCAAGTACTGTTAAATATCAAAAATATCAATTTTAATGATTTGCCATAAAATGTGTATTAAATTGCGAAATTCAAAAATCAAAATTATTTGATATCAGAATGACATTCTTCGTATTCAGAATGCAATTCGATATGTCTGATGTGCTCTAATGTCCCAAAATAAATACTGTCCAAACGTTCATACCCCAGCCCTAACTCCAAAATCGGAAAACCTCAATTTTTTAGTATATACGCAAATACTCCAAAATCGGATGAGATTTTTTTTTTGTGGGGGTGACAGACCTGGTATTGAATATATCGGACCCCTTGAAACGTCGATAATGTATTCAAGTCATTGCAATTGGGAGATCATTTGTCGGTACGTGTGATCCGCCGACAATAAACACCGCTATAAGTTTCCTATTCACCTTGGCTTATCTTATAGGAGAGTAAGACGCTCTTTATGGGATTAGCTTATAAGACGCTCTTTATGGCAACAATTATTCCTACTTTACCCAAGGTTATTTAGGATAAGCCAAAGTTTATCGACGTTCTTTTGAATTAGTCATTCATGCAGCACTTTTAAGTTTCATGAAAGTTTTTGGCAAATATAAAAGAAAGGGAAATATTGTTAAGATTTCACCAAAAAATAATGATAAAATAGAGGATAATAAAACATATTTCAAGTTGAATTAAATGGTGGATTTGCGTATCCACACGAATAGCATAATAATATTTAAACTTCCGAAATGTAATACTTTTAAACATGCTTAATCTTAATTACTTTTAGTATACGCAAAAACTCAAAGATTTCTCAATTGTAATGACTTGAATACATTATCGACGTTTCAAGGGGTCCGATATATTCAATTTAAAAAAATTGAGGTTTTCCGATTTTGGAGTTTTTGCGTATACTATTACTAAAAGTAATTAAGATTAAGCATGTTTAAACAATTGAATACCTGAGTGGAAGAAGGGCCCAACTCCAATTTTTTACAAAAATGAGTTTCATTGCCAGCAGATTGTTCTTCCTTGTGTGTGAAAGATGAGCCAAAATCAACGCTCCAAATAGTCTTTCAAGTACACTTAATCATGGTTTTCATGGAAGAAAGGCCCAACTCCATGGAGTTGGGCCCTTCTTCCACAAATACTGGGTTAAACACGAATTTTGTTCATCCATGAAATCTGCTTTTTACTACAATAAACTTTCTTGACATGCTTCTACTTGTGCAATTAATGGATAATTACCAAATTTCTATTCTATTTATAACACATCTGCTTACGAAACTGGCACTTGCAGTATATTAGTGGAAGAAGGGCCCAACTCCAGCTCGTATTAAGACCTGTATCGTTGCCATGGAAACATCATATTTAATTTTGAATGTATGTAATATTGTATATTCATGTATTAAAGGTCCACTGAAGATGAAAACGTTCTGCCTATAAAACTTGTCCAAATATTAAGTTTTTCCTTAATATCTCAAAAACAGTTTTGATGGAGTTGGGCCCTTCTTCCACTCAGGTATTCAATTTTATAACATTAGTTTTGATACGCAAAAACTCCAATATCGGAGGTTTTGCGACGGGCGCAAAAACTCCGATTTTGGAGGTTTTGCGTATACTAAAAGTAATGAAGTTAAGCATGTTTAAACATTTATTATAATATTAGTTTTGATACGCAAAAACTCCAATATCGGAGGTTTTGCGACGGGCGCAAAACTCAGATTTTGGAGGTTTTGCGTATACTAAAAGTAATGAAGTTAAGCATGTTTAAACAATTTTTATAACATTAGTTTTGATACGCAAAAACTCCAATATCGGAGGTTTAGCGACGGGCGCAAAAACTCCGATTTTGGAGGTTTTGCGTATACTAAAAGTAATGAAGTTAAGCATGTTTAAACATTTATTATAATATTAGTTTTGATACGCAAAAACTCCAATATCGGAGGTTTTGCGACGGGCGCAAAAACTCCGATTTTGGAGGTTTTGCGTATACTAAAAGTAATGAAGTTAAGCATGTTTAAACAATTTTTATAACATTAGTTTTGATACGCAAAAACTCCAATATCGGAGGTTTTGCGACGGGCGCAAAAACTCCGATTTTGGAGGTTTTGCGTATACTAAAAGTAATTAAGATTAAGCATGTTTAAAAGTATATTACATTTCGGAAGTTTAAATATATAATTATGCTATTCGTGTGGATACGCAAATCCACCATTTAATTCAACTTGAAATATGTTTTATTATCCTTTATTTATCATTATTTTTTGGTTAAATCTGAACAATATTTCCCTTTCTTTTATATTTGCCAAAACTTTCATGAAACTTAAAAGTGCTGCATGAATGACTAATTCAAAAGAACGTCGATAAACTTTGGCTTATCCTAAATAACCTTGGGTAAAGTAGGAATAATTGTTGCCATAAAGAACGTCTTATAAGCTAATCCCATAAAGAGCGTCTTACTCTCCTATAAGAGAAGCCAAGGTGAATAGGAAACTCAGCGGTGTTTATTGTCGGCAGATCACACGTATATTGACAAATGATGTCCCAATTGCAATGACTTGAATATATTATTGAGGTTTCAATGAGGTTGCATCACATATACCGACAAAAGATTTCTCAATTGTAATGACTTGAATACATTATCGACGTTTCAAGGGGTCCGATATATTCAATTTAAAAATGGAGGTTTTCCGATTTTGGAGTTTTTGCGTATACTATTACTAAAAGTAATTAAGATTAAGCATGTTTAAACAATTTTATAACATTAGTTTTGATACGCAAAAACTCCAATATCGGAGGTTTTATGACGGGCGCAAAAACTCCGATTTTGGAGGATTTGCGTATACTAAAAGTAATGAAGTTAAGCATGTTTAAACATTTATTATAATATTAGTTTTGATACGCAAAAACTCCAATATCGGAGGTTTTTGACGGGCGCAAAAACTCAGATTTTGGAGGTTTTGCGTATACTAAAAGTAATGAAGTTAAGCATGTTTAAACAATTTTTATAACATTCGTTTTGATGCGCAAAGACTTTAATATCTGAGGTTTTGCGACGAGCGCAAAAACTCCGATTTTGGAGGTTTTGCGTATACTAAAAGTAATGAAGTTAAGCATGTTTAAACATTTATTATAATATTAGTTTTGATACGCAAAAACTCCAATATCGGAGGTTTTGCGACGGGCGCAAAAACTCCGATTTTGGAGGTTTTGCGTATACTAAAAGTAATGAAGTTAAGCATGTTTAAACAATTTTTATAACATTAGTTTTGATACGCAAAAACTCCAATATCGGAGGTTTTTGCGACGGGCGCAAAAACTCCGATTTTGGAGGTTTTGCGTATACTAAAAGTAATTAAGATTAAGCATGTTTAAAAGTATATTACATTTCGGAAGTTTAAATATATAATTATGCTATTCGTGTGGATACGCAAATCCACCATTTAATTCAACTTGAAATATGTTTTATTATCCTTTATTTATCATTATTTTTTTGGTTAAATCTGAACAATATTTCCCTTTCTTTTTATATTTGCCAAAACTTTCATGAAACTTAAAAGTGCTGCATGAATGACTAATTCAAAAGAACGTCGATAAACTTTGGCTTATCCTAAATAACCTTGGGTAAAGTAGGAATAATTGTTGCCATAAAGAACGTCTTATAAGCTAATCCCATAAAGAGCGTCTTACTCTCCTATAAGAGAAGCCAAGGTGAATAGGAAACTCATTAGCGGTGTTTATTGTCGGCAGATCACACGTATATTGACAAATGATGTCCCAATTGCAATGACTTGAATATATTATTGAGGTTTCAATGAGGTTGCATCACATATACCGACAAAAGATTTCTCAATTGTAATGACTTGAATACATTATCGACGTTTCAAGGGGTCCGATATATTCAATTTAAAAAAATGGAGGTTTTCCGATTTTGGAGTTTTTGCGTATACTATTACTAAAAGTAATTAAGATTAAGCATGTTTAAACAATTTTATAACATTAGTTTTGATACGCAAAAAACTCCAATATCGGAGGTTTTGCGACGGGCGCAAAAACTCCGATTTTGGAGGTTTTGCGTATACTAAAAGTAATGAAGTTAAGCATGTTTAAACATTTATTATAATATTAGTTTTGATACGCAAAACTCCAATATCGGAGGCTTTGCGACGGGCGCAAAAACTCAGATTTTGGAGTTTTTGCGTATACTAAAAGTAATGAAGTTAAGCATGTTTAAACAATTTTTATAACATTAGTTTTGATACGCAAAAACTCCAATATCGGAGGTTTTGCGACGGGCGCAAAAACTCCGATTTTGGAGGTTTTGCGTATACTAAAAGTAATGAAGTTAAGCATGTTTAAACATTTATTATAATATTAGTTTTGATACGCAAAATCTCCAATATCGGAGGTTTTGCGACGGGCGCAAAAACTCCGATTTTGGAGGTTTTGCGTATACTAAAAGTAATGAAGTTAAGCATGTTTAAACAATTTTTATAACATTAGTTTTGATACTCCAATATCGGAGGTTTTGCGACGGGCGCAAAAACTCCGATTTTGGAGGTTTTGCGTATACTAAAAGTAATTAAGATTAAGCATGTTTAAAAGTATATTACATTTCGGAAGTTTAAATATATAATTATGCTATTCGTGTGGATACGCAAATCCACCATTTAATTCAACTTGAAATATGTTTTATTATCCTTTATTTATCATTATTTTTTGGTTAAATCTGAACAATATTTCCCTTTCTTTTTATATTTGCCAAAACTTTCATGAAACTTAAAAGTGCTGCATGAATGACTAATTCAAAAGAACGTCGATAAACTTTGGCTTATCCTAAATAACCTTGGGTAAAGTAGGAATAATTGTTGCCATAAAGAACGTCTTATAAGCTAATCCCATAAAGAGCGTCTTACTCTCCTATAAGAGAAGCCAAGGTGAATAGGAAACTCAGCGGTGTTTATTGTCGGCAGATCACACGTATATTGACAAATGATGTCCCAATTGCAATGACTTGAATATATTATTGAGGTTTCAATGAGGTTGCATCACATATACCGACAAAAGATTTCTCAATTGTAATGACTTGAATACATTATCGACGTTTCAAGGGGTCCGATATATTCAATTTAAAAAAATGGAGGTTTTCCGATTTTGGAGTTTTTGCGTATACTATTACTAAAAGTAATTAAGATTAAGCATGTTTAAACAATTTTATAACATTAGTTTTGATACGCAAAAACTCCAATATCGGAGGTTTTTCGACGGGCGCAAAAACTCCGATTTTGGAGGTTTTGCGTATACTAAAAGTAATGAAGTTAAGCATGTTTAAACATTTATTATAATATTAGTTTTGATACGCAAAAACTCCAATATCGGAGGTTTTGCGACGGGCGCAAAAACTCAGATTTTGGAGGTTTTGCGTATACTAAAAGTAATGAAGTTAAGCATGTTTAAACAATTTTTATAACATTAGTTTTGATACGCAAAAACTCCAATATCGGAGGTTTTGCGACGGGCGCAAAAACTCCGATTTTGGAGGTTTTGCGTATACTAAAAGTAATGAAGTTAAGCATGTTTAAACATTTATTATAATATTAGTTTTGATACGCAAAAACTCCAATATCGGAGGTTTTGCGACGGGCGCAAAAACTCCGATTTTGGAGGTTTTGCGTATACTAAAAGTAATGAAGTTAAGCATGTTTAAACAATTTTTATAACATTAGTTTTGATACGCAAAAACTCCAATATCGGAGGTTTTGCGACGGGCGCAAAAACTCCGATTTTGGAGGTTTTGCGTATACTAAAAGTAATTAAGATTAAGCATGTTTAAAAGTATATTACATTTCGGAAGTTTAAATATATAATTATGCTATTCGTGTGGATACGCAAATCCACCATTTAATTCAACTTGAAATATGTTTTATTATCCTTTATTTATCATTATTTTTTTGGTTAAATCTGAACAATATTTCCCCTTTCTTTTTATATTTGCCAAAACTTTCATGAAACTTAAAAGTGCTGCATGAATGACTAATTCAATGAGGTTGCATCACATATACCGACAAAAGATTTCTCAATTGTAATGACTTGAATACATTATCGACGTTTCAAGGGGTCCGATATATTCAATTTAAAAAAATGGAGGTTTTCCGATTTTGGAGTTTTTGCGTATACTATTACTAAAAGTAATTAAGATTAAGCATGTTTAAACAATTTTTATAACATTAGTTTTGATACGCAAAAACTCCAATATCGGAGGTTTTGCGACGGGCGCAAAAACTCCGATTTTGGAGGTTTTGCGTATACTAAAAGTAATGAAGTTAAGCATGTTTAAACATTTATTATAATATTAGTTTTGATACGCAAAAACTCCAATATCGGAGGTTTTGCGACGGGCGCAAAAACTCAGATTTTGGAGGTTTTGCGTATACTAAAAGTAATGAAGTTAAGCATGTTTAAACAATTTTTATAACATTAGTTTTGATACGCAAAAACTCCAATATCGGAGGTTTTGCGACGGGCGCAAAAACTCCGATTTTGG
The DNA here is from genome assembly GCF_039555335.1 of Amphiura filiformis. NCBI lineage: Eukaryota > Metazoa > Echinodermata > Ophiuroidea > Amphilepidida > Amphiuridae > Amphiura > Amphiura filiformis. The sequence continues at coordinate 22,820,399 of NC_092642.1, read as the reverse complement.
AGGTTTTGCGTATACTAAAAGTAATGAAGTTAAGCATGTTTAAACATTTATTATAATATTAGTTTTGATACGCAAAACTCCAATATCGGAGGTTTTGCGACGGGCGCAAAAACTCCGATTTTGGAGGTTTTGCGTATACTAAAAGTAATGAAGTTAAGCATGTTTAAACATTTATTATAATATTAGTTTTGATACGGTTTGCGACGGGCGCAAAAACTCCGATTTTGGAGGTTTTGCGTATACTAAAAGTAATGAAGTTAAGCATGTTTAAACAATTTTTATAACATTAGTTTTGATACGCAAAAACTCCAATATCGGAGGTTTTGCGACGGGCGCAAAAACTCCGATTTTGGAGGTTTTGCGTATACTAAAAGTAATGAAGTTAAGCATGTTTAAACATTTATTATAATATTAGTTTTGATACGCAAAAACTCCAATATCGGAGGTTTTGCGACGGGCGCAAAAACTCCGATTTTGGAGGTTTTGCGTATACTAAAAGTAATGAAGTTTAAGCATGTTTAAACATTTATTATAATATTAGTTTTGATATGCAAAAAACTCCAATATCGGAGGTTTTGCGACGGGCGCAAAAACTCCGATTTTGGAGGTTTTGCGTATACTAAAAGTAATGAAGTTAAGCATGTTTAAACAATTTTTATAACATTAGTTTTGATACGCAAAACTCCAATATCGGAGGTTTTGCGACGGGCGCAAAAACTTCGATTTTGGAGGTTTTGCGTATACTAAAAGTAATGAAGTTAAGCATGTTTAAACATTTATTATAATGTTAGTTTTGATACGCAAAAACTCCAATATCGGAGGTTTTGCGACGGGCGCAGAAACTCCGATTTTGGAGGTTTTGCGCACGCTGTGGTGGTTTATTAACTATAGGCTAATAATAGTCACTGTCGTCCATGCGCAAAACCTCCAAAAACGGAGTTTCTGCGCACGTTATACGCAGAACCTCCGGTTTTGGAGGTTTTGCGCTCGGGCGCAGAACCTCCGGAAATGGAGTAACTACATACATGCTTTTTCATAACAATTTTATACTAGTATTTTGATGTATTAAATATCAGTATAATTTCGAGTTCAACTGAATGCTTTCATCATGATTAAGGATGCACACAGGATCACTGCAGTGTTACATGGCCGAAATTGAGTTTTCTTCACTAATGTCATCTTCAAACCGTATTTTATCTTGTCATTAATAGATTTTAAAGAAATCTTAAAATTTGAACCATAAGAAAAGCTATTTTAAAGACCCCTTTTCATTAAAAATTCGTCCAAATGCAAAAGCAAATAAATCATTGTTTTCCCGCAATAGATCGCGTTCTAGTAACGCGTACTGCGGCGTACAACTAGCAAAGACACGCACACATGGTAAACTGGATGGGCGAGGTGATTACTGATTGAGGCGCTGGAGTCGCCAATCGCGATCACTACCGTATTTTATCGTATTGATCTCTTCCAAGGTAGGTAAAGCTTGCACCATTGCATTGTGAAACTGCGGGCCGACAGACCACCACCGTCCCCGTCCCAGAATCAGTAGGCCTACTCGATAAATTTCGCCAAAAAAAGTGCTGATATAGTGGTATAAATTTTAGGTTTTTTTTTATATGAACATAATAGTGAATTTTTTGTTTGTCTTTGTTTTGAAAAGTGAAAAGATAAAATTTATCTGTAAGAAGTAGTTACCCGTAAGAAGCCCTGTAATGATTACGCAATCTGGTAGATACGATAGAAAACGTAGGCCCTAAATATTTTGCTAGTAGGCTAGACTTAGCCCGTATAGTACATCATTAGGCTTATTATTTTATGTTTAAAAATTTGGTTTGTTATTTCATTCATTCATTCATTCATTCATTCATTCATTCATTCATTCATTCATTCATTCATTCATTCATTCATTTCATTGTTATTATTTGATTTACCAATTAGTTGGTGTAGTTGGACAAGAATATAGGCCTATTATATTAGCTAATATTTAATGCAGTCCCAGCCTTGGTTCGGGAGCCTCTGCGGTCGTTCAGTCTCGTCTTCATTTTGAAGTCCATAAAAAATAGGCAAGCAGTTACTATAATACCGGTAGGCCTATAATTTAAAAAAAATAATATTAGATACCTAAGGCCCTGAATAATGTTTCAAAGTGTTATTAAAACACGGATTTAAGATTCGTTTTCAAACGTTCTCTACTCCCGATTGACCGTTGACAATTCAATACATCATATCGACCATCTAGGCATAGGCCTACAACTCTAAGTCAAAATGTCGATATTTGAAATCGGCATAGCGAGCACGCGTTTATGAAAGCATTTTCATGAATGTTTTAATGCTAAATAATAATTTCAAACGAGAAATATAATCGAAAACGCAAATTCGTGCTTTTTTGCATAACCCATTTTAACTACATTTCCATTAGTAGGCCTATTAGGTCTACCATATACCATGATTGCGATAAAAGCCTTTGGTTTTACAACACTTTTTGCGAATGTTTTGGCCGAATGCCTTTTTATTTGCAATGGTTGTCTGGCTTTAACTTTCACGTTTATAATGTTTTCTGCATACTTTAAAAGGTAAACTGCTTTAAAGCATGCACTGTTTTAAAACGCTCTTTATAGCATGATGCCTATATACGGTATATAGGCCTACTGCATAAACCACAATCTATAATTTAAAGCCATAAGTGTTCCGTTTTCTACTTTTGAAATTCGGTTTTGTTAGGCTATGTAAATGTCCGTGTATTTTTTTCAGTTTTCTTGTGACCTCTCCGTGTTTTGCCCGTTTAACATATATAAAGGCCTACTTTTTGTCCGTTTTACAAGAAGTTTATTCAAGACATATTACAACTTTTACCCCACTTTTTACACGTTTATTTGATTGAAAACAACAACAGTTTTTTAAAATTTTTGTTGTTGTAGTTTTATTCACTTTTTATGCGGTACAAAATATTTTACAACCTATAATAGGCCTATGACTTTTGTACGTGTTTGATATTCCGTAAAAAGTTAAAAATAAAATATGATAACAACAAACAATTACAATAACAAAAACCGAATATTGAGTATAAATGCGACACATCAGAATCCTTTAAAATTTTACTTGGGATTCCTGTGGTGTAGGCCTAGCTATATTCAAACGGGTGTTAAAATGCCTATCTTTGGCGCGGACGGCCGCTGTGGTGCCTCTCAAGCACCAACTAAAAAGAAAAAGCAACGAGTAGTAACAACATCATGTTTGCGGTTCAGAAAAGGACAATGAACATAAAAAAGCAATATTTGTCAATACCAAAAAAAAAAAAGAAAGAAAGAAAATCACCAAAAACGATAAATTAAAAACATTGCATTTTTAAAGCAATATTATGAAAATTAGTAGGCCTACAAAACAGAAATCGCAATTATCATGATTATGTCTCAATTTATTCATAAAACTTCCTGATTATCTGCTAAAATAATTGCTTGTCAGTTATTCTATGCTAATTTTAATGTTCTGGTGTCCGCAAATTTTGATACAGAGCATGATCTTTTTTTTATACGGAACAGGACAAAATTGTGCTTAAATAATCATGGTTTCGTTCGCGGCAACACGACCATGCACTGTGCAACTTATTCGCGTAACCTGTCTGTCTGTCCGCGCGCCCTGTCGCTCCTCAAACGCCGACGCGACGCCGCGACCTTGCCGGAAGCTCTGCTGCACCATGGAAACAAGACTGCAGTAAATAAAATGGCTGCACCATGTGGATAAACATCTGCCGAATGTGCACGGATAATTTTGTCATATTGTATTTTTTACCTTCTAAATCACCAAAAAAATGCCAATCTGCTGCAGTTGGACGCCCCTTCTCATTTTCTAACTTGACCAAACGTCACAAGTCACCGGATTATATCTTTATGGAATAATCTTCAAAAATGGACCTAAAATCCGCTGTATTTTTCTAAATCGCGATTTTCGGCAAGTTCACTTTTGACCACTTTTAACCATTTTTGTTTCGTCTTAGCGTCTAAATGAAGCATCACTGAGGTAAGTTTTTAAGTCAAACGTTTAGATATGGCCAAAATCTAGATAGTGTTTTTTATTTTTTTTAAATTAGGGCCTAGAACTTTTTTTATCACCCATGATTCAAAAATTTGAACACGGGTCACACGTTTTTACTGATATTTTGCCTATATTTTAAAAACTAAGCAACATTTCGAAAAAATAAAAAAACACTTTCTAGATTTATTTGTCTAAATTAATAAAATTCATGTTTTACAGTTTTTGATTTTCAAATAATTTTTTATGGCGGACCAAAATTGTTGGTCAAAAAATCCGTTTTTGGGATTTTTCGAAAATTGTAGTTTTTGACCCAAAACTGACATTTTAAATGGATTTATGAGCTCATTTCCATTCAAAAAATGTATACTTTTATATACTTTACATAAATAGTTTTCGAGTTATGAGGTGAATAATAATGGATAATTAGTGACCCTGTGTGCCTCCTTAACATGCTTTTATTTATCAAAAATAGACTATGGCATAGTCTATTATTGGGGTTAAAAGAAAGATGCAGCTCCTAAATTTTTGGGGCTTTTGTGCTCGAGGCCCCTGAACCCTCGGGGCCCATGGACTTCGTCCACCCTGTCCCCCCGCTTGCTACGCCCCTGTCCATGTCCCACTAGGGCCATGTCCCACTAGGGCCATGTCCCACTAGGGCCATGTCCCACTAGGTCCATGTCCCACTAGGGCCATGTCCCACTTGGGCCATGTGCCATGTCCCACTTGGTCCATATCCCACTAGGGTCATGTCCCACTATGGTTATTATATTAGTGTTTGGTCATTTTCAGTACTTGTTTTAGTTTTCATAGTAGGGCGTATAGTTGTAACGGGGGGGGTGATGCAAAAAGTGGGTCCTAAATATTTTATTCTGATCTATCTGTAGAGGCTCATTAAAAAATCACCAAAATATTTTCTCGCAGAACATGAGTTTACACTATATTTTCTATGGGGTTGACATACATTTTTATACAAAATACAGATAAGGGACGCACCATTTGATATCAAGGGGCAGCTGGGTAGTTTTTTAAAAAAAAAAAACAAATTGTCGTGCAAGTAGCAAAAAAAAACTTGCTCCACCTAGGACCAGAAAACAAAATTGATGTCAAGGGTGAAAAAAAAAATTTGTCACAGTCAGTGAAGAAAATAATTGAAAAATTGTTCGTGCTTCGCGAGAATTTGCTCTATTTTTCATCAAGAATATTTATTTTAGCTTCGAACTGGTACGTATCTGCGCATTTTGTTTGTGAAAAGTTCATCTGTGAGCGAAAACACTTGATTCACTCTAATTCACAGATTTTCACCAAAATGTCAACAGGAATTTGTGCCACATGCCGGGGCCACATGACTGATTGGGAGCATAGGCGTAGATCCTGAGGGATGTGGGGATAAATCCCCCCAATTTTGCTAGGGGGCCGGTGGTCCATACAATCATCCCCCTAATGTTGACGCCTGTATGTGAGTTTCTGACGAAATTAACCTCATGATTTATTTGGACATTTAAAAAAAAACCTTTAAAAAAACAATTTTTGCGCACTGGGTTCACTATGCTTCCCACCAAAATTCACCCGATCATGGATCATAATATATGAGTGTAATAAATATCAAATTTTTGCGCGCTTGGTCCCAATAAAGCCCTTTTTGGAAGCTCAAAGACTTTACAGTTTACATGTACATGCATGTACAGTTTCTCTAAAAGAAAGGTATTCATGTATACAGGCCTATGTATATATTCCACGGATAATACCGGTTGTCTTTTTCCCAAATTTTTTTATTTTGCCACCCCCCCCCCACCGACCAAGAAACCCAGCAAACACAAAAACGTTTTAAAAACGTTTTAAATAAGTTATATTTTGGCTTTTGGTTTAGGTAAAACGTTTTAATAACATTAAAATGTCGGGTTATATAAAGGTCATGAAAACGTTTTTAAAACGTTATTGAAAATATTTTGGGCAAACATTTTTCGCAAAATATTTTTTCAACCCCAAAATAACATTTTGTTTTGAATGTTTTGTATCAAGTTTTCAAGAATGTTATTTGAATGTTATTAAAACGTTTTTATACCGTTTATATAACCCGACATTTAAACGTTTTCTGTAAAACATTTTTGTTTGCTGAGCAGTAGATTATCAAAAAATGTTTTTTAAGGTTATGAAAACATTTTATACTCTTAGTATACCATTTATATAACCCGACATTTAAACGTTTTCTAACAACCTTTTATAACCTTTTGCGAATGATGTCGAAAACGTTTTGTGTTTGCTGGGAAGCTGGCTACCGCTGATGTTAACTCATTTTAACATAAAAATAATGTTTTTTGTGGCACACAAAATTATGTTAAGGTGCTATTGTTGAAAATATAGAAATTTAGGGACCGTTCACAAACACTAGTAAGGGGGGTCTGATGCAAAACAAAACAATTTCATCGCGAAAATTTTTCGCCCCCCCCTTTACAGACCCTTTTTGACATGAAAATTATGGGTCAACCCCATGGAAAAGCATATAAATTCAATTTGTGGTCATTTTTTCAGCCCCCCCCTTAGGAGGGTTAAAAATGTTCAGGCCCCACCCTTTTTGCATCAGCCCCCCCCCCTAACAAGTATTTGTGAACAGTCCCTTAGGAGTAAAACAAAATTGTCTCTCCGGGTTGAAATTTTGTTTGCTTCATCCAAGGGAAAACCCCTTAATCTCTACTGTTCGCAGCTCCAAAAGACCCCCTTTTACCTGTTCGCAGCTCCAAAAGACCCCTTACCGGTACGACATCAGCTCCCGGCGACACACCTCCTCAAAATTCCTGAGGAGTATATCCACCAAAGACTCCCCCCTCCCCGGGCCCCTCCACGGGAGAGAGGGGGGCTGGCAAACAGATATAGCCGCTGAAATACTCGTAAAAAAAAAGCCCACGCAATTCACAACCGAAAACTGTCGGTTTCGCCATAAAATTGCCAGTGGCGGATCAGGGATATGAAACGACTGAGCTGTTTCAAGCGTGCTCACTTCGCTCGCTGTTCGAGAGGCGTCGCGGTTTGTGAACGGGGCCAGCTACGCTCGCTGTTCGAGAGGTGTCGCGGTTTGTTCGGGGCTAGTTCTAGGTTCTCCTAAGATTTAAAAATGTTATAAGATGATTTATAGTAACTTTACCGTTATCAAAAATGCTTTCAACAATTTTATCAACAATTTTATACTGGACTTGAGGACAATGAAGATTATAAAACAAATCTATTAAAATACCATTCAGGAGGGAATTATATTTACGCTTATCCTTGATGGAATATCATATTCCAGCACAAGATCTTAAGGTTTTAAGGCGAACATTCTTATTATGCATGTTATACCAGATAGGGTCCTGAAGAAATTATCATGACCTAAATTAATTTTCCCTTTATCTCTATAAGACTAGAGTACCATACCCTGATAGCTTCAGCAAGCTGATAATTTTTCAAAGAATTCAAAACACATTCAGGGGCACTAGTTTTCCATAATAATTGAGAATCATTATCATTAAATTTTGCAATACCAGAATTTCCAAATGTTTCCAAAAATCAGTATAAGATAGGTCAAGCAAATGTTTATTTAGTCCACACCATTTTTTGGGCCTGAGAAAAAGCCGCAACATCAACCATACGAAGGCCTTGAGTATAGTCATTACATGTTTTACACGGTCATTACCACCACTCCAAATAAACTTAAAGAAAATAGTTTTTATTTTTTTGAAAAATGATTTGGGAATAGAGATACACACACACCGAAAGTAAAATAGAGTAATTGGGGCAACAAAGGACTCTTAATAACAGTGACTTTACAAATCAAAGAAATACTTAATCTCCAACAATTGACAGTTTGCTATATTTGATTTAATTGGGGATAAAATTAAGCTCTTAAAGAGCCCTTATATTCAAGGAAAATTGAACGGGCAATTCCCACTTGGTCCAATTCCATTTGGTTCAATCCCACTAAGGCCAATCCCTTTTGGTCCAAACCCCACTTGGTCCAGTCCCAGTTAGGTCAGGTCCCACTTAGTCCATGTCCCACTAGACCATTTCCCACTTAGGTCATTCCCACTAGGGTCATGTCGATCCCACTTAGACCATGTCCCACTAGGGCCATGTCCCACTTAGGCCATGTCCCATTAGGTCCATGTCCCACTAGGGCCATGTCTCACTAGGTCCAAGTCCCACTAGGGCCATGTCCCACTTAGGCCATGTCCCATTAGGTCCATGTCCCAGTAGGACCATGTCCCACTAGGTCCAAGTCCCACTAAGGTCATGTCCCACTAGGTCCATGTCCCACTAGGGCCATGTCCCAATAGGTCCATGTAACACTAGGGCCATGTCCCACTAGGTCTATGTCCCACTAGGGCCGTGTCCTCACTTAGGCCGTGTTTTCCCTCACTCTATACTTCTTTGTGCCAAGTATGCTGTAAATTTAATTTGAAGTAATTTTGTATGTCTTTATTTTATATTATTATAAATATTTCTTCTTAAATGTGATAATTGATTCTAGTTGGTCATTATACTAATGGGGAAAAGAAATTATTTTTTTTGTTTGGCTAAATATCACAACAGTTTATCTACATGTACATGCATGTAGTGTGCATGAAGGTCATTTGAATTATCCAAGAAAAGACCCCAATAAAAATTGGATGTTAAATGTGGACCCCCTCCATACTCACTAGCATGCAACATAAATGTTTACTTAAATATGCTTTTGTGGGTTATTTTAAACAGTTTCACATGAAAAAGTGGTCCCTTTTTACCTAGGTGGGTTTACACCCACCTAGGTATTGGAATCGGTCCTGACATTTTCTTCCGCTGGCAACAGAGACTCATCTATCAGGGCACAGTTCTTGAACCCCAATATATTTGTATATTCATTGAATAACCTTTGACAAATTTGGGTACAAAAAAACTCATACTCTGTAACAAATTCAAAATGCTATGTCACTTGCACGTATAATCATGGAAGTATACTATATAGTGAGCATGGTCAGAACAGAGATCATAAGTAGAATCAGACTTGCAGCTGGAAGTTGATTACCCAAGTGGGTAATAAAACCACCCCTTGCTGCAACCCAGTCACAACTCTAATTTCACTGACCTCTAAGCAGGTGATGTCAGCCACTTACTCCGATTTCACCATTCAGAAGTTCACTGTTGTTATGAATATTATATGTTGTTGTGAATATTATACTGTTGTTGTGAATATTATATGTTGTGAATATTATGATGATGAGCATTGATCATGTTGATTACCTAGCTGGGGATTTACAACCCCCCGAGCTAGGTACTGTTTTGCTATCCGATCTTTCTTACCTAGCTGGGGGGTTTACACACCCCCCCCCCCGGAGCTAGGTAGGGCCTACTGTTTTGCTATCCGATGATTCCGATCTTTCTTCTTTCTTACCTAGCTGGGGGTTTACAACCCCCCCGAGCTAGGTCCTGTTTTTCGATCCGATTCTTCTTTCTTCTTCTGTCAACAAACTTTAAAATGCTTCTCCTCCTACATGTTACACCCTACAATTACGTAACTTGCACATTATATCGGCTATATCCAGTGCCCATAGTGTCTAAACAGAATTGGGGTGAAATGTCATTAAAGGGGCATTTCCGGTATTTAACCAAATACCTTCAAAATGCTTCTTCTGCCACATATTATATAGTACAATGATGTCATTTGCATATATGCATCGGCTATACCACACGCCTAAAACTTGCATACAGAATTGGGGTCAAAGGTCATTAAAGTGGTGAAATCTTACAATTGCATTATCTGGACATCTGTAAGTGGTATGGGGCTCAAACTTGGTGACAACAAACTTAATGATCAGGGGAATATGTTGGAACACTTTGCAGGGGTCAGGTCAAAGGTCATGCAGAGGTCAAATCTTATAATTTTATTTTCTGGATATCTGTAAGGTGTATGGTGCTCAAACTCAGTGACAATAAATCTCATAACCAGGGGAATATTTGCAGGGGTCAGGTCAAAGCTCATGCAGAGGTCAAATCTTTGAAATGTATTTTCTGGACATCTGTAAGGGGTACGAGGTTCAAACTCGGTGACAACAGATTTGATGACCAGTGGAACATTTTGGAACATATTGCAGGGGTCAGGTCAAAGGTCATCTGGGGTTAAATCTTAAAATTGCATTTTCTGGACATCTGTAAGGAGTACGGAACTCAAATTCAGTGACAACAAACCTCATGACCAGGGGAGCATTTTTGGGACATTTTGCAGAGGTCAGATACCTCCACAACACCAACACGCCCAGCTAGGTTTGTGGTCTATGACCACCATTTGCCACTAGTTTAATTTAGACCTTCTTGGATAATTGTACTCTGAAAGTGTAATTTTTCCGCCATGGCGGTATAATCCTGAATTGACACTTAATTTGGGTGTACTTTGTCTTGGGTCCAATCTGTATCATGGAAAGTTTGCTATATCTTTCTAAATATAATGATGGTTTATTCTAGATTTGGGTTTTTGCGTTTCATATTTGAAAGAACTCATGTTTAATTGCAACATTTCGAAACCACAAACCCAAACTGGGTGCCATATGATGTACAAGATTGGGCTATGAGTATGCATTTTACCAAGTTGGCAATAGGTATTTCCATCATTTTGTCAATTCATGACTTTCTTTATTATACTCAAAAACGGATTTTATTATAAGAAAGTTATCAAGAAAGTTGTTTACGTGCATATAGGCTCTTTCACAGCCGGTTTCTGTTGTATATGTTTGCGACTGAGCCACATGCAGACTGGGTTGCCAGGGACTACCAGGACAAAGTATCTGTTTTTGACTATAACGATGTAAATATGAGCAAGGTCTGGATTTGACCCCCTATCAGATCTTATCAGCTATACTGATAACAAGACCAATTGCAAATCTGAAAATAAACACTTATTTTGTAAACAGATAATGATCTGTGGTTATTTATGGATGGAAACTTGGGGAATTGCTATTAATGAAATAATTAATATATTAAACATACATTTTGTTTTGTCAACGATGAAAATCCATTCACAAATAATGTTTTTAGGAACCATTTGACATTAAACATTTTGAACAATTGCTCTATGAAAAATGATACAATTGCACCCCTGCTGATCCAGGCTACTGATAAGCTGTCAACAAGTGAGCAACTGGACAGTTAGTAGTAACAATATAATCAACGCATTCAGAAAATAAAGATTGGATTGAGCCCGAGCATCCCTGGGATTGAGTAATCAGTCACAAGTATAAATTAAATGTAGACCTATTTAGCGCACATTTTTCAATTTAGCTTTCAACATAAAATTCTTGAGAATTTCCTATAGTATGTCATTGGTGGTAACAATATTTCCCACCCGGTTAATTGTGCATGTGCTACAAACAAAAAAATACTACATTGTAGCATTCCAAATACTTGTCAATGTAAAATTATGAAACATGAATTTCATCCATGGCGTTGTCTTTCTAAAGACATTTCTTGTTATTATCTGAGGTACATTCCCGGTTTTAACAGCGGTTTTAACCGCTTGGCAAAAACGGTTTTTGAAGGCAAAAATGGCAAACACTAAAAAGTGATTTAAAGTTCAGTGTTTTTCATCTCAAAACAAATTATTAACTTACAAAAATAATTTTCTGAGTGTAACAAGGCCAGACAAAAATATATTGAATGATTCATTAAAAGTTTTGTGTTAGGCCTACTGTTTATGAGCTTTCTATGTTACTTTTTAATATTTGAGTGACTATATGAGTTTTTGCCAGTTTTGCCGGTTCAAACCGGCAAAACATTTTTTTGCAGGCAAAAATCGGACCCAGCAATACACAAAGAAAGAAAGAAACAAACATTTGGATGATAACATACGCAACATATATATGTGGGTGCCAAAATCTTTGCCCCTCTCGCACAAATTTCTGCAAACACAATTTACAAACCTTAAACAGCCTGTTAAGTGGTCTAGATAATATTAATTTACGTTCATGCCTTCTTTTTCACATGCATACATATACGTAATTATGGACAAGATCATTTATGGATCATTTCCATTCTCCATCATTATGTTGGCTAACAGTACCTTCTTCAATCTCTATCTTTCTCCTACTGCTTCTTTCTCTTTTACTTCCTCTGCCTATTCTTCTCCCCCTTCATCAGCCTTATCCACCTCTTCTTTCTTCCTTATCTCCTTTTCTTTCCTTTCTGTTCTTCTAAATCTTCTTTTCATGTACACGTAGCAGGGGCGTAGCAAGCGGGAGAACAGAGTGGACGAAGTCCATGGGCATTAGCCATTAGGTGTAGCTATTTTAGTAAATCCAACAATTACATGTACGTTTGACCAAGTGATAAGTGACTCGGAAGGAAGATTCATTTTAGCAAAAGTTAGTATCGAAAAAAAAAGCCTTTTACCTGTTAAATGTGTACGCTCCCAATAATGACAAAGATCAAGTTAACTTTTTTGATCAGTTAAGCAATATTATAGAAAAAACATGTAAATAAAGAATACTTGATTTTAGGAGGCGATATGAATTTAGCTATGGATATCACTTTGGATAGAAAATCTAAAAATAATACTATTAATAATGAGCATAAGAATGGCCGAATTTCCCTCAAACGTCTTCTTTTTAAAAAAAAAACCAATCTAATAGACATTTTTCGTACAAGAAACCCTACCAGAATAGCTTACACATGGTCAACACGTAATCGCAATTCTGCATCAAGGATTGATTATTGGTTTATACCTCAGTCGATGTCCGATCACCAAACAATTATTATGAAGATTTCTTTGAGTGATACCGAGCCTCGTGGGCCGGGTTTTTGGAAGTTCAATAATAGTCTTCTAGAAGATGTTAATTATCATAATTTAATTAAAAGTGTCATTTTAGATGTTAAACGTGAATATGCTAACTTAAATGATCAACAATTTTGGGAATTTATGAAGTTCAAATTACGTATGGAAACCATATCATATTCAACCACAAAAAATCGAGAAAGAAATGCACGTGAAAGATCTTTGAATAAAAGATTAATTGATCTTGAAGAAAAGATAAATAATGAACTTCAAGAAGAAATTGTACACGAGTATGCCGAAGTGAAGAAAAACTTAGAGGAAATATATAAATACAAAGTTAATGGTAGTATCGTGAGATCAAGAGACAGGTATTATGATGAAGGAGAAAAAAGCTCTAAATATTTTTTTTACTTGGAAAAAAAAATGTTTCAAAAAAAGGGAATTGATGAATTACTTGTAAATAATGTCCTTAAAACAACATCAAAAGATATTCTTGGTGAAATCAAAGTCTTTTATGAAGATCTTTTCTCAAGTAAACAAGATGGTGAAGGTTATGAAGATATTGAGGAATATTTAAATCAAATTGAGATTCCAAGGCTTTCTCCACAACAGCAAGAGCTCTGTGAAAAGCGTTTGACATTGGACGAATGTTACAAAACCTTAAAAGATATGTCTAAAATAAATCTCCCGGGAGTGATGGGTTCTCTAGTGAGTTTTACCTATGTTTCTGGGATTTGCTTGGAAATATTTTAGTTGACTCCTTAAATTTTGGTTACTTAAACATTAAGGGGTCACTTCCGGCATAAAACGGAATACCTTCAAATTTTTTTATTAGCTAAGGAAAACATAGGACAGTAACGGTATGTTCACATATGAGTTGCAGTTACCCAATGTATATGTGGTATTTTTTATTTGGGGTCAAAAGGTCGTTAAGGGGTCACTTCCGGTATAAAACGAAATACCTTTAAAATGCATCTTCTCCCACAAATTACGTAGGGCAGTGACACCACTTGCACACATGCATTGTTATTACCCAGTGTCAATGTGGTGTACACAGATTTTGAGTCAATGGTCATTAAGGGGTCACTTCCGGTATAAATCGAAATATCTTCAAAAAAATGTATTAGCTAAAAAAAACACAGGAGAGTGATGATATGTTCACACATGAATTGTGTTTACCCAATGTATATACTGTATTTTTTATTTGGGGTCAAGGGTCATTAAGGGGTCATTTCGGGTATAAAACGAAATACCTTTAAAATGCATCTTCTCCCACAAATTACGTAGGACAGTGATGCCACTTACACACATGTATTGTTATTACCCAGTGTCTATGGGTGTTCACAGGTGGGATCTTGTTGGCGCACATTTTTATTGCCGTGCTGCATATAGGCAAAATAATGCCAATTCGGCACAAAGTATGAACTTTGACCTCTATTGAATTAGTGTGCCCATATGATCCCACTTTTTTTTTACTTGAAATCAGTTATACATAAGCTCCTTTAGCCAATCATCCAAAAAATAAGATGGGATCATGTTGGCGCACATTTTTATTGCGGGTCAAAGTTCCACTTTTGTGCTGCACATAGGGAAATATGTGTCACTTTAGCACACAGCTTGACCTTTGACCTCTTTTATATTAGTGCGCCCACTTGATCCCAAGTAGCTCTTGCTTTTTTTTGTCTACCAGTTGCCAAAGAAGGTAGACGATGAAAAATAAAATTGGGATCTTGTTGGCGCATCTTTATTGTGATGCAGTAAAAAGCCCACATTGTACTACACATCATTACGAGGGGAAAAGAGGGCAATTATTGACCTCCACAATGAGGCTAAGTCCATTTTCAAAAAATCAGAAAAATATGAAGATCAAGAGATCCCAAGCTAATTTGTTCAGTACTTGCAGAGAATTACCTCTTCTTTGATGAAATGCTATTCGGAGAGTCGGGTGACGTTGGCGCGCAATAATACAGGCATGTAAAAATGTGCGAAAATAGGAATTTTTGACCTTTGACCTCTGTTAACTACGTGCGCCATCGAAATCCCAAAAAATTTTTACTGAAAAATGAAACTTACCATTCAGTTCTTTAATTTCAAACTTGTTCGGACTTGGGATCTTGATGGCGCAGCCCGTTATGATGCTTTGAAGTTTGCACGAGGGCGCTTTTCATCAAATCATTGATTTGTTGATTTTGTGCGCCATCAAGATCCCAACTTTTTTTCTTGGTTTTTGTAATGTAACCATTTGGTACTTCAAAAAAAATGCAAAATGCAGGTTGGGATAATGATGGCGCACGATGTTACGCACCTCCAAAGTTTACCATTTGCAAGTAAGGCTCAGAGAGGCTGAAATTTCAAGAATTTTTTTAAGCTGAACGAGGGCGCTGTGCACGCTCATATTTTACATGAGTGTTGTTGGTGTTAATATGTACCAAAATTATTTTTTAGAGAAAATTCTATTTTTTTTTTTGTATCACAGTTGGGTACATAATAAGGGGGGGGGTGCCCGCATCAGTCCGAAACGTCTTCAGTCCGAAACGTCCTCAGTCCGAACAATCATCAGTCCGAAAATGAAATGCACTATTTTAGTTCGAAACGCCTTCAGTCCGAAACGTCTTCACTTCGAAACGTCGTCAGTCCGAATCTGAAAAACACGTCGTCAGTCCGAATCTGAAAAGCACGTCGTCAGTCCGAATCTGAAAAACACGTCTTTAGTCCGAATCTCAAAAGCACATCGTCAGTCCGAATCACTAGGTTAGGATTAGGCTTAGGTTAGGATTAACGTCAGAGTTAAGGTTAGGGTTAGGATTTGTGCTAAGATTAGGGTTCGGCTTATGACCAGGGTTAAGATTAGGCTTCGGGTTAGGGTTAGGCTTATGGTTAGGGTTAATGTTAGTGTTAGGATTAAGATTAGGGTTCGGGTTCAGGTCATGGTTAGGGTTACACGCCGGAACAACTGCTTCCAAGGATTCAGACGCCGGAACTCCTAAGACCCTGTTCTCAAAACTGACTTGCCCTTAATACTAGCACCTAGTATAAGGCACCAGCAATCGGTATTAAGGGTAAATTTTGAGGACTGGTTCTTAAGAGTTGTTCCGGCGTCTTAATTCTCGGGAGCATCGAGTCTAATTTAGCATATAGCATCATTAATAAGGCAATGGCTATCAGTATGACGGGAACGTTTTGAGAACAGGTTCTTAGGAGTTATTCAGGTGTCTTAATCTTCGGGACCATCGAATCAAATTGTGCCTATAGCACCTAGTATAAGACACTAGTAGCCTAATCAGTATTAAGGGGGTACTACACCCCTGGCCAATTTTGTGCCTATTTTTGCATTTTTCCCAAAAAATATAGCACATTGGTGACAAGTAAGATATGTATATTATAGGGGCAAGGACTACGACTACTGCACTGAAAATTCAGCAACTCAAGGCAGGTAGTTATTGATTTATTGATCAAATACTGGTTTTCCTCATTTTTGACTGTAACTCCATAACTGTTGTCTGTGCTGAAATAAAATTTCCAGTGCAGTAGTTGTAGTCCTTGCCCCTATAATATACATATCTTACTTGTCACCAATGCGCTATGATTTTTGAGAAAAATGTAAAAATAGGCACACAAATGGCCAGGGGTGTAGTACCCCCTTAAGGGCAAGTTTTGAGAACAGGTAACAGGTTCTTAGGAGTTGTTCCAGCGTCTTAATCCTGGAGACCGCCGGGTCTAATTGTGCCTATAGCACCTAGCATAAAGAACTAGCAGAGTTTTAAGAACTGGTAAATTTAAAACAAATGAAACTAGGAGTTGTTCCGACGTCTTAATCCTATAGCACCTACAATCAAGTGCAAATTTGCTGGGACACTTTCATAGTTCAATGACCCTCCCCGCACCCCTTATGCAATGTTGTATACCAAACGCCTCATTTTGTAAATGGCCTATATTTTTGCTCCAACATTGGTTGGTGGGGAGGGAGGGGATTCGAAATAGGTTGGAAACTATACAAATAAAATATCACATGGTGAACTTCATATGACCGGTTTTATTGAACAGAAGGCGCGAAATATGAACACGTGTCCCAGGGAAATTTGCACTTGATTGTATTGAAGAAGACAAAAAATAATCTATTACTTTCAGTAAAATTACCATAACTCGCAAACGCGTTGCTCGATTGACATGAATTTTTCACTAATTTAAAACAAATAACATTGCGCATTTTTTGGTTACTTTAATTGTCATTTTTTGTCAAACTAAATATTTTTAGGTATCAAAACGCTGTAATATATGCATTATTTAAGGCATATTTGACACATGATTGCTATTATAAGCGCATTATCTCAAAATTCACTTTTAAAACAATTTAAAACTAATCAAAATTAAATCATATTGGAAATATAGAGTACAATCGGTTAAAAATACCTACTGAAATAACAAAAAAATCATAAAACAAATCAATTGTTTCCCTTTAGTTCATTGGTAAATGTAAATGTAAATTGGCAACATAAAGGAAAAAAGAAAAAAAAAGAAAGAAAAAAGAAAAAGAAAGAAAGAAAGAAAAATAGCATTACATGGATTCGAAGCAAGGCCAGTAACTATATGCTACCGAGAGACTGATGACAATTACATTCGATTTCAGCGTATTTAATCCTATCATTGCAATGCTACTGTGTTGTGTTATTGAGCTTCGATCTAATGAATTCAGATAAAGGTGCGATGATGATTATTTAGCGCGTTAGCGCTGCTCACTAGCAAAATTGCAAATTGCGCGGTATTTGCAATTTTCTGTTTTTTCCACGCTAATAGCGCTAATGTCGCCGATAGCGTGATAATAGCAAACCTTTGCCATTTCGTGCTAATTGTGGTGAACCAATTGCGCGCTATTACCAAAACTGCTAAAAATGTTCTCGGCATGGTAAGCGATATTAGCGCTAATATCGTTAATAGCGGTCATTACCGTAATGCTATTAGCGCTATTAGCGTGAGTCGTGCTATTTTCATCACTAACGCTATTAGTTCTAAAAATGCTCTCAATAGCGTAAGGTGTGCTACTAGCGCTATTAGCACTAACAGCGCTAATAGCACTCATTAGCGTGAGATGCGCTATTAGCGCTAATAGCGTACGGCGTGCTATTAGCGCTAATACAGACAGGTATGCTAATAACGATATTGTATTATGTGCCAAATTGTTCATTTTCTGCGAATGATAGACGCTATTAGCGCTAATAGCACTCATTAGCGCGAGGTGCGCTATTAGCGCTAATAGCGTAAGGCGTGCTATTAGCGCTATTATGCTAATAACGATATTACAACTCATTGTATTATGTGCCAAATTGTTCATTTTCTGCGAATGGTAGACGCTATTAGCGCTAATAGCACTAATAACGCTAATAGCACTCATTAGCGCGAGGTGCGCTATTAGAGCTAATAGCGTAGTGTGTGCTAAAAGCGATATTAGCGCCCATTAGTGTATCGTTTGCAAATTTTAAAATTTATCATTTTCTACGGATGGTAGGTGCTATTAGCGCTAATAGCACTCATTAGCGTGAGATGTGCTATTAGCGCTAATAGCGTAAGGCGTGCTATTAGCGCTAATAGCGTAGTGTGTGCTAATAGCGATATTAGCGCTCATTAGTGTATCGTTTGCAAATTTTAAAATTGATCATTTTCTACGGATGGTAGGTGCTATTAGCGCTAATAGCACTCATTAGCGTGAGATGTGCTATTAGCGCTAATAGCGTAAGGCGTGCTATTAGCGCTAATACCGACAGGTATGCTAATAACGATATTACAACTCGTTGTATTATGTGCCAAATTGTTCATTTTCTGCGAATGATAGACGCTATTAGCGCTAATAGCACTCATTAGCGCGAGCGCTATTAGCGCTAATAGCGTAAGGCGTGCTATTAGCGCTATTAGCGCTAATACCGACAGGTATGCTAATAACGATATTACAACTCATTGTATTATGTGCCAAATTGTTCATTTTCTGCGAATGGTAGACGCTATTAGCGCTAATAGCACTAATAACGCTAATAGCACTCATTAGCGCGAGGTGCGCTATTAGATCTAATAGCGTAGTGTGTGCTAAAAGCGATATTAGCGCCCATTAGTGTATCGTTTGCAAATTTTAAAATTTATCATTTTCTACGGATGGTAGGTGCTATTAGCGCTAATAGCACTCATTAGCGTGAGGTGTGCTATTAGCGCTAATAGCGTAAGGCGTGCTATTAGCGCTAATAGCGTAGTGTGTGCTAATAGCGATATTAGCGCTCATTAGTGTATCGTTTGCAAATTTTAAAATTGATCATTTTCTACGGATGGTAGGTGCTATTAGCGCTAATAGCACTCATTATCGTGAGATGTGCTATTAGCGCTAATAGCGTAAGGCGTGCTATTAGCGCTATTAGCGCTAATGCCGACAGGTATGCTAATAACGATATTACAACTCATTGTATTATGTGCCAAATTGTTCATTTTCTGCGAATGGTAGACGCTATTAGCGCTAATAGCACTAATAGCGCTAATACCACTCATTAGCGCGAGGTGCGCTATTAGCGCTAATAGCGTAGTGTGTGCTAATAGCGATATTAGCGCTCATTAGTGTATCGTTTGCAAATTTTAAAATTGATCACTTTCTACGGATGGTAGGTGCTATTAGCGCTAGCACTCATTAGCGTGAGATGCGCTATTAGCGCTAATAGCGTAAGGCGTGTTATTAGCGCTATTATCGCTAATACCGACAGGTATGCTAATAACGATATTACCACTCATTGTATTATGTGCCAAATTGTTCATTTTCTGCGAATGGTAGACGTTATTAGCGCTAATAGCACTAATAGCCCTCATTAGCGCGAGGTGCGCTATTAGCGTAAGGTGTGCTACTAGCGCTAATAGCGTAGTGCGTGCTAATAGCGATATTAGCGCTCATTAGTGTATCGTTTGCAAAATTTATTGATCATTTTCTACGGATGGTAGCACTCATCAGCGCACATCACGATAATATTGCTGTAAACGCCATTAATATAAAAGGGCTCCGCAGGGCAAGAAAGCTAGTGTGACCGCTGTCCCCACCATCAACAAAAAACATCAAGGCCGCAGGTCCGGCAGGCCCGAGGCCGGAGACTCCCATACCACAACTAAACACTCCAAGTGAGTTCCAATATAAATTGCCCCCGCAGGGCAAGAAACTTAGTGTGACCGCTGTCCCCACCATCAACAAAAAACATCAAGGCCGCAGGGCCGGCAGGCCCGAGGCCGGAGACTCCCATACGACAACTAAACACTCCAAGTGAGTTCCTATATAAATGGGCCCCGCAGGGCAAGAAACTTAGTGTGACCGCTGTCCCCACCATCAACAAAAAACATCAAGGCCGCAGGGCCGGCAGGCCCGAGGCCGGAGACTCCCATACGACAACTAAACACTCCAAGTGAGTTCCAATATAAAAGGGCCCGCAGGGCAAGAAAGCTTAGTGTGACCGCAGTCCCCACCATCAACATTAAAAACATCAAGGCCGCAGGGCCGGCAGGCCTGAGGCCGGTGACTCCATACGACAACTAAACACTCCAAGTGAGTTCCAATATAAAAAGGGCCCGCAGGGCAACAAAGCTAGTGTGACCGCTGTCCCCACCATCAACAAAAACATCAAGGCCGCAGGGCCGGCAGGCCAAGGCCGGTGACTCCCATACGACAACTAAACACTCCAAGTGAGTTCCAATATAAAAGGGCCCCGCAGGGCAACAAAGCTAGTGTGACCGCTAATAGCGCTAAAAGCACTCATGAGAATAAAGGTCAAGGCCGCAGGGCCTGAGACCAGAGACTCCCATACAACAACTAAACACGCTAGGTGAGTTTGAATGTATAAGGGCCCCACAGGGCAATAAAGCTAGTGTGACCGCTGTCCCCATCATCAACAAAAACATCAAGGCCGCAGGGCCGGCAGGCCCGAAACCGGAGACTCCCATACGACAACTAAACACTCCAAGTGAGTTCCACTATAAAAGGGCCCCGCAGGGCAACAAAGCTAGTGTGACCGCTGTCCCCACCATCAACAAAAAACATCAAGGCCGCAGGGCCGGCAGGCCCGACGCCGGAGACTCCCATACGACAACTAAACACTCCAAGTGAGTTCCAATATAAAAGGGCCGCAGGGCAAGAAAGCTAGTGTGACCGCTGTCCCCACCATCAACAAAAACATCAAGGCCCAGTTCCGGCAGGCACTAATAGCTAATACGCTAATATCACGCTTTCCCTAGACTTTATAAGGCAATCAGTTAAGGTTCTTATGAGTTCTTCTGGCGTCAAATCCAAACCCTTAAACTAACCCTAACCCGAACCGTATCCCTAACATTAACCCTAACCTAATCCTAACCATAAGCCTACGCCTAACCCTAATCCTAAACCTAACCCTAATCCTAAACCGAAGCATTACCCTAACCCTAGGTTCTTAGGAGTTGTCCCGTCGTCTAACTCTAACCCTGACCAGAACCCGATCCCTAACCTTAAAACCCCAGCTAACAATTTTTCGTTGTTACAACGTTGTCTAAAAGTTATATAAAGTCGTATAAACGTAATATATGGACGTTGTAAGTACGTAAATCTGTGAACTCGTATTCGTGTCGTGAAAACGTTATTCCCGAACGTTAGTGTAACGTCATTATGACGTTGTTTCGACGTCAAGTTGTGAACGTCGAAACAACGTCACTATGACGTTATATCAACGTCCGAAATCACAACACGAATACGAGTAATTACGACGTCCGTAGATTACGTTGTATCGGGATCAGACCATGACATTTACACGGCGTTTTAATAACGTACTTTATACGTCGAAACAACGTCATAAATTTGCGTACTAACGACGTCCATAGATGACGTTGTATCTGGGTCAGTTCATGATTTTTAAACCACGTTTTAACCACGTGCTTTATACGTCGAGACAACGTGATTATGACATTATATTAACATCCGGCAACTATGATGCTCAATCCCAAAAAGGGAGAGCGTATAAAAATTTAAAGTTTAGAACTTCAGGAATAGAAGTCTTTACTTTGAGTTTCACGCCTAAAAGCGATCGTCAAACGACACGATGAGAAAATTTTGGCTGGACAACAATCTCCTTGGAATGGAAGAATTTACATTCCATGGTGTCAATATCTAAACTATTTTTCAGATACGTATTTGTGTAACGTTTTCTGAACGTATTATTCAAACGTTGTCACCAGGTCTGGTCAAACATTCCATCAACGTCGAAACAACGTCATTACAACGTCATAATGATGTTATATCAACGTCGAAAATAACGTTGTCACTACACGAATACGAGTTCACAGATTTACGTATTTACAACGTAAATGACAACCTAAGTCCAACGTCAGCGAATGTCGTGAAAACGTATAGTTGGCTTTTGCTATGAAAAAGGTGATAAATCCAGGCCCAATTACTGATAATTACCCCCTTTGGTCAATTACACTTCCAGCTAGACATGCCCACCCCAATAATAAACCACAGCAGACAATCCAAAAGATAGGAAATTGTTATGTAATAATGTTATTATGATACCTGTTGGCACACTTTTTGATGGTTCTATAATGTGAAATCAGCAGGAGCTAATTGGAGGGATTAGTGGTTTTGATTTTTATTCCTTTTTCATAGAGCAACCAGAGTATAGTGTGTTACCTGGGACGTAACCCTAATCCTTACCCTAACCCTAGGTTCTTAGGAGTTGTTCCGGCGTCTAACACTAACCCTGCAAAAATGCAAAAATAGGCATAAATTTGGGCAGGGGTGTAGTACCCCCTTAACCGTAACCCTAATCCTTACCCTACCCCTAGGTTCTTAGGAGTTGTTCCGGCGTCTAACACTAACCCTTACCCGAACCCTAACCCAAACTTTCACACTAATCCTATTCCTAAACTTAAGCCTAACCCTAACCCTAACATTAACCCTAACCCTAAGCCTTACCCTAACCATAGGTTCTTAGGAGTTGTGCCGGCGTCTAACCCTAAACCTTACCGTAACCCAAACCTTAACCCTAATCCTAAACTAAAGTCTGACCTAACCCTAATCCTAACCCTAACCTTAAGGCTAACCCTAACCCTTACCCATACCCTATCCATAATCCTAACCCTTAACCAATGTTAACCCTAACCTTAACCTTAACCCTAACAATAACCATAACCTTAACCCATACCCTAACCCTAATCCTAAACTTAAGCCTAACACTTACTCTTACCCTAACCCTAACATTAACCTAACCCTAAGCCTAATAATCCAAGCCTAGCGTAAGCACCATCAGGTATAATTGTGCCTATAGCACCTATTATAAGACAATCAGTATTAAGGTCAAGTTTTGAGAACAGGTTAAGGTTCTTAGGCGTCAAACCCGAACCCTTACCCTAACCATGACCCTAATCCGAACCCTAGCCCTAACCCTTAGCATAACCGTAAGCCTAATCATAACCCTAAGCATATCCCTAACCCAAAGCCTATCCCTAACCCTTAACCTAACCCTAATCCTAAACCGAAGTATTACCCTAACCCTAGATTCTTAGGAGTTGTTCCCGCGTCCAACCCTAACCCTGACCCGAATCAGAACCATAATCCTAAACTTAACCCTAACGTTAACCGTAACCTTAAGCCTAAACTAACCCTAAGCCTAACCCTAACTCAACCCTAATCCTATACCGAAGCCTAACCCTAACGCTATAGCCTTACCCTAACCTTAGGTTCTCTGGAGTTGTTCCGCCGTCTAATCCTAACTCTGACCCAAACCCGAACAAGAACCCTAACCCTAACCATAACCCTAAGCCTAAGCCTAACCATAACCTTAACATTAACTCTAACCTATACCCTTACCCTAACCTTAACCCAAACAAATCTTGTTTGCATATTTAGAAGCGGTAAACACTGGTATAATGGCATTAGAACATCAGAAAAAAGACTAGCAAATGGCAAGAGAATTTTCAAAAAACTTTTTATCATGAAATGTAAGGACTGACTCATATTATTTTGCTAATTTAAATTTAAAATATATGTAAATAACGCCCTCAATGTTCACACAAATGTCCAGTTATAATAGAATAAAGGTTACCACAAAAACGCAGAAAAAAGATAAATAATAATTATTATTAGGGTTAAGGTTAGGGTTCGGGTTAGGGTATAGGATAGGTTTAGGGTTAATGTTAGGGTTAGGCTTTGGGTTATAGTTAAGGTTAGGGTTCGGGTTCTTGTTCGGATTCGGGTCAGGGTTAGGATTAGACGTCAGAACAACTCCTAATAACCTAGGGTTAGGGTAAGACTTAGGGTTAGACTTCGGTATAGGATTAAGGTTAGACCTAGGGTTAGGGTAACTTAGGCTTAGGTTAGGGTTAGGGTTAGGTTTAGAGTTATGGTTAGGGTTAGGCTTAAGTTTAGGATTAGGGTTAAGGTTAGGGTTAGGGGTAGGGTATAGGTTAGGGTTAAGGTTAAGATTAGGGTTAAAGTTAGAGTTAAGGTATAGGTTAAAGTTATGGTTAGGCTTACGCTTAGGGTTAGGGTAACTTAGGCTTATGATTAGTTTAGGCTTACGTTATGGTTATGGTTAGGTTTAGCGTTATGGTTAGGGTTAAGCTTAAGTTTAGGAGTAGGGTTAAGGTTAGGGTTATGGTATAGGTTAGGGTTAGGGTTAAGGTTAGGGTTAGGGTTAAGGTATAGGTTAGAGTTATGGTTAAGGTTATGGTTAGGCTTAGGGTTAAGGTTAGGGTTCGGGTTCTTGTACGTATGTGGGTCAGAGTTAGGATTAGACGCCAGAACAACTCCTAAGACCCTAGGGTTAGAGTAAGACTTAGGGTTAGACTTCGGTATAGGATTAGGACTAGACTTTGGGTTAGGGTAACTTAGGATTAGGGTTAGTTTAGGCTTACATTTGGGATTAGAGTTAGGGTATAGGTTATAGTTAGGATTAAGGTTATAGTTAGGCTTAGGGTTCGGGTTCTTGTTCGAGTTTGTTCAGGGATAGGATTAGACGCCGGAACAACTCCTGAGAACCTAGGGTTAGGGTAAGGCTTAGGGTTAGGATTAGGCTTCGGTATAGGATTATGGTTAGACTTAGCTTAGTTTAGGCTTAGGGTTACGGTTAGGGTTAAGTTTAGGATTAGGGTTAGGGTATGGGTTCGGGTCAGGGTTAGGGTTAGACACGGGAACGACTCCTAAGAACATAGGGTTAGGGTAATACTTCGGTTTAGGATTAGGTTTAGGGTTATGGATCGGCTTTGTGTTAAGATTAGGCTTAGGAGTAGGCTTAGCGTTATGGTTCAGGTTAGGGTTATGGTTGGGGTTATGGTTCGGG
Organism: Amphiura filiformis; assembly: GCF_039555335.1. Classification (NCBI taxonomy): domain Eukaryota; kingdom Metazoa; phylum Echinodermata; class Ophiuroidea; order Amphilepidida; family Amphiuridae; genus Amphiura; species Amphiura filiformis. Next base: position 22,795,280 of record NC_092642.1, on the reverse strand, counting down.
TTTGATGAGAACTCCTAAGAATCTTAACCTGTTCTCAAAACGTTACCTTAATACTGATAGCCTTATAATAGGTGCTATACGCACAATTATACCCGATGAGTTAGGGTTTGGGTAAAGATTAGGGTTAGGTTTAGGGTTAGGCTTAGTGTTAGGGTTGGGGGTTAGGGTTAGGGTTAGGCGTAGGGTTATGGTTATTGTTAGTCTTAGGGTTAGGGTTAGGTTTAAGTTTAAGTTTAGAATTGTGGTAAGGGTTTAGGGTTAGGGTTAAGGGTTAGGTTTAGGATTAGGGTATGGGTAAGGGTTAGGGTTAGGCTGAAGGTTATGGTTATTGTTAGGCTTAAGATTAGGATTAGGGTTAAGGTTGGGGTTTGGGTCAGGGTTAGGCTTAGTGTTAGGGTCAGGGTTATGGTTGGGTTAGGGTTATGCGTAGGGTTAGGGTTATTGTTAGGGTTAGGCTTAAGTTTAGGATTAAGGTTAGGGTTAAGGGTTAGGTTCAGGTTCAGTATTAGGGTTAATGGTTAGGATTAGGGATAGGGTTAGGGTATAGGTAAGAGTTAGGGTTAGGCTGAAGGTTGGGTTATGGTTTCGGTTGGGGTTGGGGTTAAGCTTAGGGTTATGGTTAGGCTTAAGTTTAAGATTAGTGTTATGGTTAAGGTTTGAGTTACGGTTAGGGTAAGGGTTAGGGTTAGACGCCGAAACAACTCATAAGAACCTTGAGTTGGGGTAAGGGTTAGGGTTAGGGTTAATGTTAGGGTTAGGGTTCGGCTTAATTTTGGCATCAGGGTTAGGGTGCAGGTTTCGGTTAGGGTTAGATGCCGAAACAACTCATAAGAACCTAGAGTTGGGGTAAGGGTTAGGGTTAGGGTTAGGGTTAATGTTAGGGTTAGGCTTAGGCTTAATTTTGGCATTAGGGTTAGGGTGAAGGTTTCGGTTAGGGTTCGGGTAAGGGTTAAACGGCGGAACAAGTCCTAAGAAACTAGGGTTACGGTTAAGGTTAGGGTTTGGGTTCTGGTCAGGGTTAGGATTAGACGCCGGAACAACTCCTAAAAACATAGGGTTAGGGTAATGCTTCGGTTTAGGATTAGGGTTAGGTTAAGGTTTAGGGTTTGGCTTAGGGTTACGGATAGGGTAAGGATTAGGTGTAGGGTTAAGGTTAGGGCTGGGGTTCAGGCTAGGCTCATGGTTAGGGTAAGGGTTCGGGTTTGACGCCGAAATAACCCCTAAGAACTTTAACCTGTTCTCAAAACTTGACCTTAATACTGATTGCCTTATAATAGGTGCTATAGGCACAATTATACCAGATGGTGCCTACGTTAGGCTTGGGTTAGGGTAAGGCTTTGGGTTAGGGTTAGGTTTATGTTAGGGTTCGGGTTCGGGTTCGGGTTAGCCTTAAGTTTAGGATTAGGGTTAGGGCTAAGGTTATGGTTCGGGTCAGGGTTAGGGTTATGCTTAGTGTTAGAGTTATGGTTCCGGTTAGGCGTAGGGTTATGGTTATGTTTATTGTTAGGGTTAAACTTAAGTTTAGGATTAGTGGTTAGGTTTAGGTTTAAGGGGTAGGATTAGTGATAGGGTATGGGTATGGGTTAGGCTTAAGGTTAGGGTTCGGGTTAGGCTTAAATTTAGGATTAGGGTTAGGGTGAAGGTTTGGTTAGGGTTCGTGTAAAGGTTTTTCATGTTTTTTGAGATCACATGCAAACATTGAACATCTCATTCAGGTGGTGGTCGCATTGCATTCTCTAAATTCAGTAAATTTGCATCGTCAACCGTGTAATTGAATGGGATTATTTTGAAATTAAACAACGCTTGAAATATCACAAACAAATAGGCCTATGTTAATAAATAATATAAATACAAGCTAAAACCGTTGGGGTTCGATAATGAACCCCACAAAACAAACCGAGTATATGGAAAATGCATTCCGGCCAGGCGGTTTGGGGGTTTCACAAGTTGCCGGCTCAATCATGCCACTCGCCTCCTGATATCATTAATAACATAATGGTTTTGACCTCATTTCATGAGTGGTGCTTCAATGTTATTTTACCGTAAAGTCCTATGGTGGAGGTCTTTTTTTGTTGTGTAGTCCTACAAAGGTGGGGTGACTTAAAAGTAACCTGCTGGTAGAGCCTGCTGGTAAACATGTTTTACCGTACAGTCCTATGGTCCTAAAACGGTGGGGTGACATAAAGTAGTCCTACAGTCAGTATAGTCCTACAGTGGGATTATTTTACTGTGTAGTCCTACTAGCGGGAGGTGGGTCAAAAGTTATTTCCACAGTCAGTCCTACAGTGTAGTTCTAGCACGCCGCAGTCTTACTATGCAGCAATTTCTTACCTTTCATACTTTGCAAGGGGAATTTCCATAACCTGACCACCTTTTTCTGACCACCTTTTCTGACCACCTTTTCTGACCAACTTTTACAGTGAGCCCTGTGATATTTGATTCTTACACAATAATAAGTGCTGGGTGATAATTTGCAAGCTTTCCGATTCAATTTATTTCATCCAAAACAGTCCTGTCATACACATTCCCCAATCAAACACATTTCTCTTGCATTTGATCATCTTCTACTCTTCCCTAGAAAAAATCATTATAATACCAAATGAATCTAAACACCATGGAATTCACCATATCACATCCAAGCTCACATTGGGCGCCCCATTCCTTTTTTAAAGGAATTTTTATTACGGCTCCATTAAGGTATCTTTTCTTTGCTTATTTTAAGCTTTTTATATGCTCACTATAGGTCGCCTTTCTTCTTCCTTTTATGGGCCCATAGTATCTTTCTTTGCTTTTTTACGGGCCCACTACGGTATCTTTTCTTCGCATTTTACGGGTCCATTATATAGGCCTAGGGTATGTTTTCTTTGCTCTTTTATGGCCCATGAAAAGTAAACAAAAGTAGCGAGCCCCTAAAAAAGCTTTAAAAAGAAAAGAAAAGAGACATGCATTAACAATACAAGGTAGCCTTTCACCCACACTTTCTAATAAATATTTCACTTGAATTATGTTAATGTCTGCTTTTGCCACAATGATCAACCTCCATATATTGAAGACTTCGAGAAATCAGGGGAGCGCAGCTTAATCGTAGGAACAAATTGCATATTTTCGCGCGCATTGTGCCCTTCAATGTTCAGAAATCAAAGAAATTTATGCCACTGCACCCCCCGCACACACACCCCCGCCCGCATTGTGAAGTTATGTACCGTCATCGCTGACGTCATCACCGTGCGTTCATTTTACCCCCGGGGCGTAATGGCTCTCGGCGGCACTGGATGTTTGAGGGGGCACTGAACAGTAAACCTTCCGCGACCGGAAGTGTAACGTCTGTATAGTACCTTAGAAACATAAAATTTAGGCCAAATATGTGCGTATTTCCACCAAAATGTGCGTATGACTATGACATCATTGTAGGGTGTTATGTTAAAGCTGAGATGTTCTTGTTGCCCATGGATGCGAAAAAAATCACTTGAATTTTGTTTCGTGATGTGTAAGATATCCCACAATGCAATGCGTCAAGAACCCGATTTTGAGAGGTGAAACGCTTACAAAATACGGGTTGAGTTAAAAAAAAGTGACATTTGTAAAGAACTGACACTGTCGATCTATGTGCAAAAAAAGAGATATTAAATTTAAAGAGTGTTGCTCCATCACCAAACAGTTCAAATAACCCCATCTATTGCACGGACTTGGCAATAGCTCGTTCTTTTAGGCCCTCGGCGCATGTATTTTCAATGGCGATGCTTACTGTTCAGTGCCCCCTTGAAATGGGTGCATAATGTGCGAGTCGGGTTTTTAATTTTATTTATTTATTTATTTTTTTTTTTTGGATATTGGCCTTATGTTGTTAATTATTAACCAAATAAGGCCAATTTTCGACTAAAAAGTAGGCTATCATTTTGTTTTAGCCAAAATGGTAAAAATACATTTTTGGCCTTATTTGGTCAATAATTCAAAAATTAAAGCCAATATCCAAAAAATGAAAAAAAAACCATGTATGTACGTCATCCACCAGTGGAGCTCCTGCGCCCCTCCGCAGAACTTCCGGTAGTGGATGTTCTGCGCTCGGGGGCGCAGAGAATCCACTGTCGGAGTTGCTGCGCTTGGAAGCAAAATAATAGATTTTCGTATAATAACGGTGGATCATTTCTGCGCTCGGGCGCAGAACATCCACTATCGGAGTTGATGCGCCCGGGCGCAGTCCCTTATATGTAACGGTGGATCATTGATGCGCTCGGGCGCAGAACATCCACTACCGGAAGTTCTGCGGAGGGGCGCAGGAGCTCCACTGGTGGATGACGTACATAACTCAAAAAAACCCACCTTCCTGGAATGAAATGTCTAAATGACAAAAACAAAAACAAAACACACACACACACACCCCCACACCCACACACCCACCCCCCCCCCCACACACACACACCCCACCCCACCCCACCCCACCCCACCCCACCCCACACACAAAAAAAGCACATATTTTTCATTTTCTTATTTTTCCTTTTACAAACATTTGAGGCAAAAAATGTTTACATTATTAGACTCCTTGACTAATTTCCTTTCCAAAACTGTATGCATTGCACCCGACATTGCATACCCACAATGTCAAAATACAGACTAGAGCTACTGTGGCTCAAGAGCCACGAATATCAGGTGGTGACATCTGACCTCATTTGATCTTTAACATCATCTTGACATTTTCACGTTTCCCTCACATCAAGGATGATTTTCACCACGTTTAAGCACAATCGGACACATTTCAACATTTAACCTTGTTTGACTTTTGACCTCGTGTGACTTCAGGTTGACTTTTTCATGTTCCCCTCATATCAAGGATTCTTTGCATCAAGTTTAAGCCCAATCGGGCAAATTTTATCATGTGACCTCATTTGACCTTTGACCTTGGGTAACCTCAGGTTGACTTTTCCGTTCTCCCCTCGTAATAATAATAATAATAATAATAATAATAATAATAATAATAATAATAATAATAATAATAATAATAATAATAAGAATAATAATAATAATAATAATAATAATAATAATAATAATAATAATAATAATCTTACTATAAATAGGGGAATGTTGTATCTATGTATCTTGCATGTATATAAAGGCTCCGTCAGTTTCCATCCAAATGTCGCCAAATTCATACGGGAGATCGGGGAATATACCGAGACGGTAATGCGAAAATTTGGTTGAAAACGGTCAAGAATTGGCTGCAAAAACAGTGAAAATATGAGTAAAAACGGGGTTTTTGATATGAAAATCGGTTGACAGCCTACGCGTCACTGCAGCTGGCCGTCGGCGCCGCGTGCGTAATGCGCACTACGCCAATGCTCGCGTAAACGGCGCAGAGCCACGCGACTTGCGAGCCAGAGACCAGTGGACATGATAATACGGAAAGAAGGAAAAATGAAGGACAAAAAGGTACATGGACGGGTCACGGGATTATGATAACGGGTGAACACGTCCGCAGACGCTATGAGAGGACGTAATAAATACGGGAAACACAACAAGAAGCGGTACTATAGACCTTTTTCTCAGACGTCACCAATCAATCGATATTGGGGTCCAGCATTCGAGTCATCAGCACCCAAACGCAAATACCGCGTTGGCGCGCGCGATCAACTTTGCGCCACGCTAGGCGTCCTGCGCGGAATTGCCAGCACGCAGTACGCGTTTAGTTCGTAACGGTGTAAAAAGTAAACAAAAATGTGAAACAAAACAAAGATTAATTTTCAAATAGCATGGCGATTTTTCCGTATCTTTTGTATTTTTTGGTATCAAAACAATCTGAAACAAAGGTAACCAGTATATAGATCCTTTAAAAGAATTAAATTTATGTAATCTAATGTGAAAGATGACAAAACAGCAGAAAATACGCAGTATTTGGTGTTTTCACACTGTGTGCATGTGGGAAACGCACGTGTTGTTTGTTTACATCTGAGACCCCAATATCGATTAGGTGACGTCATCAGAAAAAGGTCTATAAAGAAAAATTAAATTAAAATGAGGACAAAAAAGGTACGAGTAATAGGCCAACGGGTTAAAGTAAATAAATGATGTACCTTTTCAATGATTCTACCTGTTCAGTAATTCTTCCTGTTATAGTGAACACTCCCATTTACTCACTCATCTAGCGGGGACCCGCGCGAAGCGCGGGTATCCCGCTAGTAATAATAATAATAATAATAATAATAAAATTTCAATTTTGAGGACTGTTCAAAAAGGAGGTCATTCAGTGTAGGCTGGTGAAAAAACGGGGTCATTGGGTGTAGGATTTGCCAAAAATACCGGGGTCTTTTAATGGGAGTTGACTACTTACGGGGTCAATTTGACCTGAGACGAAAATATTCGTCTCAGATTTGACCACCTCTGTTAAAGTGCTTTGAAAGTTTGGTTAACAAGCCAATATTTCTTGAAATCATACTTCGATAGATTATCTGTTTTCACGTGAAATTTTCAATAAGGGACGGACCATTAGATGACAAGGGGGGCTGGGTACCCATCAAACACAAAACGTTTTCGACAACATTCGCAAAAAGTTATAAAAGGTTGTCAGAAAACGTTTAAATGTCGAGTTATATAAAGGGTATATTAAGGGTATAAAACGGTTTCATAACCTTAAAAAACATTTTTTGATAATCTACTGCTCAGCAAACAAAAATGTTTTACAGAAAACGTTTAAATGTCGGGTTATATAAAGGGTATAAAACCTTTTAATAACATTCCAAAAACATTCTTGAAAACTTGATACAAAACATTCTAAACAGAAAGTTATTTTGGGGTTGATAAAATATTTTGCGAAAAATGTTTGCCCAAAATATTTGCAATAACGTTTTAAAAACGTTTTGATGACCTTTACATAACCCGACTTTTAAATGTTATTAAAATGTTTTGAAAAAAACATTTTAAGAACATTTCTGTGTTTGCTGGCTTCAAATATTTTAACATAATGTTATTTAAGTATTAGGAAAATATTTGGCAAAAATGTTTGCAAAAATAGTTTACAATAACATTTTTCGAAAACATTTAAAAATACTGTTGTAGTTTGTTTTCATACAAAACGTTTTAAAACGTTATCATGACCTTTATATAACCCGACATTTTAATGTTATTAAAACGTTTTTACCTAAACCAAAAGCCAAAATATAACTTATTTAAAACGTTTTTAAAACATTTTTGTGTTTGCTGGGTAGTTGGGACGTGACAAAAAAATTTTAGCACCTCGATGAAGCCATTTTTAACTCCTCGGAGAGACAAATTGGAAACAATATTTTGAAGTGTTGTGAATCTTTTGGCGACGGAATAAGTTTACGGTACAAATGCGAACGAAAAACATTGCAATATTTAAGATAACATTGCGAAATATGGCCAACCGCAGCTAGACATGGATCATAATAGAAGTAATCATGTGAGGATATGAATGTCAAGGATTTGTGTACAATAATAACAGTACGATGTATATCAAAGCTTTTCAACTATAAAGAACCGCTGAAATCTAGTAAAGATAACGAGCTCTCAGATAGTTCCCATGATATCGTAAAAGAAGACATTTCCTTTTTAAACAATACTTATCTAAGTTCATATCCAGCACCAAACAATAATTATGTTATTGTTTATAACAATAATTGGTCTTTACCATGTTTACGTTTATACCTTCCATGCACGCAAGGTATAACCCTAAACGTGATAAACGTAAACATGGTAAAGACCAAATTATTCATGCGCTGCTATTATGTTTTGTAAACATGTGCATGAATAACTAACTATACATGTACAACTCCTCGGGTATCTTTTCTGTTCAACTTTGAATACAGGGTACGATTGTTAGCTATTGTTATTGCAATTTCTTTCTTTGTTTGTTTCTTTGTTTGTTTCTTTGTTTCTTTCTTTGTTTCTTTCTTTGTTTCTTTCTTTGTTTCTTTCTTTGTTTCTTTCTTTGTTTCTTTCTTTCTTTCTTTCTTTCTTTCTTTCTTTCTTTCTTTCTTTCTTTCTTTCTTTCTTTCTTTCTTTCTTTCTTTCTTTCTTTCTTTCTTTCTTTCTTTCTTTCTTTCTTTCTTTCTTTCTTTCTTTCTTTCTTTCTTTCTTTCTTTCTTTCTTTCTTTCTTTCTTTCTTTCTTTCTTTCTTCCTTTCTTTCTTTCTTTCTTTCTTTCTTTCTTTCTTTCTTTCTTTCTTTCTTTCTTTCTTTCTTTCTTTCTTTCTTTCTTTCTTTCTTTCTTTCTTTCTTTCTTTCTTTCTTTCTTTCTTTCTTTCTTTCTTTCTTTGAGCCATGTTGTCCATAGTTGGTCATTAGGACCATTGAATACAGGGTACGATTGTTAGCTATTGTTATTGCAATTTCTTTCTTTCTTTCTTTCTTTCTTTCTTTCTTTCTTTCTTTCTTTCTTTCTTTCTTTCTTTCTTTCTTTCTTTCTTTCTTTCTTTCTTTCTTTCTTTCTTTCTTTCTTTCTTTCTTTCTTTCTTTCTTTCTTTCTTTCTTTTTCTTTCTTTCTTTCTTTCTTTCTTTCTTTCTTTCTTTCTTTCTTTCTTTCTTTCTTTCTTTCTTTCTTTTTCTTTCTTTCTTTCTTTCTTTCTTTCTTTCTTTCTTTCTTTCTTTCTTTCTTTCTTTCTTTCTTTCTTTCTTTCTTTCTTTCTTTCTTTCTTTCTTTCTTTCTTCTTTCTTTCTTTCTTTCTTTCTTTCTTTCTTTCTTTCTTTCTTTCTTTCTTTCTTTGAGCCATGTTGTCCATATTTGGTCATTAGGACCATTGGGTGGGGGACAAATGAAACATGATCAACTTCAGGTCATTCTTTCTTTCTTTCTTTCTTTGAGCCATGTTGTCCATAGTTGGTCATTAGGACCATTGGGTGGGGGGACAAATGAAACATGATCAACTTCAGGTCAAAGCTCATCCACTTCCGGTCAATGACCAAAAACGTGATTTCACTAAAAATGCTACTTCTTCCACAAATTACACAGTACGATGATGCCACTTGGGCACATGCATCAGCTATACCCAGTGTCTAGTACGTTTAAGGGACCCTTGGATTATGTCTCTCCTCTCTAGACCAATCATTTTTATATCTTTGCATGTGTAATTTATATATTTATGTGTAATTTTGATATTGTGCAATATTTTATTTGTATGTGTCTTTTTGCTGGCAAATAAAATGATATGATATGATGATATATCATACGTTCAAATCGGTCAGTTGGACGTCCAAAGGTCCCGTAAACGTAAATTTATTATAAAAGTTATTGTCCAGAATTGGAGTCAAATGTCATTAAGGGGATACTTCCGGTATATGACCAAATACCCTAAAATGCTGCTGTTGTCGCAAATTATATATAGTACAATGATGTTACTTGCTCACCAGGACCAATGGCTGGTGGCACAAATGTCACGTGACCAACTCAAGGTCAAAGGTCATGGAAAATCATAATGGCCGAAAATGTGATTTTCTGTTATTTTTACTAAAACTGCTACTCCTTACACGAATTATATAGCACGATGACGTCATTTGACACATGCATTAGCCATGAGGTCAAAGGTCATACGAAGGTCATTGTGGCTGATGTGATTTTCTGTTATGTTACTAAGTCATTCCACAAAATATAGCATGATGACATTACTTGCATACATCCATTGGGGTCAAAGCCCGGGTTAAAGGTCATTGTGGTCAAAGGTCATGTAGGTATTACTTTCGCAGTGGCGTAACTAGGGTTGTTTAATTTTGGTTACTAGAGTTTGAATATCGATCTTAAAATGTTCTTTCAATTGATTTTGACTTTCATCGCTCGGAGGGGCGCAGAATCTATGCTGAATTGGTCAATTTGGCGCCCCCTAAGGGTGGCGCCGGGGCACGTTGCCCCTCCGCCCCCCCCCCCGCCCATGTTGCACCTAGTACCACTTTTCATAGTTACCCGCGATATAGACAACTGACCAACTCAATATCCTACACATGGAATATGATGTAGGACTATGTTCTAGTAAAATTGTGAAATATTGCCCTCACAAGTGTATATCAAACTCAAAAATTATAATGATGACATGTAGGGCATTTATAGTATACCTTTAATTTGTATTTTGTATGGGCCTTACATGAAGTTTTATTATTTTTTAATGATTCTGTTAAAACTACTGTAACTATATTAAGGTATAAACATGTTAACCACATGATATAGCCATAATATGTCACATCCCTCATGACTTTATAATTTAGACACAGACCTACGTGGATTTTCATTGATATTAATTAATTTTTACTGTCTTAAGAATGTCAAGAAGACTTGGTCAAGTCTAACATAGAGCAGGTAACTATTAAAAACAGGCTGGATTTGGTAACTCAAAATGCCAACTATAGCTCACCGGCATATTTTGCAGTATTGAAAATGAAATACTAGTATAGCAATGTATTGATAGCAGTGACTATACAGCTGATGGGGATATGATTGGTTAGATTAAACATGTATTATACAGGTGACAGCTGAGGTGACATGCTTGCACATCGTATATAGTCTACAGTGGATCCCGGGAGTGGAACATTTTAAACTTGACACATTTATCATTATTTTCAAGTATAGCCACAGTACTTCGTAGCCAATGGGAAATCGACACGATTTCAGATACATTAGCCAATGAGAAATCGCGGCGCTGTAAAATCTACCATCGATTCTTGATGGAAAACTTTTAAAAGGAAGGCTTTCTGAGGATCAGTCTCACAATCTTCACAGCCTCACAATCGTCTTAGCCTACAGTCGTCTTATCAGTGACCTGTGTCATCTCAGCCTCACAACAAACTGCTGTTGCAATCAACTTTACTTCGGTGAAAGATTAAGCATATTGAGGTAAGTTTAATTATACTTTTTACTTTTACAGGTTGAACTTTTATATCATGTTGTCATTTTTTTTTATCACCAATTCAATGTCTCCTGTTTTTTTTAATGTCAAAGTAAATTTAAAGTTTTAGTTGTTGACATGGATTATTGTTCTACTCAGATTTATTATCTTTAACTTTATATCGGGTCTATCGTTATGGCCTAAAATGCACACAATAAAAAATATGTTGACATAAACAAATTCTGACTCGATTTCTGCGTTTGCGTCTTCTTGCAGCATTACGCATCATGTCGTACTCTGCAGAAATTAAAAACAAGAAGAGTCTTTCAATAAATTAGTGATTTGAGGCATAAATGATACCTACATCCTGACTCTGGCTTATATAACTCTCCAGCAAGAAACGACTCATTGAAATACAAACTTTCAATACACTATCATAGGCCTATTGAAATTCAATTATAGGGCCTACTATGCAGATACTAACCTATGCCCAATAATTATAAGGGATCCAATTAAGATAAGCAAACATTACTGGGTAGATAACAGGAACTCAATTTCGTCAGTTGGAAGGAATTGAGTAAATCGCCTGTACCAAAATATGCAGTGTATTTTTCATATATGCAGTACGGTAATATGCACAGCCTTATCACAAAATAAACAATAGCATTGACCTTAACCACCAATCAGTTAAGCCTATTATAGTCATGTGATGGCTCAATCCAATAGTAAACATGCTTAGAAAAACGCAAAAAAATAGTCCTGGCTGCCATTGTCTCAATACAAGATAAGATGTGCTAAAAAGTCCTCGTCATGTGGGGTAGGATTAGATAAAGGGATACAAACCTGGGTATGAGACATTAGGAACTATTTCCTAGCCTCTTAATCACAGGGTTGATGGACTACAATAGCTATTCAAGACACAGTGTATGTAAGGGATAAACTGTGCATATGAGGTGTGGGTTCAAGTGGGGGAAATGTTCACTCCGTTAACAAAAAAAACCTTAAATCGACCGACAAAAAAACAACAACCCATAAATCGACCGACCGACCCAGGTATTGGCACCTATAAAAGGGCAAGTTAACTTTTCAACATGTTCAAAGTATTATATGTGTCTATGGTTACCTTTCAGTCAAAATCATACAGGGCCGCGTAAAAACATATCAAACAAAAATAAGTTGGTTAATTGGTTAATAATGATTATTGTTGGATATTTTCAAACTGAATGTTAAGCAAACAAGAAATGTCTTTAAAAAGAAACGCCGTGGATGAAGTTCATGTTTCATAATTTTACATTGACAAGTACTTGGAATGCTAGTATAGTAATTTTTTGTGTGTGGCACATGCACCACTAACCGGGAGGGAAATATCATTACCACCAATGACATACTAGGAAATTCTCATGTTTTCATGTTGAATGCTAAATTGAAAAAACGTGTGCAAAATAGGTCTACATTTAATTCATACTTGTGACAAAGGGATCAATAGAAATCAAATCCACCTTGTTTCACAACAATCCAACAATCTATTTAAGAATGTTTGCTGCCCAAGAGTAACCAATTCATGACCGTGAATCCAGATATCTATTATCTGTAACTGTTAACTTTGATATGACTTTGATGGGTTAATTGTGATTATGTTTTATGACACGACTTTGACATTCTGACATCCAACAATATAAACTTAGTCGACCTCGGATGACCTTTAACAATTTTGGCGCAGAATTGTGATTAACAAACTGACAAGCTATATTTAATTCACCTCGGATGACTTTGACCTGACCTTCAACATTTTCGCGCTTGCACCCATCATATCCATAACAATCTAACTCTTACAACTTCTGATATCTCTAATTCATAACTCTAAACTTCTGCCTGTTTGCCTTTCCTATCTTTTCCCATTTAGTACACTACAGGGTTTTTTTTAATCAAATGGCTAAAACTGAGAAAAATATGGCTCCTGCAGATATGCAATCCCTTCAAAGCATGGCATTTTTTATATTCCCAATGTTAGTTACAAGTACATTATAATCAGAAAGACTGATTACTCAATCGTCTATTTTCTGTACACTTCTGCGAAGTTATTGTGCAAAAGTAGAGTTTAATGTTAAATATTATAGGTCCTAATAACTTCATTTGTGAACGTATTTTCATCGTTGACAAAATAAAATGTATGTTTAATATATTAATTATTTCATTTATAGCATTTTTCTTGGTTTTCATCCATAATAATCACAGTATTATCTATTTACAAAATAAGCGTTTGGTGTTCAAATTCAATTGGTATATTACCCTACCAGTAAACCGGTAGGGTGCCTAGGACCAAAGATATTGTCTGGACAAAAACATTGTATTGTGACCTTACTCATATGCTATAGTCAACAAGAAATGTCTTTAAAAAGACAACACCATGGATGAAATTCATGTTTCATAATTTTACATTGACGAGTACTTGGAATGCTAGTAATTTTGTGTGTGTAGCACATGCACAACTAACCGGGTTGGAAATGTTGTTACCATGAATACCCCAATGACATACTATAAGCTAAATTGAAAAATGTGTGTTAAATAGGTCTACTTAATTTATACTTGTACAAACAAAGGGATCAATGGAAATCACATCCACCGAGTTTCGCATCATTTCCAACAATCTATATTCAGACGACTTTGTGATTACGTTTTATGACATGACTTTGAACATTCTGACAATCCAACAATATATACTTATTCCACCTCAGGCTCAGATGACCTTTAACAATTATACTCAAAAAGACTGATTACTCCATCCCAGGGGTTCCCTGGCTCAATTCAATCTTTATTTTCTGAATGTGTTGATTATAATTGTTACTACTAAACTGCCCAATTGCTCTACCAAAATGTATAAAACCAAAGCAACTATCTACCCCAATTACTGGTATTTAACCCCCCCCTCCACTAGTGTCACTCCCAACATCAATTGTATAAACTAACCCTAGTTAACAGTGCAGGTGCCTGGGCACATTATACCCAGCTTGGTTCCTGTCTTGTCAGACAATTGCTCATTATAATTGTTGAATTTGTGGTCACTTGTTGACAGCTTATCAGTAGCCTGGATCAGCAGGAGTGCATTTATATCATTTTTCATAGAGCAATTGTTCAAAATATTTAATGTCAAATGGTTCCTAAAAACCTTATTTTGTGAATGGATTTTTACCGCTGACAACACAAAATATATGTTTAATATATCAATTATTACATTAACAGCCATTTCCTAAGCTTCCATCCATAAATAATCACAGAGTATCATCTGCTTACAAAATAAGTGTTTATTTTCAGATTTCCAATTAACCATTATCAGTATTATCTGGTAGGGTGCCCAATCAAGACCTTGCTAATAGTTATAGTCAGAAACAGGTATTTCGTCCTGTAGTCCCTGGCAACCCAGACTGCTTGTGGCTCACTCGCAAACATACACGACATTGCAAAATGAAGCAATTACCTATTGCTAACTTGGTAAAATGCATACTCGTAGCCCAATCTTGTACATCATTAAGCACCCAGTTTTGGTTTGTGGTTTCGAAATGTTGCAAATAAACATTAGTTCTTTCAAATATGAAACGCTAAAACCCAAATCTAGAACAAACAATCATATATTTAGAATGATATAGCAAACTTTCCATGATAGAGATTGGACCCAAGACAAAGTACACCCAAATTAAGTGTCAATTCAGAATTATCCTACCATGGTGGAAAAACAGATACTTTGAACCCCGCTTTGAACAGTACGGCCCAGCCTGCATGGCTCAATCGCAAACATACACGACAGAAACTGGCTGTGAAGGAGTCTATGTGCACTAGATAACTTTCTTATTAATGATAAAATCAGTTTCTGAGTATAATACGAAAATACTCAGATAGGGATGGATGTATGTGGTACCGTATAATTGGACAATTGTCAACTCAAAAGAAAATATCCTATTTTGCTCCACATTTACCCAATTTGAATATTTTCGTCAGATATCGTTGATTGCAGCAAATTTCGTCCATAAACAAAAAACTTATCCAGCACATTTCACACCTACCTAAACTCTTGAACAACTTCACCCTTTTTCTGAAAATAGCCACATTTTGAAGGAAGAAAGTCATGCATATGCAAAAAGAAGCAAATGCATTGCCAACTTGGTAAAATGCATAGTCGTGGCCCAATCTCGTACATCAAAGCACCCAGTTTTGGTTTGTGGTTTCGAAATATTGCAATTAAACATTAGTTCTTTAAAATATGAAACGCTAAAATCCAAATCTAGAACAATCAATCATTATATTTATAAAGATATACCGTAGCAAACTTACTTTCCATAGAGATTGGACCCAATACACTTAAATTAAGTGTCAATTAAGGGTTAACTCCGCCATTGCGGGAAAATTGTAAGCAAATTATACGTCGGGCTTACGCATTGTTGTTTGGAGGGTATTGTGATACTTAGTAACTTATGCACAGCTATTAACTTAATTCATAACTGTCACTTTTTAACTATCTTGTATGACTAATTTTAGTTAGTCGAAAATTAGTCGAATTAGATCTTTTTTTGACTATTAGGGGCTGTGCAATAATTATGAGCCCCCGGGGGTAAAATTTCCAAACGGCTCGCCAAAATCGCTTGCCCCCCCCCTCTCGGTCCGCCAAAATCGCTTGCCCCCCTTCGGCCCGCCAAAATTTCTTTGCCCCCCCCTTGAACATGCCAAATTTTTGGGATCCCAAATTGCAAACCTTAAATGGTCTAGATGTATGTTGCGAGCGCAGCGAGCAGGAAAATTTGCATATTTACGCGTTTTTGTATATACTGTTTTCCATTTTTAGATCGTTTTATTAAAAACGCGCCCCATGAATGCGTGCCAAAATCGCTTGCCCCCCTCTCGACCTGCCAAAATTGCTTGCCCCCCCTTTCGGCTCGCTAAAAATTTCTTGCCCCCCCCCTCCCCAGGGCTCATAATTATTGCACAGCCCTTAAACTTAGGTTTTACAGTGAAGTGGCCCTTGGAAATCATGTAAGGGTTTCAAATCTGGAGCCTCACACCCCCGTCCAAAAAATATCGAAGTATCCCCCCCCCCCTTGCCGGTATGTCAGAATAATAATAGGCAACCTCTTGATATAATTAAAGACAGAGATAAAAAGAATTTATCGCGTCTGACGTCATCTGTCAGTCAAATTCGAGCACGGTTTGTTTACAAGTGTCGTGATGATGACTTGCTGAACGCGGCGGTACAACCGGGCGCCTTATTGTTAATTTTGCACCTTAGGGACCGTTCATAAATACTTTGGTGGGGGACTGGGCAAAGTGTGGGGGGACACAAACAGTTTTGAGATGCACAAAGGGGGGGCCCAAAAGTTTTGGTTACTAAAGGAGGGGGGGGTCAAAAAAGTTTTAAACAAGAAAATACCAAAAGAACAAGAGCATACAAAATTTTTGCGCGCGCGCATATGTACCAATAAAGCCCTTTTTTACCCCTATCAAAATAGTGCAAAATAGACCTACATTTTTTCAAAAATTTCCAAGTGCCCAGCCCCCCCCACCAAAGTATTTATGAACGGTCCCTTAAAACATGCAAACCATCTCAAAAGTTAGGTCTTGATAGTAGGAAACTTTCTTTGGCGAAGGCACCATGTCAACAATGCCTAGAAAAGCTGCTTTTTGCCTTGTAAAAGTACGTAATTTTTCGCCATTTGCTGCTATTCCTTTTCTCCGATCAGCACCAGATAGATCGGTCTTCCTTTACGCGCTATTAAGCTGTGTAAACCAATCAAAGATCGTAATTGACAGTGACATACGCGATAAATTCTTTTCATCTCTGTCTTTAATTATAACACACCATACAGTTCGTTATTCGTTAGGCATCGCGGTTAGTGACTCGCGGCTGGTGTCCCCCTAAATCGCGAGTAGTCTTTGACAACTTAAAGGGGGGTAACCCTATTGGTTTTGGATATGGATTGTCTTTATAACTACATATAATAACAAATATTGTCCCCTTTATGCAGTTTTGTGAAAAAAAACAATTTCTGCGTAAATGTGAATAAATAGCAAAATTTGCAATCCAATTCTTGGTATGCGTGAATTGCATTCTGGGAAGGCAAGCAACAACATGTACCGTGCGTCGTGGTTGCACTGAGCTCCACTCCACTAGGTACCATGATGCAGTCATGTCTACAGTAGAATTCATCTCGACCTTTGCAGGACTTAAACCCCATTAAAAGCTATTAAACCAAGATAACACTCATTGAAACAGCTCAACTGATTAAATCGGATCTTCTCTGGTTGTGCACATGTAGCTACATGTGTCTGTTTTACATGTGCGATATCGCAATAAAGCTGGTATTATAGCTTCAGTTGGGTAACCGATTATAAAGGAAACGAAAGGAAACAATGGTATGTGGGCCTTTGTTCACGAAATGAGACAATGGCCTGCTTTTTGTTAACCAGCATTCTTGAAAATGAGCAACATAATGATTGTTGACTTAACACGGTTTGGAAATAATTTCTTCATATTTTTGGTGTTATCTGTCGTTTACATATCCTTCCTAAAACACAGAAGTGCGACCCTCTCCAAACACCTAAATTAGCTAAAAATTTAGGACATGTTACAAAACTATATTTTCTAGAATTTCATAGAATAGTTTAAATGTAGCTTGTACCGTTTTTTTGTGGCATCCTTCAGAACGGAGCGGTCCGTTACCAATATAGCTCAATATTTTCGGTCAAATCTCCATTCAATTAACACGGGGAGTTGGCTAGCTATGAGTAGCTATGCTTTGCCCTCACTCATATTCTACGAAAGTGCGACCCCTTCTGAACATCTAACCTAGCTGTAATTTTAGGTCATGTTAGAGAAATATATTTGCTAGAAGTTTGGAGAATAGTTAAAATATTGGCCGGTTATTTTTCACACAGTGATGTTAACTAGGCAATGCCTATATACCTATAACATACACTGTTTGTAGAGGTCACGCGTCAATGGTGAGAGCACTGTGTATTGTGTATAGACGAATCCAAATACACGCATTCCTACACCTGACTAGCAGCCTTTAGTTGGGTAGCCGTCGGCTACAATGCACTCAAAATGTGAAATGATTCGGCCTTGGCGGAAATTTTAAACTGCATTCCATCACCCGTTTTACACCTTCCGCGAAAACACAGGTAGACAAAAGAAAAACACAATACAGTTCCCTTCGACAAAACACACAGCATGGTCTATTCGTTGTTGAAGTGACATAATAATCGGATTAACTATACGCGGTATCTATGCATTGATGTACTTGCGAACAAAAGGACTATGTATATGAATAGATGCGACGGGATTACCTGCGGAATTATCTCCATTATATATATTATTAGCTATTATTCTATTAACCCTCCTCGTCCTTGCATCTTCTCTAGGTGTTAGTCGGCTTTTATTTGCACAATCGGACGCTCAAAACACCAGGTTGGTGCTAGCGGCTACCCAAAGATGTCCGACCAAATCATGACCATGACTTGGCTACTTGGATTCGTCTATAGGAAAAGCCCCATGCTCATATGGAATCAGGGAAGTGCCCTGGTGGCACTTCCCTGGTGGAATGGACCAGGGGAATTTAGAGGTGTGATTGTCAAATTGTTATTCTATGATTCAACAACAGATCGGACAGTTGTCAATATTTAGTTCTGTTTGGTCAGACATTAAAATACTCAAAAATTAATTTTTCCGATACGCCCCTACATGTAGTAGTAGGCCTACACCATTATCAATTATTAATTTATTATACTATTATTTTCTTATTTCTTCCTCTTCATAGGCAAGATCGAAACAAACATGAGCGCCAAAGATTGCCCCTGCCCCAGCAGCGACTTTAAGGTAAATATAATGTTTTTTTAAAACCATAGACCCTGTCAGGGTCTGTTGTTCAAACAAAATAAATATCCGTGTTTTTATTCACGCAAGGAAATCCCCCCACGATGTATATTGCGCAGGGGACTGCTTCACCTGACCTGGTTTCTTTTTGGGGCCCGCTAAGGCGGGCCCCTTATTTGGCTTGACTTTGCATAATGGTTCTAATTTCGGTCTTGCTAGATTTACTTTGCAACTGTTTTGCCAGTATGCCCAGCTTAGAAATCAAAACACAACTAGCATGACTAGTTTGGTTTTTATTTTATTATTGTTTACTAATATGCACGGGATGAAATATTGTGCGTCTAGGCCCATTATCCTGTGTTTAAAATACAAAATTAATACAAAATAAAAACACCAACACTTTTCAAGAGATGGCACTGCTTCGATCGCAGAGTATGATCCAGGTGAAGATCGGCATGATTTGATGCGACTACATTGATCCAAAAAAGCTGCTTTGTCGATCAAGGAACCAGGAATTCCATCGATAAAAAAACAAAACAAAAAAACAGGGATGGATGGTCTCTTATCCCTGGAAAATCTCTAGCACGGTAGTAGCAATTGACATTTGTTGTGTTATTTAAAACATTCACCTTTAAAAAAAATCCTTAAAATCCCGTGCGTATAGGCTTGTCATCTTTGTTTGAAATACAAAAAAATTATTGGGTTTATAAAATCGCTCAATACACCATGACTTTTGTGTCGCTTAAACATGTTAAACGAGTTCAAATGCTCTTAAAACCTGATATCCGCGGCGCGCGGGCGCGGACTTTCCGTTAAATCAATAACCAGTCATGCATAATATTGTCAGATATTACAACCGACAGTTATATCATATGTCCACTTGGAACACAAACCTTAAGAATTACATGCAAACCTATATTCTAAATATAATAATTCTGCTCCAACAACTCCACACAACATGATTTCCTAACAATAGTAACCGAAATTTTAAACTGATCTTTATTCCTTTTTATTTGAAAACAACCGCTTTCATCCCAGTACGATCTTATACCTCTCTCACTGCAATAAATATGCTTTACATTTCCAAATCTTTCTTTAACTTTGCTTACTATGCTAATGTTACATTATTGTTTTAAAGAAAAAAGTTGTATCCAAACGGTTACATTTCAGCCCCGGGTGGCACTTCAATATGAAATGGGTATAGGCGTGGAGCTGTGCAGTCAGGGGCATCCGGTGAGAGCAAAATATAAAAAAATATGGGGTATTGCAAGGGTGAGAGCATGATTTTTGGCATTCGGTGAGAGCAAAATGTACAAAACATGGGGTCATTGGGTGAGAGAGGGACCTTTTGGATCTAAATCAATTGGGCATTGCGTGAGAATATGACCTTTTTTAAATGGGGTCTTTGTGTAAGAGCCTAAAGAAGCCTCAAAAATTGAATTTCTAGTTCTAAATGGCTTTGTTATTTCAAAAATATTAACAAAATCAGTGATAGACGAGGCTCGTTGCTGTTCAGATAGAAATATATGGGTCAAGGTCTTTGGGTGACAGATCTAAAGGAAAAATGGGGTCTTTGGGTGACAGCAATGGTGAAAAAGGGGGTCTTAACAGCCCTACATACGCGTCACCTCTAAAGTGGGAGTGCCCCCGATTTCAGCACATCACATCAAAGCTCCCATTGGGCGCCCTATTCCTTTTTAAAGGATTTTTTTTTATTAATAAGGCGATGAAAAAAAAACGCGTTCTACGGGCAGATGGACTTGCGAAGTATAAGGTCGATCGGTCGAGAATTCCTTTTATATCTGCAATACGAAAGGTCACAATTTTCAAATGATGGACGGCTTTTCCACCCAGCTACATACACTTTATTTTGTTTTGGAGTTCTTGTTGTACCGGGTTGTTGTAGTTCAAAATTCAGCAGCAATTTTATCTGATTATCGCCGTTGCATTATAAAATCGTGCTGTAATAACCCCAGCAAACACAAAACGTTTTCGACATCATTCGCAAAAGGTTATAAAAGGTTGTCAGAAAACGTTTAAATGTCGGGTTATATAAAGGGTATATTAAGAGTATAAAACGTTTTCATAACCTTAATAAACATTTTTTTATAATCTACTGCTCAGCAAACAAAAATGTTTTACAGAAAACGTTTAAATATCGGGTTATATAAAGGGTATAAAAACGTTTTAATAACATTCCAAAAAGATTCTTGAAAACTTGATACGAAACATTCTAAACAGAATGTTATTTGGGGTTGAAAAATATTTTGCGAAAAATGTTTGCCCAAAATATTTTCAATAACGTTTTAAAAACGTTTTCATGACCTTTATATAACCCGACATTTAAATGTTATTAAAAGGTTTTGAAAAAGCATTTTAAGAACATTTCTGTGTTTGCTGGGTTCAAACATTTTAACATAATGTTATTGAAGTATTGACACAATATTTGGCAAAAATGTTTGCAAAAATAGTTTACTATAACATTTTTTGAAAACATTTAAAAATATTGTTGTAGTGTGTTTTCATACAAAACGTTTTAAAATGTTATCATGACCTTTATATAACCCGACATTTTAATGTTATTAAAACGTTTTACCTAAACCAAAACCCAAAATATAACTTATTTAAAACGTTTTAAAAACGTTTTTGTGTTTGCTGGGAACATTATTACAATTTTAATATTTTGCCATAAATTTTGTATTATGTCGCGAATTTCAAAAAAGCTAAATTATTTGATTTTAGAAGGACATTCCTCGTACTAAGAATACAATTTGATGTGTCTTATGTGATCTCATGTCTCACAAAAATACTGTGCAAACGTTGCTATCCGATCCCTTAAATAAACAGATTCTTTAAAAAAAGGAATGGCTTTGATGTGATGTGCTGCAATGTAACCGTTGGATAAAATTTTCTTCTTTAACACAATTGTAACATTATTATGAAATGTAAAGCATATATGTGACGTGTCATGTCAAAAGGAGACACTTTTGAGTTTTTTACATATCTTAAATAAAGAGATATTTTGCTCCACAACGCCGTTTTCCCCAACGTAATCGGACATTCCTAAGCGAAGATATTGAGTTCGAAAGTTATGGTATTATAAAATTGGAAATTGAGATATCGGCCTTTAAAAATATTATTGACAATGTTGAGAGTAGGAATTAACTTGAAAAATGTCTCAAAAACTACAAGATGACAGTTATATTCCGGTCTGAAACTATCAGACAATATTTTTAGCATTAATAACATCACAAATTCGCAACAAACCTAAATTGTGAAAAAATCACCCACCGGCAGATTTTTGGCTATTTCTCCATTTATGATACTGCCCAAAAGTGTCTCCTTTTGACATGACACGTCACATATATTGCAGTAGGAGAGGTGTAAAATCATATTGCATGCATGGGATGTAAGAGGATTGATTTCAATGTAAACAGGATTCAGGAATAAAGCTCAGGTTACCATTTCGGTTACTATTGTTAGGTAAATGGTATGTTGGGGGGGCGGGGATGGAGCAGAATTATTCTGTTCAGAATATACCGGTAGCTTTGCATATTCAATTCTTATGGATTGTTTTCCAAACAGGGGTATTTATATTTTATTTCTTATGATTGACTGCATTGACAAAAAACGAGAACATTTCAGCGTAAATGTGAATAAATAGCAAAACGTACGCGTGATTGATAAAGAAGACCTAAACAACCTGAACAAGTGTTATTTAGTGCCTTAAAAAAACCAATACCGAAAGAGATAGGCCTAGTTAACATTTGGTCAACAATGCTTTATACGAGACATACTGCAAGACCACTTAATGTGTAATAGATCATAAGAAGTTGTTATTAAGGTTATACTAAACTTTGTAATGATCGATCCAGAATGAGACTGCATGTAGCCCCCTTTAAAATTATCTATTTCTGGAAATAAATATCGTAGAGAGAAAACGCAAACTACGTCTAAAAGCTGAAAGTGTAAGGGTTATTATTATGCTTGAATTTTCCACTTGGCTCAAAAAGAAATGTACTTTTCAAACATTTCAATTTTTTTTTTCAATATCCGGAGCATCAAGATTTTTGGGAACACGGCCATAATTTCTCAGTGGAAGTGGCGATTTTGTTGGGAACTACGACGCACATTACAAACAAGTCAATAAAAGAATGTGCATATTCATTCTTGATATTGCTTGTCTCGATTTGTTTTAGTAAGCTTACATGTTTGCCGAATTTGAAGTAAAATGGCCTCCACTTGTATGTCGTTTTGTAACCAGTAATAACAATTCCGTGCACGATTTCATAGACAAAATTCTAACCTACATTATTTCTATAAACCCTCTTCTATATGCAGGTGCTATTTAAATTTTTATTTCGATAGCAGAAAATTGAGATATTTGCTATTTTTCCGACTCGCTGCTGTCAAATTGTCTAGTTTCGCGATAAAAGATACAGCGAAATCAATTTTTTTAGAACCATTTCACCTCGTTTCGGCTTGTGCTTTGAAGTACAAACTTCAAAATTGATATAGTGATTCTATATTTCAAGCTGCGTCATACTGTGTTTTTTTTACCTCTGATTGTCGCTGCTCAAGGCCAAAATTCGAAATTTTTTGGACAAAAGTGACACTCTCATTTTTTTTTAAACACGCTGTTTACGTATACGACGGGCTCTATTTGCCCGATAAAGTGGTGTTGCCGAGTTTGGATTTTAAAACATTTAGGTATTTTCTAGCTTAAAATCTATCGCCAATTTATTTGTTGCATGGGAGGGGAAAATGTTGTGGGGGGGGGGGGGTAGTTAGGGCGCGAAAAAAAATGTGCACATTTTCATGCTTGCTGCGCTTGCAACAGGTAGATATATTTAGAAATCCATTTAAGGTATGGGTATGGAAATTGGGGATCCCAAAAAATTGGCATATAGGCCTAGGCCTATGCAAAGGGGTGGGGCATTTTGGCAGGCCAAGGGGAGGGGCCAAAAATTTGGCAGTCCAGGGGGTGCGGACAAGCGATTTTTGGCTGGCCGAGACGGGAAGCAAGCGATTTTTAGCGAGTCACTTGGAAATTTTGGCTTATAATTAGTAGGCTAATAGGGCCTACCGGTACTGATTGCACAGCCTTTCGAGAAAGCAATTTTTGCATGCCGTTCCGGTGGAGGGAATAAATTTTGGCATGTCGAAAGGGAGGAAGAATGACTTTACCTAGCACACATTAAAGGGGCATTTCGTGATCCACAACCTCATACAACCCCATAGGCCTACGTCCTTTCTCACAAGTTAAGATTTTTATACCACTCATCCCGGTCTGGCCACATGTTTAGGCATTTTCACGCAGATCAATTCGTTAAGCAATGGAAAATATTGCCAAATTTGAATTTCGTTTTAAAAGCCTACTCCCCATTAAAAAAACCCACTAATTTTGGGGATTAAAAAAGTTCTGTAAAATGAAACAAAAGGCTGCCTCAATCCTAATTATTCATTTAAGGCCAGGCCTTCATTTCTGAATATAGCGGGAGCTCAGTTAGTCACTGTACTCAGGAGCTTGACAAGGAGCTCAATTATATAATATCAATATTAAACCATAGGAGCAGCTCAATAAATGCCATTGGTAAAATTATTAGGCCTACGATATTTTATTTGACTGTGATCCGTTTTAATAGGCTATATACACTAGCTGTATATACCTTTAAAATTTCTAAAATTGGTGGAATTGAACAAGCTCTAAATTTCTCATACGTCCAGCATAACCAAGGGCAACTGGGGGTGGGTGGGAAAGCCCCCTAGCTATGGCCATACCCGTAGTGGCGGAACCAGAATTTTTTTTCGCGGGGCATGGGGGGGGGGGAAGTGGATTTGAGAACTTGGTAATCATTGCACTAAATTGCCGCAAAAGTGGAAAATTACATAATTGTGGGGATTTTGCCTAAAAACTGGGTGGGAAAGAAAAAATATTGGGGAAATACTGCCCCCCTAGCGGCGCCACTGCATAATATGAGTCGAGTCATCGAGTCACCAAAACTCGAGTCGAGTCGAGTCATTTCGGGTCGAGTCACTACAAGTCTGCTGCATATCCATCCATGATGCTAGAATGACGGAAGTTCTGGCGCTGAAATTCAATTTCAATATCACGAGTTTTTATCAGGGATTTTACCAAGGGAAGGCGATAGGTGTAGGATTTTGCTGATATACCAGGCAACCCGAGAAAGGAACTGAGGTGTGGCTAAATAAGGGAGTGTTCATTATAAATATTTTCCATTATCATACTTTCGACGCCGAGAGCATAATTATTTGAAGCGTACATCGTGTCAGTCACATGGTCACATATTTTCTGTTGAAAGAGAAACGCACATGTCTCTGATTAGCTCGGGGATTAGCTACTGCGCGCTGCGTGCTGGCCTGTTGTTGTCCCGGGTTGTTGTCGAGTGGAAATGGGAAATTTATGAATGAACTTCCGCAAAGTTTGCAACATCATCACGCAGCGGCGTAGCTGGGATTTTTCCAGGAGGGGCAAGACTGTAGGCCCTATGGGGCGGGGCCCAAATCCACCAAATTTCCCACTGGGGCGGGGGCCCAAATAGACAATTTTTGCCAGGCTTATTGATAATAATCGTATATGGTAGGCCTATTGAGCTGTATTGCATATCGTTTGGATTCCCCATCTCTCTGCCCCTCCTCTCACCCCGGGTCTCACCCTCTCTTTTTCCTCTTCCCCCCCCTCTTTCCCTTTTTTTCCTTGCACTAGGGGGCGGGGGCCCAAATAGGCAATTTTTGCAATTGCCCCCCCCCCCCGGCAGCTACGCTACTGTCATCACGGTAGACATACGCGGTAGCCTACAACTATGAGGTTTACAGACAAATATAGGTCTAGTAGGCCTATCAAAATGTTATATTTTATATTTTCTGGTGGACTCGCGGAGAATATCATGTCATGGAGGTCCCGGCGCTGGGTTGGGGGGGGGGGGGGCTCAAGGCATTTTGGTATGCCTACCCATGCTTGATTCCGGGAGGTTTTTAGCAGGCCCGACCATTTTTTTATAAAAACACCTCAGGCGGGTCTCTTCAAAACATTTGTACCGCGGGGATCAAAGTCACCCACATTTGGCCTAATTTGACGCTTTTTAAGGGCACTTTTGCCAAAATGCGCCCAAAAGTTGGTCTTCGCTGTAAACCCACCTATCATAGTCGTTGAAAAGGTAGGCCTACCCCAAAACTGTGGCACATCCACGAACCCGAGGGAGAGACCTCCGCGGGTAAAAACACACCTCTAGCGGGACCAGATTTATAATTTAAAATAGTCATCACGACAAAACGGGCCATGGTAGTGTTAATGGTATTAACACTTTGATTTTAGGCTTAAATGATGAGTGTAGGCCTATAAATTGCAAATTTGCACACACCCGGGGGAACCTTCTCAAGTTGGTTTGGGTAAGGATGTGAGGCTGTGACTCCGAAAAACTACGGTACGATTTTAAACCAAATTTGAATAAAACAGACCCAAAATTGTATCAACTTTTGGACTGAAAGTTTTCGCAAATTTTTACTTTTTCGAGAAAATCATTGAAAAATACCCTTCTTAAACCTAATTTTCAAGACACTGAGGGTCAATAAAATCATGGCTAAAAATACAACAGAGTCTAAACTAAATGGCTGAAAATGCACCCCAAATCTGCCGCACATCCCCACGACACCGTATTTCACCTTATAGATTTTGAAAATTGTCGCAATAAAATAGGCCCGAACTTATCCCAAATTATCCCCCGAAAAAATATTTTTTTTGCAGGTGAGGTTGGAGTCTTATTATTTTTATTCTCAGAGAGGATATGGGGTTGATATTTTTAGCAGGGTACAGTTTGTCTTGTTTTTGTTTTGTTTTTTGACGTTGAAGTTCCAGATTCTTTTTTTCATATATTATTATTCATTTATTATTTATACCCTGTAGGCCTACATGGGGAAAAAGACACACGACAGCTACAGAGAAGCCACGAAAAAACTCCTGTGAAGTGCATGAAAATGCCCCGAAAATGTGCCAACCGAAACACCCGAACAGGAAGATAAAATAAAAAACAAAACCAAAAACCCAGGAAATTTCCCGAAATAAGTTCAAATTCTTTGTCCCCACTAAAATATATTATGAACACTCCTTATGAAGTCTGCCCTCTTCCGGCTATTCTGGTAGTAGGCGTTGACAATTACCTTAATATTTTTGAAGCATGTTTGAACCCGATTTGTTCTCTATTCACATTTTTAACGTTGCAAGTAACATTTCAAGACCTCTATTTGTGACAGGTATTTAATTATCTTGCTAGAGATGTGCCTAAAGTTGAAATGCAATATTTCGGATCGCAAAGATCGAGAGATATAAAGTTGCTGAATATCAGTTTAACACCATGGATCATATGGGCGTCTTATATGAACGATTATAATAGCTAAGCAATATGGCTGGGATACAGGTTGTATAAATACTACATGAATATTCATGACCTATACAGATTCCATTCTTCTCTAATAATAAAGATGTCAATCACTCTCCTAGACGACAGTTGCTTGGTGCTTGTAAACAAATCGAATAATAGTGCTTGACAAGAGCTAAAAAAATAGGCTAAAAACACATTTTCACACATTTTTTTCCGGATTTTTTTATTTCACATGATAAGTAGACATATTTTCTTACGTATAAGGTAATAATATATTTTTTCTGGAGGTAAAGCCCTTCAACACTTTGTTTAACCTTAAATGAGGGTAACCATATTGGTTTTGGATATATCGTCCCCTTTATGCAGGTACCGGTACGTGAAAAACCCGAGAACATTTTCAGCGTAAATGTGAACAAATGTGACGTGTCATGTCAAAAGGAGACACTTTTGGGCAGGATCGTAAATGCAGAAATAGCCAAATATCTGGCCGGGGTGATTTTTTCACAATTTGGGTTTGTTGTTACCATTTTCGCTTCTGCTTTCAACATTTACCAATTGTGTTTAACACAATTTATAGGCCTACAATTAACATGATTAAATGGAAAACTTCATGGACCGTCATTTCACAAATCTTTGGCTTTTTCAGACTAAAATTTTACACACTAATATTGCCAAAATGGTCCACCAAATCTCTTCAATTAAGTATTCATTTTGCAAAAGTTTCTAACTTCTGAGGGGGCACATCCCCCTCAGACACCCCCCTGGCATCGCGCAAGCGCGACGCGATGTCCGCTACGCGACCATTTTTAACATTTTATTAGATTTTTTATGATCACACCCCCTTGAAAAATTCCTGCGTACGCTACTGGCTGGCAACCTCTCCTCTCCAGGGTTTTTACCATGTTTTTCGTCTGTGCCAGTCACAGCTTTTTGATTGTTTTTATGCGGTGGTGTGCTCAATATGCTGTTTTTTGGGTTGTAGTGCAATTCTATTTTAAACTCTGTGTATATTTACAATTATAATTGCTTATGTGCTTATTGATATTATGAAACTGATATGATGTTCTAAACTCATTCTCCTCGTCGCTTCATATGTGCCTTTTGTCGTGCCTCATCGTTTGCTTTTATTTGGCTCATGGGAAGCGGCGTGGATTATGATATTTTCTTTTTGTTTATATTGTACTGTATAAATAATTTTGTTTAATATTTTTAAAAAAATTGTATTTGTTACGCCCTTAAATTTTCTTTGTTTCTAGCTTATGATATTTTAATCTGTTTCTGTTGTGTAAAGCGCCTAAAGGCGTTTGCATTAGGCGCTATATTAAATCTGTCTTTATTATTATTATTATTATTGTTGCGAATTTGTGATGTTATTAATGTTTAAAATATTGTCTGATAGTTTCAGACCGGAATATAACTGACATCTTGTATTTTTGAGGTATTTTTCAAGGTAATTCCTACTCTCAACATTGTCAATAATATTTTTAAAGGCCTATATCTCAATTTCCAATTTTATAATACCAAGACTTACGAACTCAATATCTTCCCTTAGGAATGTCCGATTTTATTGGGGAAAACGGCGTTGTGGAGCAAAATATCTCTATACTTAAGATATGTAAAAACTCAAAATTGATAACCTGCCCAAAAGTGTCTCCTTTTGACATGACACGTCATAAAATAGCAAAACGTACGCGTGAATATTTGCATTCTGTGCTGTATTGGATTCCGGTTTTCATGTTTTTGCATGTCCAACATGTGAAACAGCTTACACTGACAACCACTAGGCTTCCACATTAACATGGTTAATACTAAATGACATTAGTTACAAATCACTGCACTACCATGCAGTTTTGAAGGGGGCCGGTGGCATGCTCCTGAGAAGATGCATCTTCTCTGCATGCTCTTATATTTTCATGTTCCTCTTATCATTCTTGATAAGCATGGCAATAGCCATTATCGGAACCAAAAAGCTCTTTTTCGCACCTATGCAGTACCGATTAAGAAAAATGGAAGCAAAACATATTTCCCAGTGCAACTATATACATTTTAATTTTCAAATGAAAGTAAAAAAAAAAATTGTGGTAACCAAAGTAGCTGCTAAAGAGATTTAAGGGGTCGAGCTGTATTGTCTCAAATATCTCCGAAATGGGAGAAAACTGCAATGTTTGCTGTGAAATTTTGCCTAGCAATATCTATCTCAGGTGCAAATTTAATGGTGCACATGAAAGATTGAAGTCTTTAGATTAATATTTTAGCAATCTTAATATTATTAGTTGATAGGAAATTCTTCAAATATGCCTGTACATATAACGACGCATAACAGCCCACGCAGTTTTTTATAGGTGAACTCTTTTCGAGCAGTCCGTGTTGGACGATGACCCTATCTTTTGCTGAGGTATTTACAGGACCTTGAAATAAGAATTATGATAGATATTTGTGACTTCGGAATGCGACGAAGGCATGTTCGAAGCTCGTCAACATACAAACTTCTACCTGATTTTACAGTCTCGTCGACCACTGTCTGGCGCATGTTATTTTGTTACTCTAAATTCAACAAAATTCCATTTTTTAGGCAAAAGACTTCTGGAGATACCATCCTGCATGTCCGTGTTCGATTTATGGTAATACAATTAACCAATTTTGAAATATCAATATTTTCAGATTCACGGAAGCCATATTTTGTACATTTTCGACAGTAACGAGTTAACGCCAATTTTGGTAGGGGGCCTACAAGTTTGTCAGTTTTGCCGAAGTTATTTATCCGGTTAACTAACGAATATCAAGGTTCATAGGCGAGCTAATAGCGCTATGTTATTATATTACTTTTACTTACGATCTTCATAATGATTCCATTTGAGAACGAATATAACTCCTTATAGGTCTTCAACTTTGTCTTCACACGACTAGCCATATTTTATGGAGTGTTGCCAGGCAAGTCAAAAGCAAATTGGGACAAATCGGCACTAAATATGGCCCGTAACTACATCAACATATCACCCAAATGTCCATGTTATTTAGGGTACAATGTTAATGTAAATACATTGTAATATACAATTTTAAAACATTGTTGAAAATGTTCTAACATGCGTATGCGCGATTCTTTCTCCCGTTTGAGTTTTAATGTATACCTAGTATAAGATATTGACAGTCAATTCATAAGAAGCCCAAAGTTAATACTAACACTGCAGCGCTGGCAATACGACCAATTCTGTAAAACGATATGACAAGAATCGTTCCGCTTGATTTATCAGGTCTATAAAGGTGACAAAGGAACAGGTCTCTAGTTTGATTCCACAACCATTCAAACCGATCTCATGTTTTATTGTATTATCATGTATTAAAATGAGGATGGCTATGTCATAAATGGACCGGAACAATATAACCGTATACTACCACCTGTG
This sequence comes from Amphiura filiformis, assembly GCF_039555335.1. Classification (NCBI taxonomy): domain Eukaryota; kingdom Metazoa; phylum Echinodermata; class Ophiuroidea; order Amphilepidida; family Amphiuridae; genus Amphiura; species Amphiura filiformis. Next base: position 22,764,803 of record NC_092642.1, on the reverse strand, counting down.
TTGAAGGACAGTTCTGAGATACAGGGTGTTCCAGAATGATCTATACCGTGTTTGAAAAATTAATCAACAGTGTATTTAATTTTAGTACCGGTACATGGAATACAATAGAGAGCTTGCGAAATGACGTTACTTTAACTTTAACTTTAACGTCTAGAGGATTACGGAGGATTATGTATTCAAAACCACCTTGGTTTTGAATACATAATCTCTATAATCCTCTAGACGTTAAAGTTAAAGTTAAAGTAACGTCATTTCTAAACTCTAATGACATAAATGTCACCTACTTATTGTGTTACTTTCATTTCAAAAACTTGATTCGTTTTGGCGTGATATTGATATTCTTAAAACTGGACAAAATTGCACGTGTGTAACTTACAGCACAGGCTTCATAAGCACCAGACATTGACCTGCTTTATCACTATCGCCCAGACGTAGACGTACTTTGCAATATAGTGTAGAAATCATTCAGTTGTCAAAGGAGATACACCAAATTTGGCACAAATGTAGAGCTTGAAACACTGAATAATTCTTAATATTGATTTAAGTGACCTTTTCATTTGTTTTCAATATTAGTCCCGATATTTGTGCTGAATTTAAAAAAAAAATTTTACGATCAATTTTACGCCAAAAATGTAATTCTTATAGAGGGTATAACTTGTTTAAGAAAAACTTGCTGCAAATGTAATCTTCACCTTTTCCTAGTTGTGTGTTTGCCAATAGGGACATAAATACATGCTGTGGCACAAGGACGAATCTTCTCTATAATATTTTTATAATAGGCCCCTAAATCAATCTCTGCCGGCATTTCAAATGATGAAACTCATACACCACAATCATTATTTTCGAAACTGCCGCCAAAGACGACACATGCAGTATTAGGTCAATCAAGCTTAACAAATCCTTTATACCATGCATGCTAGTAATCGATAGATCATAACAAAATTAGCTGCAAAACTTTTTCCAAATAACTTTGTGCTGAACGGTTACTTCATTATTTTCATAATAGATTGTATTGTCAAAACTTAAACTTCACCATTGTACGCAATATTCGGTAATTTATTTTAGAAACATTCGATCTTTAAAATCTTAAATTACCAAGAAAGCTAAATATATGTAATATTTAGAACTCAAAACAATACGACTGATAACAATGCTACCTACAAAATTCAACTTTCCCGGTATGGATCTTTCTGGGACACCCATGCAGCTTAAGATGACAGCGAGACAGGTTTCTCTAGATCGATTACACGGCCATTCATACCTATTACCTGTTTTAGGGAACAAACCAAAAATCGATAACGTCTTATAAACGAAACCAGTTTCGTTTAAGGGTAGGGGTAAAAATACTCGATTACGTTTGTACAAAAACATCGGTCTGAAGAATGTGTCATTATTATTATTATGTCAAAATTTCCAACATTTCATTATTACGTTTCTGGCATGGAGGGAGGGGTCGGCTGAGAAACGAAACTAGTTACGTTTATTGGACGGCATCGATCTTTTGGTTTGTTCCTTATTGTAACCTTATAGAAGCCATACTTTTCACGCCGTACTGATTACCCTCTGTACGGAATGTTACATCACAATCTTGATCGACTTGACAACAGGCACACCCCGGTACAAATAATTGTAAATGGTGGAAAGTCGTATTTATGACAAAATGATTAAAAAGTGATACTTTTAGGTATTATTCTGTTAGTTTCTGTTTGGCAAATCATAAATACTCACGTGTTTTGGTCAAAATGGCAATAATCTTTTTTCTACCCCTACCCACCTGAAATAGCTAAACACAACCCTTAACTCAACGTGTTTCTACCATTTTCATTAATTAATCTCGCATTTCAAGCGTTATAATTCCCGCTGTATTTAGAACTACTTTACTTGGTAAACAGTATAATCAAAACCAAGTTAGTTGTGTTATTTATTCTAAGCACGTACTTTACAGATGCAAAGTAAATCTACCAATGCCGAAAATTGAAGCAATTTGCAACTTCAAGACAATAATGGGGCCTTTCCATAGAGGGCGCCCCAAAAAGTGCAAATTTGACACGTAACTTTTTTTGGGTTTTTTATGGTTTGATTACAGCTCACTCTTTATGAAAATGCAAATTACAACGAGGGCTGTGGAGAACACGGAAAAAAATACGTGTTTACGGAGAAATGTGAGGATACGTCATCATTGATTAAAACTCCCATCAGGTCTGCGCAGTTAATCGGCAAAAAAAAGTGAGTATAATCGAGTAATCGTGATGGTTATGCAGAATATTATATTCTCATCCAATGACACCACATTTTTCATACTTTCATATTTTTCGGACTAATTACCCTTCAATTGCAGAGCGTGACCACAGCCCGAAACGATCGTTTGGTAATATCGTTAAACCATGCCAGCAGTAACCTGAGTAAAGCTTTATATAAACAATCCATGCGTTTCAAATTGAAATGAACCCCGCTTTTACAGGTATAGGTTCTACTTGGGAGAGTCGATAGGCAGTAGCGTAGCCAGCGGGTTGGCAGGCCTGACAAAAAATTAAAGAAAAAAGTGCCCCTCTGACAAAAAATGAAAGAAAAAATCTGGAGAGCAAAGGAAAAGAAAAGAGGCAAGGGTACACCGATCATGGGCCAAAATAGTGTAAAATACACAATTTTTGCACGTTACGCGCGCACATCGTCACAATAAAGCCTTATTTGGAAGATAAAGACAAAGCTAGACATACAGTCTCTCTAAAAAATAAAACCGGTATATGTACACTGTATGATGCAACTGCAATTTTTCTGCCGAAAGCAGTATGTATTGGAATTGGAACCTAAAACACGACTATTGGGCGGAATAATAGCCGGATTGCCATGACAAATCATTCTGTCAAGTACTCTAAATAGCGCTCAGGTTTGGGCTACGTTTTCCATGTTGACACGAAGTTCTTACGGTACAAAATGCTGAATGTGTCTGCATGTCGGGCTAATGAATTATGCATTAGAAAAGAAAATGGCAGGGACGGTCATAAATTCTTTATACTGGGTTGTTGTAAAATGTTTGCCTTGAAGAGTGATTATAAAAAATGTTTGACTTGATTCTGGACTTTGAAAAGAATATAAAGCTTTGAATGTGTAAAGTTTTTATTATTTTAAAGAAGTTAATCTGAAATAAGGTATCTGTGAAGGATTTTAGTAATATTTAGAGGGCCTGCACCCCATTACAAAAATGTCGAATTTTTTTGTGAACGGCACCTAAATAGTTCAGCCTGAGACGAATATTTAGGGGAGACCGGGGCAAAGTGGAACACGGGGCAAAGCGGAATACCCCCATTATGTGGCCCTCAATCGCCAAGCTCATGTAATAAGAACATCACACTCATGCAGTTATAAACCTCTATCTTTTTAGCCAAATATACCACAGAGTCGTGCGATATGTCAAACTTTGCCTCTGGTCATAAGGAACAAAAAAGTCAGTGGTCGCATATCTGTAGGATCATTGGTTGATGAGATATAGTAATTTTTTCTACTTTGTGCATTTAACCCTCTATCTTGTTAACCAAATATACCAGTTTTGTGCGATATGTCAAACTTTACCTCTGGTACGTGAAGACGGCCCGATTGGCGCGAGGTTCATATTGGTGCGTATGCACCAATATGTATTTTGTAAACCGTAAGTTTTGCCTTGCCTTCCTTCATAATCCTGATTGGGCTGGATAAAAAAAATTGTTCCACTTTGCCCCGGTCTCCCCTAGGTATATTCGTCTCAGGTTAAGCATCGAGCTATTAATAGAGCTCGATGGGTTAAGCTTACTGATTTTCTTTATTTTATTACTAGTATATTGTGAAAAACCAAGTTTATATAGCTGTGGTGTTAGCTCAATATGCTAGGAATATATTATAACCGATGACCCCGTGTTCACTTTGGCTAAATCAGCTGTATTTTTGATGATAAGAGTACGTAAAATAGCATTCGACATCCGCCATTTGGCGTCAATCAAATACGGGAATAAGTCTGTTTCACTATTGAAGTAGTAGCACAACGTTCGCCGTACACACGACGAAATGATTGCAAATTTACACATTTGTAATCATTTTGACCACAAAATATGATGTGAAAATACAGGTAAGCAATGAGAACAAGTCCTCAAACATTTGAAATTTGTAGCTTCTTACTACAACCTGAGAGTAGTCTCAGCTGAATTCCTACTGAAGACATAAATCATATACACATGTCAGATGTTTATTGTACATGTATTGGCAAATATCCACAAAAGCGTTCATTATAAATTTATTTTGATAAATTGTCATATTTTATGCCATGTATTATATCCTTAAAACTAACCGGTGGATTTGCGAACAATTTGGACATAAATGACGTTATTTTTGGTAATATGAAGACTAATGGCCAAATTAATAGAAAAATACCTGTGATAAATTTATCTGTACAAATTGTCGCACTCCGAGTGACATATGGTATATTTGCAACCCTGCTGTGGATTTGCGAACAATTTGTCGACATAAATGACGCTTGCGGAGAAATTATTAGAAAAAAAAGGGTTTTTTTGCCTAGGTCTGTCCTCCATGCTAGGTATGATCATCAAATTTCCAAGTAGCCTTTTTAGTACTTTTTTTGGTCCTGGTGACAACCCTGCAAGAAGGATATTTCACATTGAAATTGTTTTGTTTAGAAAGATGATTATTTAACTTAAAAAATGAGGGGTCAACCATGTCTGTAGGAAAAAAATTAGCAAAGTTATGGGCAAATGTATTTTTCCAAATTCTGTGACCATCATTGACGGTACCGTACCTTACAACATGTACAATGAGTTACTGTACAAAAAAGCAAGTACCATTATGCAACTTTCAGCACAGCAATCAAATTTACAGAAAAGAGATTTTATTTGTAAAACTCTTACTATCACTGTATGATAACTTCTGTATAAACATGATAAAGGTGTCCCAATTGACACTTTTTGACTTTCAATTAACCTGAGGTTTCTGGTGTCCAAATTTCAATTTTTTTGTATTTCCTACACAGTTATTAAGCTATTTCTGTGGTCACAAGTTGGGAGTTGAAGGAGTCCCTCTATTATCTATACGCATCCGGGGCACATGATACGTGATTATAGCCTAGTTTCCTTGTGTGTAGCCTTCTTCACTCAGTACGAAGGCTACAGCATAGTGTATTGAAAAATGCAGGGTCCATCGATCATGTCAGTAAAATGAATATTTTGTTTTGGGACTGATTATTCGGACTACCACCCGGCATGCAGGTATTCCTGCATTAAATACATCAGAATTATTACCATTGCAAGATGGCTTAAAGCTAGCATTTCAAGTATCTCTTATAAGCTAATAACAAATGGTGTCAGCTGGAATCTCTTGAGGCATTGTCTTTTTTAAAGACATTTCTTGTTTTTGTCTGTCCCCCAAAAAATTTCTTTTGCCCCCTCTGACCAAGAAAGCTGGCTACGCCCCCTGTCGACAGGGGCTATTCGCGGGCAAGTGAGCTTGGTCAATGCCTAGCAATTCCGACTGGGTGGTCGTTTTGATTTGCAACTTTTGAAAATGCACAAAATTTCAATTATATACTGGAATCAATCTTTGTCAATTTAATGTTTCAGTGGTAGCAAGTTTGGTTTCAAATTGGAGCTAACAAAATGGTGCATACGATCGCATCCATCAAATAGTCAAAACGTGGCAAGATTTGGATTTATGTCGCGTTACATAAGTGATGACTTTCTTTTTGTGTTGTGTTTATTATGAGACTATAATTATTATTATATCACTCATACATAAATTCTAGACAGTTCATTGGTTGATTACCATTTATCATTTTTACTATCACCCTCTCCGTGTGATAATCTTTACCATCATCTGCTCTGCCGTAGTGCGCCTGCGCCAAGCCGTGCGCTGACTCTTGGACTCGCCGATTTAGTTATGGGGTGGACCCCAAAATGTGAAGTATATCACGGCAAAACATGGTGTTATGTTGATGAAAAAATGTATTTCCTACCTTAATAGTATTTTAGTAATGGAATTTATGCATGGGTGATATAAAACAAATATTAGGCCTAACTGTCTTAAATTCGTGTAATTCCGGCTCGTGGAATGGAACAATTCATCTTTCACTTCGTGATTATATTTCGACCATCACACTCATAGACAGTTAATATTTGTATACCATCAGGAGGGTGAGATTTCAAATTATGCTGGACTTTTAAGATACGTCACCAGGGGCGTAGCCAGGGGGAGCAAAACTTCCCCCCACAGAAAATTTCCAGGGATAAATTGGGGACGGCAAAGAGTAAAATGCCCTTAAAATGACTAAAAATGGGCCACAAAATTGTGGGGACGAAAATTTGGCTTTGCCCCCTCACATTAAAATCCTGTCTACGCTACTGGACATCACAATTTTTTTATTCCGTGTGAGGAACAATTTGAGATACATTACAACATGATGGGACTATTTTTAAGTTCCCCCCACTGTGACCTTCGATCCCTCGCGGGAACCACAGGGGGCATAGAAAAAAATGGAACCAATCAAATTTTTATCATTTTAGGTTTAAGGATGCCAAAAAACATTGGTTCCACTGCACTAATGTAGGAATATAAAATCCCAAACCCATAGCGCCCTGTACTAAAAGGAGAATACTGCGGTCTAATTCTATCAAGCATTATAATTAAGGGGGTACTACACCCCTTGCCAATTTTGTGCCTATTTTTGCATTTTTCTCCAAAATTATAGCATATTTGATACAAGTAAGATATGTATATTTTAGGGGCAAAGACTACAACTACTGCACCGAAAATTCAGCAACTCACGGCAAGTAGTTATTGATTTATTGATCAAATACTGGTTTTCCCTCATTTTCGACTGTAACTCCACAACTGTTGTCCGTGCTGAAATAAACTTTCCAGTGCAGTAGTTGTAGTCCTTGCCCCTATAATATACATATCTTACTTGTCCCCAATGCGCTACAAGTTTTGAGAAAAATGCAAAAATAGGCACAAAATTGGGCAGGGGTGTAGTACCCCCTTAATACCTTAACAATCACCCTCATATTCTATCGATTTACTACAAAATGATTGTATGATAAACTTATAATTTAAAATTGCCTATACGATGTTGAAGTGATGATGTAACAGGATTAATTACCATAGCAATAGAGGCATACAATTTTTGAATAGATCGCCCAGCACTACAACGTTCACGCGGTACGTATGCATTGAACAATATAGATGTCAAAGAAAGGCTGTTCACTCGCACCACTTCCATGCTCGCACCTGTAAGATTAGTATTTTTGAAAAGAGCGGTATTGTATTCAATCTATGTTTGCAGACATACACAGGTGATTAGTGCAATCTGCTTGTAGTGCAGGGCGATCTATTCAAAAATTGTATTCCTCTATTGCTATGGTAGTTAATCCGCTTATTACGTCACTTCGACAGCGTATTGAATCGTGACGTAATTCCAGTCGCCCGTTCGCGAATTCGCATAATTCAACTTTCCCTGTTATCATGCTTTATAATGTCTTTTATTTATTATTATTCAATAGTTGGAAGCTCTATAGTGTGGCGTATCCTACAGTGGACGCACTACCAGTTACTGAACTCGAGTATAGTACTCCCAAATACCCGAAAGGAACTAAAATGCCGGGTGTCGACAAGCCCGAAATTACGGTTTACTCTCTGTACCCGGTAGGTAAAACAATTAATTGAATTCAACACTCAGAACGCCACTGACCATCCTCTATTGTTTATGCATTAGTCGTACTAAAAGTCGATCGATACATGTTGAAATCAGCACAATTCAGAGATACACATTTTTGCTTTGAAATTAATTTTATCGGTAAAATAAAAAACAGTATTTTTTTTTTCAGTAATGTCAGATAAAAACATAGTAGCTTGGATATACCTTTTTTTTATTAAATATCCTGCTGTTAAAATTAGGCATGAAATTGTGTCTTTTACGGTAAGATTTTTACACACCTGAACTTCGTCCATGAGTTGTTGTTTTTTGGGGGAGGAGGAGGGTAAATTTAACTCTTGGGGCATTGGGGTGAGAAGCGTTCTGAATGTCCTGCGGGCATCCTACGCATCATGACAAAGCTGCTACTTCCGGTAATACAGCACACAAAATTTATCCTCGTGTGTTTGTAGTACAAACATCTCTCGCCAATATCCTTCGGTTGATAAGGATATCGATGTGCGGTACATACAATACGGGTAGTGTTTTTATAGTGAGCAAGTTTCCGGATAATTTCTGACCGGATTGAAATTATACCGCAATGTACCGTACGGTACATCTGCTCCCACTATAAACACGCTGAAAATCTCAAAATAGATGGTGCAAAAATTATTATTGTTATTCATGAAAGTTTCAACAAATCAAAATGGCATTTTATGTTATTTTACTTATTAAATGTTTTATTATATAACTGTACCCCACAAATCTATCAGGTATATTATTAAATGGTTGATTTATTAATGTCCCGTTTTCTATCTTAAATTGAGGCCTTAAAGCAATATGTCCAAATTTTGAGCTGTATTGCTCCAGCGGTTTTGACCGGGGGTTTTGATATGAGAAGTACATACAATTTCAGCGTGGTTACCACAATTCACCACGTTTTTTGTGCAAACCATCTAATCTAAACATATCTTGACGTTAACTTTATTGGGGTAATGAGAAAAATATGATATTTCTTATGATCCCAAAATCTCAGCTTTGATTAGGAGAAATTTGGTATGAGGCTGTCGATCGGGTCATGAATATTATACTTCTGTCATTCTCCCGTCCACATCCATTTTTGTTGTGTTTTCTTTTCCACTTTTACTTTGAGTCCTGTTGATGAAATTATTTTCACATGTTTGTATTTACTTGCTTATTTTCTCTCTTTTTATTTCTCAGGTTGACCCAGAGCATGATCGCTAAAATGTTCGGTGCGACTGCGAGGTACGGGTACGTGATGAACCCCATCAACTAATTTAGTACCTTGCCGCATCGTCACGGTTGCTGAAGCCTTTTTAATAGTTTAAGCATTGTGATATCACAAAAGAACATAGTATATGGTTTAGGGTTATAGGTTAGTGTTAAGGTTACGATTATAAGTTAGTTAAGATTTGGATTATGGTTTGAATGTTATTTTGAGGTGTTTCTTTTGCGCAGGAAATGCACCATTATATACTTGTAATAATACATTATAATTATGCCATTAATTCACTGCTGTTTCATCCCTTCTGATGGTTTGTTCCGACATTCGTTAAGATCATCATGCGAGTAGCAAAGTATCAGAATACGGTATATTTTTGGGTTGAAAATGACACAATTGTTAGGCAAATTAAGATTGTTTGTTAAATTATCATGAATTATTTCCATTCTTAGCACTATGCATAATGAGTATTTTTCCTGGATTTTTGCTATATAATCAATGTAATTTTGTCTGGATTTATTTTTCCTGAAAGTCCTTAAGTATTACAAATTGGGAAAAAGAATAATATACAGATGAAGTAGATAACAACAAAGTCCATCATCGGGGTCTATTTTCGGACAATATTCATCCCTATAACTTTGGATAGGAATGTTCGATTGCAAACAAATAAAAACCAATTAAATCTCATGCCATTCATTGTAAATTTGAAGACTGATGTTGTTGACCAACCAAGTACCTAAGTGTTCATAAAAAGTTCAAAATAAAATGGTCCATTTGTTTTTGCTTTTCAAATTTATTGTTAACACTACAACTTTCAAACAAAATCTTTTACACATCGCCTGTACTTTCTGGAAGTAAATTTTCCACATAAGTTCTTATTCCGTCTTCACTGAGTTGGTAAAAACTCATATTTTGGTAACATAAATATCTCTGATAATGACCTGTATGTCAGAGATACTGACCATACCGGTAGGTACCCTTTCAAAAACGAAGATTTTTCTTGTGATCAATAAAAATGTGTGCCAAATTGTAGTAAATCACTGTAACATTGAAGGTGTTGAACAGCAAATTTTGATCACCATCGTTCTATAGGAAAACACTAGAAAGCAAATGTTAGTTTGAACTATCGGATTGCTTCAATTTTGGAAGTTTACCCATTGAGATCTAGCGTAACTTACTTTTGCATAATTTGATGTGAAAGTTTTGCATTATGAGCGGCAATGTTACCTGTTACCTCATGGTTCGGTAATCTTAAGAGAAGCAATCATTATAATGAATCTTACTGTCCAAAATAACACACTCGTTTGGTTTTAAAGATTTTGTTTAAGATATGAAAAATTGATTATGTTAAATGGTTACAGTTACAAGACTCAACAAGTCGTAATACAGCAGTCTCGCACAAAAAGAAGTGCATATAATAAACAAAGATCATAAACTTCCGATATAGAAAAAAAAATCAAGTAAATTAAGAATAAAATGTAGGCTCTTTTGATATACAATTTTAGCATTATGTTTGCTTTATGTTTTATCTTCTTAAATGCTCCTTTTAGTCAATTTCAAGTGTGTATTTTAACTTGCCATGCTTGTGAGCTTGTATTTGTAGTGATCTTGTAAACCTTTGGTCAGTGAAGTATTAAATTTAATGTTAGCGATACCTGGTTTGGATATAAGTCCAGTGTTTTTGGGACTGGCTTGATATCATTATTTAGATGTTTGATAGTACACTTGAAGTTGGTTAAATATGAATATTCATGAGTAAGTTTTATTATAATTTCTTTTAAAAGTTAAGTAGTTTTAAGAAGTATAATAAGTGCATGATTTAAGATATTAGTAAGGCATCGATCTGCTGTGCAGATTTATATGCCAACATATACTTTGCTAATAATCAAAGGATAATTTGGTATACATATTCAAATCAAGGAAATATCAATTGGAGATAAACCAAACATAATAATTTTCTATAGACAATCGAAACATAAATATAGAAAGACGTTCTAAATGATAAATCTGTTAAAATGGTTCTTGAAATATCACAAATGATGATCATCTCTCCGTTGTGCCAATCCAAATTTTTAATTGACAAAATGTTATCTACTTTTAACATTATTTCAACTATGATCATAAAAAATTATTATTTCCAACATAATTGATATTTTAAAACTGTTTAAAGAGGTCTATGTTTATCATTTGCTTTTCATTATTACATGTTTGGTGATGTTCTATAATGTACTCGTACTTAGTCAATTTCAAGTGTGTTTTGTTAAATTAAGCAATTATTATTATTAACTAGGCCGATTCATATTGTTTATTCGACGTTGAATATTCGACAGGACGCACTCCTATTAAATCTGTTCATTTCGATCTTCTAACGAATGTTTGCTGATGAAAAAAGTATTCGGTGTCGAATGAAGTAGTCTGTGTCAGGCTTGTGTTTGAATATATAGAGTCTCTTCCTCAAACTATATTATGGGCTTCAGTAATGGTCATGCAAAACCTTGGTCAGTGAAGTTTTAATTTTAATATGTAATTATCTGGTTCGACTAAGTCAAGTGTTTTGGAACTGGCTTGACATCCAATTTAGATGTTTGGTAGTACACTTGAAGTTGAAAATATGAATATTCATGATTAAGTAAGTTTTCTTATGATTTCTTTTAAAGTTTAAGTGGTTTTAAGAAGTATATTGTAAGTGTATGATTAAGGATATTAGTATAGCTACACTTTGCTGTGTAGATTTATAATCGAAAATATTTTGCTTCATCATATATATAAAGGTCAGCATCCCAACAATATCTGTGTGTCATCTGTGTTTTATTTTCTGTTACAAGTTCCCCTCTCGCTGCAGGGGTTTGCCCAAGTTAATAGTATGCCATTTTGACAGTATCTGATCAAGTTTTATATGGCTGTATTGTCCGTCCGGGGGGTGGGGTGTGAATCGAGAAATGTTTGCCAAAATGTATATCGAAATCGGTAATTTGTAAGAGTCCTGGGGGAGGGGTTTCCCCCTGGGGTCGAGAAATTTTTCCCCAAATATTTTATGTCAAAACAGTCTATTTTAACAGAATTTGATCAAGTTTTTCTGTAGCCCTGCATGCATGACCTGTCCTGGGAGGGCCTGTGAATGCCTGAGAGTATAAGTGGCGTGCGCAAAGGGGGTGGGGTGAGTGGGCAGGTCCCCTACTTTTGTCAATCAGGTGGGGGAAATACACCCAGTTTGAATAGTCGAGGGGGATCGAGACCCGTGGCCCGACGTTTGAAAACCTGCGGACACCACTGGCGTAGTCAAGGGTGGGGAACAGCAGCCCCCTGTGAGAAGTCTTGCACCCCCCCGCTTCCCCGGGAATGCTGGCCGCCCTGATATTTAAGATTTATCCTTTTTTGTACTTTTTAGCCCATTTTTGACCATTTTCGTCAAATTTTCCCCTTGAAAGTTGCTTTGTCCCAATCGCCTCTTTTCCCCCTTCCTGGGAAAGCTCATTAATATATGACCGGAACATGCATGGCAAGAGGAACATCAGTACAGGGGTCAAACAATATCACTTTCACAGCTACAGATGACCTATTTTTCAAAAGGGAAACTGGCGCCAAACCCATAAATGTGGGTGTAATGTAATGCCCCCATTATGTTCCCTTCGTGCTGCCCTTATTTACCAGGGGAAGTCCAGGGCAAAAGGGCGAAGTTCCCGATACCCCCTTCGTGCTGCCCCTATTTGACAGGTGAGGGGAAACTGGGGAAAAGCCCCAGACTAAGGGGGCAAACACACCGATGGCCCCTTTATGTCTATTGACGGAGACTGCTTCTCCAAGTTGCCCCTAATAATAATCGTCAATTAAGTTAATATCCTCCCCCAGTGATATACTGATAGGATCTTGACTAAACAGTAAAAAGCTTTTCTCTTTTTTTTTTCTTTTTTTTTTTTTTTTTTTGTTTGTGCCTATGAATTAAGGGCTCAGATAGCGACGTTTTCACAGGGTTTTTTTGTCGAACGTGAGAGCACATCGGCCATGTCGAATTGCATTTTCAAAACGAGGAATGTCCTTCTGATATCAAGTAATTCTGATTTTTTCTAAATTCGCGATATAATACATATTTTACGGCAAGTGATTAAAATTGATATTTTGGAAATTTAACAGTCCTCGAGGTAAATTGTATAACTCTAATGATATATATTTTAAGTGTATTTAGCTGGGATGAAAAAATTTTTCAATTGATTGTCGGCTTTTCATCCCAGCTACATACACTTCATTAGTTAGATTTATAAAGTTTACTTCGAGGACTGTTTAAAATGTTTAATATCAAAAATATAAAAAGTATCAAATTTTAATAATTTCCCCTGCCATAAAATGTTTTGGTGGCAGGAAAACAAAAAAGAGGGTCATTGGGTGAGAGGGAGTTCAGTAAAACAAAAAAGGGGTCATTGGATGAGAGGGAGTTGAAAAATGGGGGTCAATGTGGCCGCGCATCCCTGTCAGTCTTGTCCCCTCCCACCCTTACTTTTGTCAATCAGGTGGGGGAAATGTACGCATTTTGAATGGTCAGGGGAATCGAGACCCGTGGCCCCGACATTTAAAAACCTGCGGACACCATGCGTAGTCAAGGGGTGGGATAACAGCAGCCCCCTGTGAGAAGTCTTGCCCCCCCCCCCCCCCCCATGTGGTATGCTGGCCGCCCTGATGTTTAATATTGATCCTTTTTTTGTACTTTTTAGGCCATTTTTGACCATTTTCGTCACATTTTGCCCCTTGAAAGTTGCCTTTCCCCAATCGCCTCTTTTCCCACTTCCTGAAAAAGTCCGTGGCATATGCCCCCTCGCTGAAAAGTCCTGGCTACGCCACTACGTCATTTTCACCGCCCTTAATTCGATGTATCAATCTGATCATGGGCTAAAACGTGGTCAACGATTCCTCATTATGATCAGAACATGTCAAGAGGAACATCAGTGCAGGGGTCGAACAATATCGCTTTCACAACTACAGATGCCCTATTTTTCAAAAGGGCATGCGCCAAACCCATAAATGTGTGTGTAATGCCCCATTATGTTCCCTTCGTGCTGCCCTTATTTGCCAGGGGAGTCCAGGAGTTGCAACTGGGGGGAAATTACAGGGCTAAAGGGCGAATTCCCCGATGCCCCCTTCGCGCTGCCCCTATTTGACAGGTGAGGGGAAACTGGAGACAAGCCCCAGACTGAGGGGGAAAATACGTTGAATGGCCCCTTTATGTCTATTGACGGAGACTGCTTCTCCAAGTTGCCCCTAATCGTCAATTTTATTAATTTCCTCGCCAGTGACATAGTGATAGGCATGATATAATGATATAGCATCTTGGCTAAGCAAGTAAAAACTTTTTTTTCTTCTTTTTTTCTTTTTTGTGACTATATATGAATTAAGGGCTCAGATACACTGCAAAAATAGTGTTTAGAAATCGAGGACAGATTGGTGTTTAGAAAGTTAAATGTTTAGCATTAAACACTTGTAATGTTTAGATCTTAAACATTAACACATGATCATATGAAATGTGTTTAGGATCTAAACATTAAAGTGTTTAAATGCTAGACATTTAACTTCCTAAACATCAATCTGTCCAAGATTTCTAAACACTCTTTTTGCAATGTAGTGACGTTTTCACGTATTTTTTTTTTGTGGGACGCGAGAGCACATCAGACATGTCGAATTGCATTTTTAAAACGAGGAATGTCCTTCTGATATCAAATAATTCAGATTTTTCCTAAATTCGCGATATAATACACATTTTACGACAAGTGATTAAAATTGATATTTTTGAAATTAAACAGTCCTCGAAGTAAATTGTATTACTCTAATGATATATATTTTAAGTGTATTTACCTGGGATGAAAAGCCAACGATCAATTGAAAAAGACCTAAATTTTTTTCAGATTTTTTACGGGAAAAATCTATATCTTCAATATGAAAGGTCAAAATTTTCAATTGATCGTCGGCTTTTCATCCCAGCTACATGTACGTATCCACTTGAAGTACATATCATAAGACTTATGAAGATTTCTTCGAGGACTGTTAAATATCAAAAATATAAAAAGTATCCAATTTTAATAATTTGCCATAAAATATTTGGTGATAGGAAAACAAAAAAGAGGGTCGTTGGGTGAGAGGAAGTGCAGTAAAACAACAAGGCGGTTCTTGAACCACGAGGCTCGCCTGCTTTCGTGACTGCCTGCTTTTGCGATTACTTTTGGTAGAGGTAAATGAATTTGGCGGTTCTCGGCTGGGCACGATTACATGGCTGATGGTAACTGTATACGTTAGACTGTAAGTTTCATGCCCATTCGACAGTTTTTACTAATTTGACCTCAGATGACGCCTGGTGACCCTGAAATGACCTTCCAAAAATTTGACTCTGAATGTTGAATGTACACACCAAGTTTCATCCCCATACGATAGTGTTTAGTAATTTGAGCTCAGCTGACCCATGGATGACCTCGGATGATCCAAAATGACCGTCCAAAAATTTGGCTCTAAATGATGACTTTACCCACTAAGTTCTAAATGTTCACTGTGCCCTCACAGTCATGCCCATACGACAGTGTTTATTAATTTGACCTAAGATGACCCCTGGGAGAACCTTGATAACCCTGGAATGGCCTTCCAAAAATTTGGCTCTAAATGTTGACTATGCCCATCCAGTTTCATGCCCATACGACAGTTTTTAGTAATTTGAACTCAGCTGACCCCTGCATGATCCCGAAATGACCTTCCAAAATTTGGCTCTAAATTTTGACTGTAACCACTAAGTTTTGTAGCAATATGACAGTTTTTAGTAATATTACCTCAGATGACCTTGGGTAACCGTAAATGACCCCAAAATGACCTTCCAAAAATTTTGCTCTAAATGTTGAATGTACCCACCAAGTTTCGTGTCCATACGACAGTTTGTATTAATTTGACCTCAGATGACACCTGGATGACCTTGGGTAACCTTGATCCACTAAATAATACAGACTTGTTCTGTCTGGGGTCAAGATGCACCCACCCACCAAGTTTGAGGAACGTGCGACCCCTAGTCTCCAAGAAAATGGTATTTTGCTTGTTACGCATAAATTGCCCTCAGATGACCCCAAAATGACCTTCCAAAATTTGGCTATAAATGTTGACTGTACCCACCAAATTTCGTGCCCATACGACATACGAGTTTTTAGTAATTTGACCTAAGATGATCCCTTGGGTGACCCTGGATGACCTTAAAATGACCTTTCAATATTTTTGCTCTAAATGATGAATGTACCCACCAAGTTTCGTGTCCATACGACAGTTTGTAGTAATTTGACCTCAGATGACCCCTGGATGACCTTGGGTGACCTTGATCCACCAACCAATGCAAACTTGTTCTGTCTGGGGTCAAGATGCACCCACCCACCAAGTTTTAGGAACGTGCGACCCCTAGTCTCCAAGAAAATGGTATTTTGCTTGTTATGCATAAATTATGCAAATTAGGTACTTAATTACCATATTTTGCCCTGAATACCTAATCGAGTTGAGAACCTATGGCCGCGCTACTCCCCACCAAGTTACGTCACTGCACCCATACGGATCTGCATATAATCTGTTCACAAGGTTTTTTTGCTTGTTATGCATAAAATATGCATTAATTATGCAAATTAGGTACCTTAATTAGCTTATTTTGCGCTGAAAATCTAATCAGGTCAAGAACCTCTGTCCCCGCTACTACCCACCAAGTAACCTCACTGCACCCCATACGGATCTCCAGATAATATGTTCACAAGGTATTTTGCTTGTTACGCATAAAGTATGCAAATTAGGTAGGGGGTCTACTTATTACCATATTGTGCGCTGAAATTCCAATCAGGTCGAGGCATTCTGGTCATGCTACCCCCTACCAAGTTTCATCATCATAGCACTTACTGTTCTTAAGATAACGTGTTCACAAGCTTTTCCGAACACACACAGACCCCCCCCATTTACTGTAATCTGGGTGTCCTCACTTAAGGCAGCTGTGTAGGCCTACTTTCAGACATACATGTAGTAAAAGTGCAATAACTTTGTAATTATTTGCGCAAGACATATAAAAGTATACATTTTTATGAAGGCAAGACATCAATAAATCTTAATACAGATTTGGGGTAAAAACAACAATTATGAAGAAAATCACAGAAAAGTGAGTTTTTTTTTATATATTTAAGCTACAACAAAAGAAAAAAACACTCTTTCCAAAATATTTTATTTTGTTTTTAGCTCAATCTTGAGGCTTCATTCCAAAAACGGTTTTTAATTTTTTGATATTGGCCATATTTTTTGAGATATTGGCCATATAAGGCATCAAAATGAACTTTTTAAAATTCACAAATGCCTATTTGCACAAAATGATGCCTAAAATCTGAAATAGACCAAAATATAAAAAAAATGAGAAAACCGTTTCTTGAGTCGATCATGCTTTTTACGATGATCATATTTGCTTACCTATAGATGCTGTATTTATTGAGTTATCGTGTACCTTAATCGTCATTTTACCGAGAAAATGAACATTGAAATAATGGCCGTTGAAGTTTAAAGTGGTCACATTTTGCACTTTCATCGAATCTCACAGGAGAATGCGGCAGTTTTCGTTTTTGTACCTATTATTACGTGAACATCGGGTAAATCCACAGCCCCTTGAGAAGTTTGAGCGAAATCCATTCATAACTTGATATTTAAATCGGGGGAAAGAACTTGCAAAAACCCACATTTTATCAGCTAAAATGGAGCCATTTGACCACTAGGTTTTTGTGAAATCAGTGCTTCCGCGGTGCTTCCATAAGATGCGCCGCGCATGCAGATAAGCGTCGCGTATTCGTAGCGTATTTGTGCGTAAACAAATTGCGCGATACGCAACGCGATGCGTTGTTGCGCGCGTGTACCCTGCTGGTACAACAAAGATTTTCTTTCCTTTTCAATTTCAAACACGAGTGGAATAGTGAAATAAAGTCCTTAAAATAGCCTATTGCAGTTGGAGTTTACAAATCTGGATTTTCATTCCTTGTATTTATAAAAAACTTAACAAAGTACAAACATATCAAAAAACTCAATTTTGAGAAAGAAACAATGTCTAGAGTACACAGCCGCGATAAGCACTTTTAAATTTACATAGCAATGTAGGCCTACACTTTCCATAATCTGGGTACACTCGCAGAATCACTTTATATCAGGGGGGGAAGGAGGATTATGGCCTGTTGACTAACTGAATACTACTATCGCGGATTCAGGGAAATATGATTGCCCAAATACGGAAATTAACGTGGTGTAGGGATTTTTTGAGCACCATCGTTAGAAATATAAAAACAAAGAGAAACATAGACATTCATTTGATTTGCCCCATTTCATTACATTCTGAAATGACTCTAAATTAAAACCATAGGAAGAAAAAAATAAAATCTAAATTTTAGCCATATATATTCTAGTATCTATAGGCCGTTTTCTAGCAAATTTAGCTTTTGTAATAACCTCTCATGCGTCAAAGTTCACTCACAGGTCCGGTCAATGTTGCTATGTAAGCGATCCGTTGAGTCTGTTATTGAGACTGTAAATTGTGTCGATATCGATTACCCCGGCAGCAGACGACGTTCGCAGGAACCTGAATCTCGACCTACTCCCCTAAAATCTTTATCACGTAATGAATACGGAATAAATCACAAACATTAGGGGACTAGATCGGGTTGGAGGTTATTGCGGATCCTTCATCAGTTTTCGGCTGTGATATTCATGTAGGGTCCTATATCATAATTAGGCCTATTATAAATCATATTACATTACTTTTTAGGGAGTTCTTGAATTCCATCTTATTTATTTACTATATATTTTATTCATAATCCAGGGTAGCACAATTCAACCAAATAGCTGGTCTAACGGGGGCCCTGCGATACATTTACACAACATTAAAATGCAACAATTATCCACATGCAATTTATATAAAATAGGCCTAGCCGGACTGTTACAGTAGGCCTATACAGAAATGCATACAAGTAAATAAAACACATCATTAACAAGTACATGCTCAGAATCTTGGATTCTAGGCCTATGCCTCCAAATCAGTAGGCATAGGACTACTCCCTGTACTAGCTGTAGAAGTACCGGTAGGCTATTAACCGGAGGTGGAGGGGGGTACGGGCCATGAATAGCCGCCTAGGCCTATGTAGGGGGTCATAAAAATATGGGGAAGGGGCGATTTTGCACTAAAATAGGAGGTCTTGATAGCCTATTTGGGATTGGTACTAGGCCTATAATTGGCCTAGGCCTAAATATTGTTTGAAAAATTAGTTGATTTAGGCCTACAATCAAAAGGCCTACAAAACTTTCGCGCGCTTTCCAAATGGACTTTAGGCTTAGGCCTAAGGGAACAAAAGAGACCCGTAGGCCTATTATAGTTCAGATGTTTAATTATATAGGCCTAGGAATATAATTAAACACCTGAACTTTGTGGAATCTAGGTCTATTATAGGCCTAGCTAGGCCTATAATAGGGGCCTAATAATTAAACGGGAATTAAACGCCTGAACTTTGTGGAATCATTTGTGCGCGGAAGGGGTGTCATAACAATTTTCAACCAGAGATAGGGAGTTTCATGGGGGCCGTAATTTGTTTGAACCGGTCATTGTCTCTGGTCACTGACACATTTTGGGATTTTGGGCCAGAAATGGTGCAATTTGCTCATAGGGCCATTGCATTGTATTTGAACGATTTATAAAAATAATCTTTAGGCCTAAGCCTACCACTCATGTCCCCTCTCCCGGTGTGAATGAAAAACTGATAATCTAAATCTCAAAAATGGGGGCCGAGCAAAACATAGGCCTATTGCAACGTTTCCGTACTGTTATAGGTGCCATGCCCCATAAATGTGTGCCAAAAGTTCCCCCTCATTTCAACCTGCCAATAATTCCCCCCCCCCTTTTTTTCTTTACAAACAAACCCCCACCCCCTCCATTTTATCCTTCCCATGGCTCATAACTGCATAGAGCCCCTAACCATTTGTTTGTTATTTCTAATTGGAGCGATGTATTAAGTAATTATCATAATCGGCTCGGGTATCTGGAGAAAGGAAGATTGGGATGCCGGACAAGTTTTGCCGAGAATAAGTTTGGTATAGGCCTATGAATAGGGATGGGGTATGAACGTTTGGACATTATTTATTTTGGGACATTCAGTGGCGTACCGTGGCCGGTTTCAGGCGCTAGCGCCCGAAAAGGAGCGCATTTTGATGTATAGTGCCATTTTTTTTCAAAAATTTTTATGCTTTATCAAATTTTTCCGCCCTTTTGTATTTACTAATTCTTTTTACCGCCCACTTCGTTTTTGCCGCCCCTGTTTTTGCTGCCCCTTCTTCTTCCGCCGCCCCTTCATTTTTGCCGCCCCTGCTTTTACCCCGGGGGCTGGAGCCCCCAAAGCCCCAACACAAAAAAAAAATACGCGCATGACATTAGAGCACATCAGACATCGAATTGCATTCTGAATACGAAGAATGTCTTTCTGATATCAAATAATTTTGATTTTTTGAAATTCGCAATGTAATACACATTTTATGGGAAATGATTAAAAATTGTAATTAAACAGTACTCGAAGTAAACTTTATAAATCTGATGATTTATGCCCCCCCCCCATGGATTCATTCAGCGAAACCTGTCAAGCTTTTGGTTAAACAGGAGCCTAAATAAATTGGGCAAAATTTGGGGAAAATTGCACAATTCTGGTTGACTCAAAAGGATAATTTGGTGAGAGCTTATCTAACATTAGTTCAAAACTATTTGAGCGGGTCACTGGGTGACAGCAAACAAAAAAGAGGATCGGTCATTGAATGACGGGGAGTGCCCCCATATCAGTGATTGTCCCCGGCATTGTTCTACAAAATATTAAAGCGGCTCGTGCATTGATTTGAAAGGCCTACAACAAAATCATATCTAGTGATTAACCTCTAACATGTCTAATTTTGGAGAGTTCTACTAGCCATGAGACAATTACTATTAAAGATCTGTAACACATGCTTTTTTTATTAATATTATTTATTGTTCACATTGTAGCTTTTCATGATTTTTACAAATTTCAATATTTATGACAATATCAAGTATAACATATTTTATTATTGTATGTACACTAGAAAAATTTTAATAATGATAAAACCAGATTCGAACTAATTATTCTTACAGACCGAAAATTGAAAAAAATTGAAATGTCAGATAAAAATGCAAAATTTTATTGGAAAGCCTGACACTTGACTCGTTTCAGTCTCCCATCTGTTTTTTATCAGTCGAGATACAATACATGGCAGATTGGTTTGTGTGTATCAAATGATTGGTACCATCAGTTTATGGATGAGTCTGACACATCAACATTTAACTTGAGATCCAAATAATTTGAAAATTAACTGCCATAAAAAGTCATAAACTATACATTCTGGACATTTCAAGAGTTTCCAAAGTTGCATTTGGAAAAGGCAGGCTGTTCGATAAATATCCAAATTGACGGGTACCACATTTTGATAGAGCCTGTCGTGTGGGCCCTGTTCTCACCAATGGTCAAATCATCAACGTTACGTCCAAACTTCTGTAGAGTTAGAACATCCAAGGCATCATCATTGATCACTAATCTTGCCGTAAAATGGAATGAACAGGACCAATGACATTGCCTTGAGGAACACCTTACACCACCATTGTCTTAATATGAAGTTGTAAGTTTTTTGTTTTTATTTATACACTTGGATTTGCCTTCCAACATTTTGTAAATAGCTGTTTTTGCTGTTTGTTTTGCAACAGACTTGTAGTTGAGTCACTAAACTTGAGTCTTGAGTATTCTTGAGGTTGAGACAAGTCTTTTGGTCTGAAAATTGAGAAGAATCATAACATATTTAGTGAAGGCATAGACTTTGTGCTGAAATGCATATTTTCCAAACTTGGACTTTTCAACAACAAAAATTGACATAAGGCACTATAAATGGTACATTACAAACATTTATACAATGTATTTTCATTTTGAAAACATTTCACAACCACATCAACTTACAGGTTTAATTTTAATTATTGCTACTACATAATTATCAGACTTGTACCCGAGTCCACTTCATTCAAGTCTGAGCCGAGCCCAGTCCATTTATATTTGAGTCAGAGCCAACTTCAGGTCCAAAAAAGCTATGACCTACACCGCACAGTTGACACTTCAAAAACTCAACCTATAACAAGAATACAAACAACAACTAAATGTACAAAACAACCATGATAATTAGTAGAGAGGCCACATATTTTGTACATTATTTTTAGACAAAGGTGCCAGCCAGGTTAGAATTAACCATTAGGCGACGAAAAAAAGAAACCCTGTTCTACGGGCGAACAGACCTTTCAAGTAGGGTCGGTCGGTCTGTTTTTTTTTTTTTTTTTTTTTTTGGAAATGACCCAAAAAATCCCCAAACTCTTTTAAATAATTTGCAATTTGAGAAAATACAAAAAAAACAAAAAACATTTTTGTTCCTGAAATTTCCGAAATTTGGGTCAGCATTCATTTGTAGTTTTTGTACAAGAAAATTTTTTTCCCCAATTTGTTCAAAATCTGGGTCGGTCAGCCCGTAGAACAGGGTTTTCTTTTTTTGTTGACTTAGAGACTCATCCTTCTGTTTAACCCGGCTGGCATTTCCAAATGAGCTGAGATATTTGGGTTGAAAAATGCAGTTTGTGAATTTGTTAGCTTTTTTTAAACCAAAAATGTCACTTTGAAAGTAAATATATATTCATATTTGTTATGGAGCATACATGTCGCACGTGTATTCAATATTTGTTAACAAAAAAATGCATCGTTATATCTTGATGCAACATTTTGGGAGAAATGCATTATTTTGATGAGTTTGCATAATTTTGACCAAAAAAATGAAATTTAATTTTTTTTAAAGATATTTGAAATAAAAAGTATACCAATACACTGGTATGAATGTGTTACTGTACATCAAAAAAGTCAATAATGGCAACTTCCTGAAACCAAAGGTTTTTGACCTAAGACCTCTTGAAAATCAAATGTCAACATAAAATCGTTTTGGGCAGTTTTGTCATCAAAAATCAACTGAAAAATGGTGGGAAACATGGTTGCTATCCCGGGTTGCTATGGTAGCTGAACAACCTGTGACTTCTCCAAATATCCTGAAATTGTGGTACCATTTTTAACATCAAGAACATCAATTGTAGTTAGAGCTGTTGTATAAATTGTAGGC